>NC_087499.1:412500-705000 GCF_036417665.1 Passer domesticus
GCTTCAGGATATCTCCCAGATGCAAGGTGCCCTCACAGGCAACTGTGTCTGGTTTGAGAGTGCCAAGTGCCTCCTGCAAACTGACATCAGGAACCTGGCCTGGTGAGTTTTGTTTCTCAGGGGAAAGGCCATCGTTCGTGTCCAGGGCCCGGTGGCCCGGAGTGGCCGGCTGCCTGCTGAAATTCCGCATGCTTCAGGATACCTCCCAGATGCAAGGAGCACCCACAGGCAACTGTGTCTGGTTTGAGAGTGCCAAGTGCCTCCTGCAAACTGACATCAGGAACCTGGCCTGGTGAGTTTTGTTTCTCAGGGGAAAGGCCATCGTTTGTGTCCAGGGCCCGGTGCCCCGGAGTGGCCGGCTGCCTGCTGAAATTCCGCATGCTTCAGGATATCTCTCAGATGCAAGGTGCCGCCACAGGCAACTGTGTCTGGTTAGACAGTGCCAAGTGCCTCCTGCAAACTGACATCAGGAACCTGGCCTGGTGAGTTTTGTTTCTCAAGGGAAAGGCCATCGTTCCTGTCCAGGGCCCGGTGGCCCGGAGTGGCCGGGTGCGTGCTGAAATTCCGCATGCTTCAGGATATCTCCCAGATGCAAGGTGCCCCCACAGGCAACTGTGTCTGGTTTGAGAGTGCCAAGTGCCTCCTGCAAACTGACATCAGGAACCTGGCCTGGTGAGTTTTATTTCTCAGGCGAAAGGGCATCGTTCTTGTCCAGGGCCCGGTGGCACGGAGTGGCCGGCTGCCTGCTGAAATTCCGCATGCTTCAGGATATCTCCCAGATGCAAGGTGCCCCCACAGGCAACTGTGTCTGGTTTGAGAGTGCCAAGTGCCTCCTGCAAACTGACATCAGGAACCTGGCCTGGTGAGTTTTGTTTCTCAGGGGAAATGGCATCGTTCGTGTCCAGGGCCCGGTGGCCCGGAGTGGCCGGCTGCCTGCTGAAATTCCGCATGCTTCAGGATATCTCCCAGATGCAAGGTGCCCCCACAGGCAACTGTGTCTGGTTTGACAGTGCCAAGTGCCTCCTGCAAACTGACATCAGGAACTTGGCCTGGTGAGTTTTGTTTCTCAGGGGAAAGGGCATCGTTCGTGTCCAGGGCCCGGTGGCCCGGAGTGGCCGGCTGCCTGCTGAAATTCCGCATGCTTCAGGATATCTCCGAGATGCAAGGTGCCCCCACAGGCAACTGTGTCTGGTTTGAGAGTGCCAAGTGCCTCCTGCAAACTGACATCAGGAACCTGGCCTGGTGAGTTTTGTTTCTCAGGGGAAAGGCCATCGTTCTTGTCCAGGGCCCGGTGGCCCGGAGTGGCCGGCTGCCTGCTGAAATTCCGCATGCTTCAGGATACCTCCCAGATGCAAGGTGCCCCCACAGGCAACTGTGTCTGGTTTGAGAGTGCCAAGTGCCTCCTGCAAACTGACATCAGGAACCTGGCCTGGTGACTTTTGTTTCTCAGGGGAAAGGCCATCGTTTGTGTCCAGGGCCCGGTGGCCCGGAGTGGCCGGCTGCCTGCTGATATTCCGCATGCTTCAGGATATCTCCCAGATGCAAGGTGCCCCCACAGGCAACTGTGTCTGGTTTGAGAGTGCCAAGTGCCTCCTGCAAACTTACATCAGGAACCTGGCCTGGTGAGTTTTGTTTCTCAGGGGAAAGGGCATCGTTCGCGTCCAGGGCCCGGTGGCCCGGAGTGGCCGGCTGCCTGCTGAAATTCCGCATGGTTCAGGATATCTCCCAGATGCAAGGTGCCCCCACAGGCAACTGTGTCTGGTTTGACAGTGCCAAGTGCCTCCTGCAAACTGACATCAGGAACCTGGCCTGGTGAGTTTTGTTTCTCAGGGGAAAGGCGTGGTTCGTGTCCAGGGCCCGGTGGCCCGGAGTGGCCGGATGCCTGCTGAAATTCCGCATGCTTCAGGATATCTCCCAGATGCAAGGTGCCCCCACAGGCAACTGTGTCTGGTTTGAGAGTGCCAAGTGCCTCCTGCAAACTGACATCAGGAACCTGGCCTGGTGAGTTTTGTTTCTCAGGGGAAAGGCCATCGTTCTTGCCCAGGGCCCGGAGTGGCCGGCTGCCTGCTGAAATTCCGTATGCTTCAGGATACCTCCCAGATACAAGGTGCCCCCACAGGCAACGGTGTCTGGTTTGACAGTGCCAAGTGCCTCCTGCAAACTGACATCAGGAACCTGGCCTGGTGAGTTTTGTTTCTCAGGGGAAAGGGCATCGTTCCTGTCCAGGGCCCGGTGGCCCGGAGTGGCCGGCTGCCTGCTGAAATTCCGCATGGTTCAGGATATCTCCCAGATGCATGGTGCCCCCACAGGCAACTGTGTCTGGTTTGACAGTGCCAAGTGCCTCCTGCAAACTGACATCAGGAACCTGGCCTGGTGAGTTTTGTTTCTCAGGGGAAAGGCCATCGTTCGTGTCCAGGGCCCGGTGGCCCGGAGTGGCCGGCTGCCTGCTGAAATTCCGCATGCTTCAGGATATCTCCCAGATGCAAGGTGCCCCCACAGGCAACTGTGTCTGGTTTGAGAGTGCCAAGTGCCTCCTGCAAACTGACATCAGGAACTTGGCCTGGTGAGTTTTGTTTCTCAGGGGAAAGGGCATCGTTCGTGTCCAGGGCCCGGTGGCCCGGAGTGGCCGGATGCCTGCTGAAATTCCGCATGCTTCAGGATATCTCCCAGATGCAAGGTGCCCCCACAGGCAACTGTGTCTGGTTTGAGAGTGCCAAGTGCCTCCTGCAAACTGACATCAGGAACCTGGCCTGGTGAGTTTTGTTTCTCAGGGGAAAGGGCATCGTTCGTGTCCAGGGCCCGGTGGCCCGGAGTGGCCGGCTGCCTGCTGAAATTCCGCATGCTTCAGGATATCTCCCAGATGCAAGGTGCCCCCACAGGCAACTGTGTCTGGTTTGAGAGTGCCAAGTGCCTCCTGCAAACTGACATCAGGAACCTGGCCTGGTGAGTTTTGTTTCTCAGGGGAAAGGGCATGGTTCGTGTCCAGGCCCCGGTGGCCCGGAGTGGCCGGCTGCCTGCTGAAATTCCGCATGCTTCAGGATATCTCCCAGATGCAAGGTGCCCCCACAGGCAACTGTGTCTGGTTTGAGAGTGCCTAGTGCCTCCTGCAAACTGACATCAGGAACCTGGCCTGGTGAGTTTTGTTTCTCAGGGGAAAGGCCATCGTTCTTGCCCAGGGCCCGGAGTGGCCGGCTGCCTGCTGAAATTCCGTATGCTTCAGGATACCTCCCAGATACAAGGTGCCCCCACAGGCAACTGTGTCTGGTTTGACAGTGCCAAGTGCCTCCTGCAAACTGACATCAGGAACCTGGCCTGGTGAGTTTTGTTTCTCAGGGGAAAGGGCATCGTTCCTGTCCAGGGCCCGGTGGCCCGGAGTGGCCGGCTGCCTGCTGAAATTCCGCATGCTTCAGGATATCTCCCAGATGCATGGTGCCCCCACAGGCAACTGTGTCTGGTTTGACAGTGCCAAGTGCCTCCTGCAAACTGACATCAGGAACCTGGCCTGGTGAGTTTTGTTGCTCAGGGGAAAGGGCATCGTTCGTGTCCAGGGCCCGGTGGCCCGGAGTGGCCGGCTGCCTGCTGAAATTCCGCATGCTTCAGGATATCTCCCAGATGCAAGGTGCCCCCACAGGCAACTGTGTCTGGTTTGACAGTGCCAAGTGCCTCCTGCAAACTGACATCAGGAACCTGGCCTGGTGAGTCTTGTTTCTCAGGGGAAAGGGCATGGTTCCTGTCCAGGGCCCGGTGGCCCGGAGTGGCCGGATGCCTGCTGAAATTCCGCATGCTTCAGGATATCTCCCAGATGCAAGGTGCCCCCACAGGCAACTGTGTCTGGTTTGACAGTGCCAAGTGCCTCCTGCAAACTGACATCAGGAACCTGGCCTGGTGAGTTTTGTTTCTCAGGGGAAAGGCCATCGTTCTTGTCCAGGGCCCGGTGGCCCGGAGTGGCCGGCTGCCTGCTGAAATTCCGTATGCTTCAGGATACCTCCCAGATGCAAGGTGCCCCCACAGGCAACTGTGTCTGGTTTGACAGTGCCAAGTGCCTCCTGCAAACTGACATCAGGAACCTGGCCTGGTGAGTTTTGTTTCTCAGGGGAAAGGGCATCGTTCGTGTCCAGGGCCCGGTGGCCCGGAGTGGCCGGCTGCCTGCTGAAATTCCGCATGCTTCAGGATATCTCCCAGATGCAAGGTGCCCCCACAGGCAACTGTGTCTGGTTTGAGAGTGCCAAGTGCCTCCTGCAAACTGACATCAGGAACCTGGCCTGGTGAGTTTTGTTTCTCAGGGGAAAGGGCATGGTTCGTGTCCAGGGCCCGGTGGCCCGGAGTGGCCGGCTGCCTGCTGAAATTCCGCATGCTTCAGGATATCTCCCAGATGCAAGGTGCCCCCACAGGCAACTGTGTCTGGTTTGAGAGTGCCAAGTGCCTCCTGCAAACTGACATCAGGAACCTGGCCTGGTGAGTTTTGTTTCTCAGGGGAAAGGCCATCGTTCTTGCCCAGGGCCCGGAGTGGCCGGCTGCCTGCTGAAATTCCGTATGCTTCAGGATACCTCCCAGATACAAGGTGCCCCCACAGGCAACTGTGTCTGGTTTGAGAGTGCCAAGTGCCTCCTGCAAACTGACATCAGGAACCTGGCCTGGTGAGTTTTGTTTCTCAGGGGAAAGGGCATCGTTCGTGTCCAGGGCCCGGTGGCCCGAAGTGGCCGGCTGCCTGCTGAAATTCCGCATGCTTCAGGATATCTCCCAGATGCAAGGTGCCCCCACAGGCAACTGTGTCTGGTTTGAGAGTGCCAAGTGCCTCCTGCAAACTGACATCAGGAACCTGGCCTGGTGAGTTTTGTTTCTCAGGGGAAAGGGCATCGTTCGTGTCCAGGGCCCGGTGGCCCGGAGTGGCCGGCTGCCTGCTGAAATTCCACATGCTTCAGGATATCTCCCAGATGCAAGGTGCCCCCACAGGCAACTGTGTCTGGTTTGACAGTGCCAAGTGCCTCCTGCAAACTGACATCAGGAACCTGGCCTGGTGTGTTTTGTTTCTCAGGGGAAAGGGCATGGTTCGTGTCCAGGGCCCGGTGGCCCGGAGTGGCCGGCTGCCTGCTGAAATTCCGCATGCTTCAGGATATCTCCCAGATGCAAGGTGCCGCCACAGGCAACTGTGTCTGGTTAGACAGTGCCAAGTGCCTCCTGCAAACTGACATCAGGAACCTGGCCTGGTGAGTCTTGTTTCTCAGGGGAAAGGGCATCGTTCCTGTCCAGGGCCCGGTGGCCCGGAGTGGCCGGCTGCCTGCTGAAATTCCGCATGCTTCAGGATATCTCCCAGATGCATGGTGCCCCCACAGGCAACTGTGTCTGGTTTGACAGTGCCAAGTGCCTCCTGCAAACTGACATCAGGAACCTGGCCTGGTGAGTTTTGTTTCTCGGGGCCGAGGCCATCGTTTGTGTCCAGGGCCTGGTGGCCCGGAGAGGCCGGCTGCCTGCTGAAATTCCGCATGCTTCAGGATATCTCCCAGATGCAAGGTGCCCCCACAGGCAACTGTGTCTGGTTTGACAGTGCCAAGTGCCTCCTGCAAACTGACATCAGGAACCTGGCCTGGTGAGTTTTGTTTCTCAGGGGAAAGGCCATCGTTCGTGTCCAGGGCCCGGTGGCCCGGAGTGGCCGGCTGCCTGCTGAAATTCCGCATGCTTCAGGATATCTCCCAGATGCAAGGTGCCCCCACAGGCAACTGTGTCTGGTTTGAGAGTGCCAAGTGCCTCCTGCAAACTGACATCAGGAACCTGGCCTGGTGAGTTTTGTTTCTCAGGGGAAAGGCCATCGTTCGTGTCCAGGGCCCGGTGGCCCGGAGTGGCCGGCTGCCTGCTGAAATTCCGCATGCTTCAGGATACCTCCCAGATGCAAGGAGCACCCACAGGCAACTGTGTCTGGTTTGAGAGTGCCAAGTGCCTCCTGCAAACTGACATCAGGAACCTGGCCTGGTGAGTTTTGTTTCTCAGGGGAAAGGCCATCGTTTGTGTCCAGGGCCCGGTGCCCCGGAGTGGCCGGCTGCCTGCTGAAATTCCGCATGCTTCAGGATATCTCTCAGATGCAAGGTGCCGCCACAGGCAACTGTGTCTGCTTAGACAGTGCCAAGTGCCTCCTGCAAACTGACATCAGGAACCTGGCCTGGTGAGTTTTGTTTCTCAAGGGAAAGGCCATCGTTCCTGTCCAGGGCCCGGTGGCCCGGAGTGGCCGGGTGCGTGCTGAAATTCCGCATGCTTCAGGATATCTCCCAGATGCAAGGTGCCCCCACAGGCAACTGTGTCTGGTTTGAGAGTGCCAAGTGCCTCCTGCAAACTGACATCAGGAACCTGGCCTGGTGAGTTTTATTTCTCAGGCGAAAGGGCATCGTTCTTGTCCAGGGCCCGGTGGCACGGAGTGGCCGGCTGCCTGCTGAAATTCCGCATGCTTCAGGATATCTCCCAGATGCAAGGTGCCCCCACAGGCAACTGTGTCTGGTTTGACAGTGCCAAGTGCCTCCTGCAAACTGACATCAGGAACCTGGCCTGGTGAGTTTTGTTTCTCAGGGGAAATGGCATCGTTCGTGTCCAGGGCCCGGTGGCCCGGAGTGGCCGGCTGCCTGCTGAAATTCCGCATGCTTCAGGATATCTCCCAGATGCAAGGTGCCCCCACAGGCAACTGTGTCTGGTTTGACAGTGCCAAGTGCCTCCTGCAAACTGACATCAGGAACTTGGCCTGGTGAGTTTTGTTTCTCAGGGGAAAGGGCATCGTTCGTGTCCAGGGCCCGGTGGCCCGGAGTGGCCGGCTGCCTGCTGAAATTCCGCATGCTTCAGGATATCTCCGAGATGCAAGGTGCCCCCACAGGCAACTGTGTCTGGTTTGAGAGTGCCAAGTGCCTCCTGCAAACTGACATCAGGAACCTGGCCTGGTGAGTTTTGTTTCTCAGGGGAAAGGCCATCGTTCTTGTCCAGGGCCCGGTGGCCCGGAGTGGCCGGCTGCCTGCTGAAATTCCGTATGCTTCAGGATACCTCCCAGATGCAAGGTGCCCCCACAGGCAACTGTGTCTGGTTTGAGAGTGCCAAGTGCCTCCTGCAAACTGACATCAGGAACCTGGCCTGGTGACTTTTGTTTCTCAGGGGAAAGGCCATCGTTTGTGTCCAGGGCCCGGTGGCCCGGAGTGGCCGGCTGCCTGCTGATATTCCGCATGCTTCAGGATATCTCCCAGATGCAAGGTGCCCCCACAGGCAACTGTGTCTGGTTTGAGAGTGCCAAGTGCCTCCTGCAAACTTACATCAGGAACCTGGCCTGGTGAGTTTTGTTTCTCAGGGGAAAGGGCATCGTTCGCGTCCAGGGCCCGGTGGCCCGGCGTGGCCGGCTGCCTGCTGAAATTCCGCATGCTTCAGGATATCTCCCAGATGCAAGGTGCCCCCACAGGCAACTGTGTCTGGTTTGACAGTGCCAAGTGCCTCCTGCAAACTGACATCAGGAACCTGGCCTGGTGAGTTTTGTTTCTCAGGGGAAAGGCATGGTTCCTGTCCAGGGCCCGGTGGCCCGGAGTGGCCGGATGCCTGCTGAAATTCCGCATGCTTCAGGATATCTCCCAGATGCAAGGTGCCCCCACAGGCAACTGTGTCTGGTTTGACAGTGCCAAGTGCCTCCTGCAAACTGACATCAGGAACTTGGCCTGGTGAGTTTTGTTTCTCAGGGGAAAGGCCATCGTTCGTGTCCAGGGCCCGGTGGCCCGGAGTGGCCGGCTGCCTGCTGAAATTCCGCATGCTTCAGGATATCTCCGAGATGCAAGGTGCCCCCACAGGCAACTGTGTCTGGTTTGACAGTGCCAAGTGCCTCCTGCAAACTGACATCAGGAACCTGGCCTGGTGAGTTTTGTTTCTCAGGGGAAAGGCCATCGTTCTTGTCCAGGGCCCGGTGGCCCGGAGTGGCCGGCTGCCTGCTGAAATTCCGTATGCTTCAGGATACCTCCCAGATGCAAGGTGCCCCCACAGGCAACTGTGTCTGGTTTGAGAGTGCCAAGTGCCTCCTGCAAACTGACATCAGGAACCTGGCCTGGTGACTTTTGTTTCTCAGGGGAAAGGCCATCGTTTGTGTCCAGGGCCCGGTGGCCCGGAGTGGCCGGCTGCCTGCTGATATTCCGCATGCTTCAGGATATCTCCCAGATGCAAGGTGCCCCCACAGGCAACTGTGTCTGGTTTGAGAGTGCCAAGTGCCTCCTGCAAACTGACATCAGGAACCTGGCCTGGTGAGTTTTGTTTCTCAGGGGAAAGGGCATGGTTCGTGTCCAGGGCCCGGTGGCCCGGAGTGGCCGGCTGCCTGCTGAAATTCCGCATGCTTCAGGATATCTCCCAGATGCAAGGTGCCCCCACAGGCAACTGTGTCTGGTTTGAGAGTGCCAAGTGCCTCCTGCAAACTGACATCAGGAACCTGGCCTGGTGAGTTTTGTTTCTCAGGGGAAAGGCCATCGTTCTTGCCCAGGGCCCGGAGTGGCCGGCTGCCTGCTGAAATTCCGTATGCTTCAGGATACCTCCCAGATACAAGGTGCCCCCACAGGCAACTGTGTCTGGTTTGAGAGTGCCAAGTGCCTCCTGCAAACTGACATCAGGAACCTGGCCTGGTGAGTTTTGTTTCTCAGGGGAAAGGGCATCGTTCGTGTCCAGGGCCCGGTGGCCCGAAGTGGCCGGCTGCCTGCTGAAATTCCGCATGCTTCAGGATATCTCCCAGATGCAAGGTGCCCCCACAGGCAACTGTGTCTGGTTTGAGAGTGCCAAGTGCCTCCTGCAAACTGACATCAGGAACCTGGCCTGGTGAGTTTTGTTTCTCAGGGGAAAGGGCATCGTTCGTGTCCAGGGCCCGGTGGCCCGGAGTGGCCGGCTGCCTGCTGAAATTCCACATGCTTCAGGATATCTCCCAGATGCAAGGTGCCCCCACAGGCAACTGTGTCTGGTTTGACAGTGCCAAGTGCCTCCTGCAAACTGACATCAGGAACCTGGCCTGGTGTGTTTTGTTTCTCAGGGGAAAGGGCATGGTTCGTGTCCAGGGCCCGGTGGCCCGGAGTGGCCGGCTGCCTGCTGAAATTCCGCATGCTTCAGGATATCTCCCAGATGCAAGGTGCCGCCACAGGCAACTGTGTCTGGTTAGACAGTGCCAAGTGCCTCCTGCAAACTGACATCAGGAACCTGGCCTGGTGAGTCTTGTTTCTCAGGGGAAAGGGCATCGTTCCTGTCCAGGGCCCGGTGGCCCGGAGTGGCCGGCTGCCTGCTGAAATTCCGCATGCTTCAGGATATCTCCCAGATGCATGGTGCCCCCACAGGCAACTGTGTCTGGTTTGACAGTGCCAAGTGCCTCCTGCAAACTGACATCAGGAACCTGGCCTGGTGAGTTTTGTTTCTCGGGGCCGAGGCCATCGTTTGTGTCCAGGGCCTGGTGGCCCGGAGAGGCCGGCTGCCTGCTGAAATTCCGCATGCTTCAGGATATCTCCCAGATGCAAGGTGCCCCCACAGGCAACTGTGTCTGGTTTGACAGTGCCAAGTGCCTCCTGCAAACTGACATCAGGAACCTGGCCTGGTGAGTTTTGTTTCTCAGGGGAAAGGCCATCGTTCGTGTCCAGGGCCCGGTGGCCCGGAGTGGCCGGCTGCCTGCTGAAATTCCGCATGCTTCAGGATATCTCCCAGATGCAAGGTGCCCCCACAGGCAACTGTGTCTGGTTTGAGAGTGCCAAGTGCCTCCTGCAAACTGACATCAGGAACCTGGCCTGGTGAGTTTTGTTTCTCAGGGGAAAGGCCATCGTTCGTGTCCAGGGCCCGGTGGCCCGGAGTGGCCGGCTGCCTGCTGAAATTCCGCATGCTTCAGGATACCTCCCAGATGCAAGGAGCACCCACAGGCAACTGTGTCTGGTTTGAGAGTGCCAAGTGCCTCCTGCAAACTGACATCAGGAACCTGGCCTGGTGAGTTTTGTTTCTCAGGGGAAAGGCCATCGTTTGTGTCCAGGGCCCGGTGCCCCGGAGTGGCCGGCTGCCTGCTGAAATTCCGCATGCTTCAGGATATCTCTCAGATGCAAGGTGCCGCCACAGGCAACTGTGTCTGCTTAGACAGTGCCAAGTGCCTCCTGCAAACTGACATCAGGAACCTGGCCTGGTGAGTTTTGTTTCTCAAGGGAAAGGCCATCGTTCCTGTCCAGGGCCCGGTGGCCCGGAGTGGCCGGGTGCGTGCTGAAATTCCGCATGCTTCAGGATATCTCCCAGATGCAAGGTGCCCCCACAGGCAACTGTGTCTGGTTTGAGAGTGCCAAGTGCCTCCTGCAAACTGACATCAGGAACCTGGCCTGGTGAGTTTTATTTCTCAGGCGAAAGGGCATCGTTCTTGTCCAGGGCCCGGTGGCACGGAGTGGCCGGCTGCCTGCTGAAATTCCGCATGCTTCAGGATATCTCCCAGATGCAAGGTGCCCCCACAGGCAACTGTGTCTGGTTTGACAGTGCCAAGTGCCTCCTGCAAACTGACATCAGGAACCTGGCCTGGTGAGTTTTGTTTCTCAGGGGAAATGGCATCGTTCGTGTCCAGGGCCCGGTGGCCCGGAGTGGCCGGCTGCCTGCTGAAATTCCGCATGCTTCAGGATATCTCCCAGATGCAAGGTGCCCCCACAGGCAACTGTGTCTGGTTTGACAGTGCCAAGTGCCTCCTGCAAACTGACATCAGGAACTTGGCCTGGTGAGTTTTGTTTCTCAGGGGAAAGGGCATCGTTCGTGTCCAGGGCCCGGTGGCCCGGAGTGGCCGGCTGCCTGCTGAAATTCCGCATGCTTCAGGATATCTCCGAGATGCAAGGTGCCCCCACAGGCAACTGTGTCTGGTTTGAGAGTGCCAAGTGCCTCCTGCAAACTGACATCAGGAACCTGGCCTGGTGAGTTTTGTTTCTCAGGGGAAAGGCCATCGTTCTTGTCCAGGGCCCGGTGGCCCGGAGTGGCCGGCTGCCTGCTGAAATTCCGTATGCTTCAGGATACCTCCCAGATGCAAGGTGCCCCCACAGGCAACTGTGTCTGGTTTGAGAGTGCCAAGTGCCTCCTGCAAACTGACATCAGGAACCTGGCCTGGTGACTTTTGTTTCTCAGGGGAAAGGCCATCGTTTGTGTCCAGGGCCCGGTGGCCCGGAGTGGCCGGCTGCCTGCTGATATTCCGCATGCTTCAGGATATCTCCCAGATGCAAGGTGCCCCCACAGGCAACTGTGTCTGGTTTGAGAGTGCCAAGTGCCTCCTGCAAACTTACATCAGGAACCTGGCCTGGTGAGTTTTGTTTCTCAGGGGAAAGGGCATCGTTCGCGTCCAGGGCCCGGTGGCCCGGCGTGGCCGGCTGCCTGCTGAAATTCCGCATGCTTCAGGATATCTCCCAGATGCAAGGTGCCCCCACAGGCAACTGTGTCTGGTTTGACAGTGCCAAGTGCCTCCTGCAAACTGACATCAGGAACCTGGCCTGGTGAGTTTTGTTTCTCAGGGGAAAGGCATGGTTCCTGTCCAGGGCCCGGTGGCCCGGAGTGGCCGGATGCCTGCTGAAATTCCGCATGCTTCAGGATATCTCCCAGATGCAAGGTGCCCCCACAGGCAACTGTGTCTGGTTTGACAGTGCCAAGTGCCTCCTGCAAACTGACATCAGGAACTTGGCCTGGTGAGTTTTGTTTCTCAGGGGAAAGGCCATCGTTCGTGTCCAGGGCCCGGTGGCCCGGAGTGGCCGGCTGCCTGCTGAAATTCCGCATGCTTCAGGATATCTCCGAGATGCAAGGTGCCCCCACAGGCAACTGTGTCTGGTTTGACAGTGCCAAGTGCCTCCTGCAAACTGACATCAGGAACCTGGCCTGGTGAGTTTTGTTTCTCAGGGGAAAGGCCATCGTTCTTGTCCAGGGCCCGGTGGCCCGGAGTGGCCGGCTGCCTGCTGAAATTCCGTATGCTTCAGGATACCTCCCAGATGCAAGGTGCCCCCACAGGCAACTGTGTCTGGTTTGAGAGTGCCAAGTGCCTCCTGCAAACTGACATCAGGAACCTGGCCTGGTGACTTTTGTTTCTCAGGGGAAAGGCCATCGTTTGTGTCCAGGGCCCGGTGGCCCGGAGTGGCCGGCTGCCTGCTGATATTCCGCATGCTTCAGGATATCTCCCAGATGCAAGGTGCCCCCACAGGCAACTGTGTCTGGTTTGAGAGTGCCAAGTGCCTCCTGCAAACTGACATCAGGAACCTGGCCTGGTGAGTTTTGTTTCTCAGGGGAAAGGGCATCGTTCGCGTCCAGGGCCCGGTGGCCCGGAGTGGCCGGCTGCCTGCTGAAATTCCGCATGCTTCAGGATATCTCCCAGATGCAAGGTGCCCCCACAGGCAACTGTGTCTGGTTTGAGAGTGCCAAGTGCCTCCTGCAAACTGACATCAGGAACCTGGCCTGGTGAGTTTTGTTTCTCAGGGGAAAGGCATGGTTCGTGTCCAGGGCCCGGTGGCCCGGAGTGGCCGGATGCCTGCTGAAATTCCGCATGCTTCAGGATATCTCCCAGATGCAAGGTGCCCCCACAGGCAACTGTGTCTGGTTTGAGAGTGCCAAGTGCCTCCTGCAAACTGACATCAGGAACCTGGCCTGGTGAGTTTTGTTTCTCAGGGGAAAGGCCATCGTTCTTGCCCAGGGCCCGGAGTGGCCGGCTGCCTGCTGAAATTCCGTATGCTTCAGGATACCTCCCAGGTACAAGGTGCCCCCACAGGCAACTGTGTCTGGTTTGACAGTGCCAAGTGCCTCCTGCAAACTGACATCAGGAACCTGGCCTGGTGAGTTTTGTTTCTCAGGGGAAAGGGCATCGTTCCTGTCCAGGGCCCGGTGGCCCGGAGTGGCCGGCTGCCTGCTGAAATTCCGCATGGTTCAGGATATCTCCCAGATGCATGGTGCCCCCACAGGCAACTGTGTCTGGTTTGACAGTGCCAAGTGCCTCCTGCAAACTGACATCAGGAACCTGGCCTGGTGAGTTTTGTTTCTCAGGGGAAAGGCCATCGTTCTTGTCCAGGGCCCGGTGGCCCGGAGTGGCCGGCTGCCTGCTGAAATTCCGCATGCTTCAGGATATCTCCCAGATGCAAGGTGCCCCCACAGGCAACTGTGTCTGGTTTGACAGTGCCAAGTGCCTCCTGCAAACTGACATCAGGAACTTGGCCTGGTGAGTTTTGTTTCTCAGGGGAAAGGGCATGGTTCGTGTCCAGGGCCCGGTGGCCCGGAGTGGCCGGATGCCTGCTGAAATTCCGCATGCTTCAGGATATCTCCCAGATGCAAGGTGCCCCCACAGGCAACTGTGTCTGGTTTGAGAGTGCCAAGTGCCTCCTGCAAACTGACATCAGGAACCTGGCCTGGTGAGTTTTGTTTCTCAGGGCAAAGGCCATCGTTCTTGTCCAGGGCCCGGTGGCCCGGAGTGGCCGGCTGCCTGCTGAAATTCCGTATGCTTCAGGATACCTCCCAGATGCAAGGTGCCCCCACAGGCAACTGTGTCTGGTTTGAGAGTGCCAAGTGCCTCCTGCAAACTGACATCAGGAACCTGGCCTGGTGAGTTTTGTTTCTCAGGGGAAAGGGCATCGTTCGTGTCCAGGGCCCGGTGGCCCGGAGTGGCCGGCTGCCTGCTGAAATTCCGCATGCTTCAGGATATCTCCCAGATGCAAGGTGCCCCCACAGGCAACTGTGTCTGGTTTGAGAGTGCCAAGTGCCTCCTGCAAACTGACATCAGGAACCTGGCCTGGTGAGTTTTGTTTCTCAGGGGAAAGGGCATGGTTCGTGTCCAGGCCCCGGTGGCCCGGAGTGGCCGGCTGCCTGCTGAAATTCCGCATGCTTCAGGATATCTCCCAGATGCAAGGTGCCCCCACAGGCAACTGTGTCTGGTTTGAGAGTGCCTAGTGCCTCCTGCAAACTGACATCTGGAACCTGGCCTGGTGAGTTTTGTTTCTCAGGGGAAAGGCCATCGTTCTTGCCCAGGGCCCGGAGTGGCCGGCTGCCTGCTGAAATTCCCTATGCTTCAGGATACCTCCCAGATACAAGGTGCCCCCACAGGCAACTGTGTCTGGTTTGACAGTGCCAAGTGCCTCCTGCAAACTGACATCAGGAACCTGGCCTGGTGAGTTTTGTTTCTCAGGGGAAAGGGCATCGTTCGTGTCCAGGGCCCGGTGGCCCGGAGTGGCCGGCTGCCTGCTGAAATTCCGCATGCTTCAGGATATCTCCCAGATGCATGGTGCCCCCACAGGCAACTGTGTCTGGTTTGAGAGTGCCAAGTGCCTCCTGCAAACTGACATCAGGAACCTGGCCTGGTGAGTTTTGTTGCTCAGGGGAAAGGGCATCGTTCGTGTCCAGGGCCCGGTGGCCCGGAGTGGCCGGCTGCCTGCTGAAATTCCGCATGCTTCAGGATATCTCCCAGATGCAAGGTGCCCCCACAGGCAACTGTGTCTGGTTTGAGAGTGCCAAGTGCCTCCTGCAAACTGACATCAGGAACCTGGCCTGGTGAGTTTTGTTTCTCAGGGGAAAGGCCATCGTTTGTGTCCAGGGCCCGGTGGCCCGGAGTGGCCGGCTGCCTGCTGAAATTCCGCATGCTTCAGGATATCTCCCAGATGCATGGTGCCCCCACAGGCAACTGTGTCTGGTTTGACAGTGCCAAGTGCCTCCTGCAAACTGACATCAGGAACCTGGCCTGGTGAGTTTTGTTTCTCGGGGCCGAGGCCATCGTTTGTGTCCAGGGCCTGGTGGCCCGGAGTGGCCGGCTGCCTGCTGAAATTCCGCATGCTTCAGGATATCTCCCAGATGCAAGGTGCCCCCACAGGCAACTGTGTCTGGTTTGACAGTGCCAAGTGCCTCCTGCAAACTGACATCAGGAACCTGGCCTGGTGAGTTTTGTTTCTCAGGGGAAAGGGCATCGTTCGTGTCCAGGGCCCGGTGGCCCGGAGTGGCCGGCTGCCTGCTGAAATTCCGCATGCTTCAGGATATCTCCCAGATGCAAGGTGCCCCCACAGGCAACTGTGTCTGGTTTGACAGTGCCAAGTGCCTCCTGCAAACTGACATCAGGAACCTGGCCTGGTGAGTTTTGTTTCTCAGGGGAAAGGCCATCGTTCGTGTCCAGGGCCCGGTGGCCTGGAGTGGCCGGCTGCCTGCTGAAATTCCGCATGCTTCAGGATACCTCCCAGATGCAAGGAGCACCCACAGGCAACTGTGTCTGGTTTGAGAGTGCCAAGTGCCTCCTGCAAACTGACATCAGGAACCTGGCCTGGTGAGTTTTATTTCTCAGGCGAAAGGGCATCGTTTGTGTCCAGGGCCCGGTGCCCCGGAGTGGCCGGCTGCCTGCTGAAATTCCGCATGCTTCAGGATATCTCCCAGATGCAAGGTGCCCCCACAGGCAACTGTGTCTGGTTTGACAGTGCCAAGTGCCTCCTGCAAACTGACATCAGGAACCTGGCCTGGTGAGTTTTGTTTCTCAGGGGAAATGGCATCGTTCGTGTCCAGGGCCCGGTGGCCCGGAGTGGCCGGCTGCCTGCTGAAATTCCGCATGCTTCAGGATATCTCCGAGATGCAAGGTGCCCCCACAGGCAACTGTGTCTGGTTTGAGAGTGCCAAGTGCCTCCTGCAAACTGACATCAGGAACCTGGCCTGGTGAGCTTTGTTTCTCAGGGGAAAGGCCATCGTTCTTGTCCAGGGCCCGGTGGCCCGGAGTGGCCGGCTGCCTGCTGAAATTCCGTATGCTTCAGGATACCTCCCAGATGCAAGGTGCCCCCACAGGCAACTGTGTCTGGTTTGACAGTGCCAAGTGCCTCCTGCAAACTGACATCAGGAACCTGGCCTGGTGACTTTTGTTTCTCAGGGGAAAGGGCATCGTTCGTGTCCAGGGCCCGGTGGCCCGGAGTGGCCGGCTGCCTGCTGATATTCCGCATGGTTCAGGATATCTCCCAGATGCAAGGTGCCCCCACAGGCAACTGTGTCTGGTTTGAGATTGCCAAGTGCCTCCTGCAAACTTACATCAGGAACCTGGCCTGGTGAGTTTTGTTTCTCAGGGCAAAGGCCATCGTTCGTGTCCAGGGCCCGGTGGCCCGGAGTGGCCGGCTGCCTGCTGAAATTCCGCATGGTTCAGGATATCTCCCAGATGCAAGGTGCCCCCACAGGCAACTGTGTCTGGTTTGACAGTGCCAAGTGCCTCCTGCAAACTGACATCAGGAACCTGGCCTGGTGAGTTTTGTTTCTCAGGGGAAAGGGCATCGTTCCTGTCCAGGGCCCGGTGGCCCGGAGTGGCCGGCTGCCTGCTGAAATTCCGCATGCTTCAGGATATCTCCCAGATGCATGGTGCCCCCACAGGCAACTGTGTCTGGTTTGACAGTGCCAAGTGCCTCCTGCAAACTGACATCAGGAACCTGGCCTGGTGAGTTTTGTTTCTCAGGGGAAAGGCCATCGTTTGTGTCCAGGGCCCGGTGGCCCGGAGTGGCCGGCTGCCTGCTGAAATTCCGCATGCTTCAGGATATCTCCCAGATGCAAGGTGCCCCCACAGGCAACTGTGTCTGATTTGAGAGTGCCAAGTGCCTCCTGCAAACTGACATCAGGAACCTGGCCTGGTGACTTTTGTTTCTCAGGGGAAAGGCCATCGTTCTTGCCCAGGGCCCGGTGGCCCGGAGTGGCCGGCTGCCTGCTGAAATTCCGCATGCTTCAGGATATCTCCCAGATGCAAGGTGCCCCCACAGGCAACTGTGTCTGGTTTGACAGTGCCAAGTGCCTCCTGCAAACTGACATCAGGAACCTGGCCTGGTGAGTTTTGTTTCTCAGGGGAAAGGCATGGTTCGTGTCCAGGGCCCGGTGGCCCGGAGTGGCCGGCTGCCTGCTGAAATTCCGCATGCTTCAGGATATCTCCCAGATGCAAGGTGCCCCCACAGGCAACTGTGTCTGGTTTGACAGTGCCAAGTGCCTCCTGCAAACTAACATCAGGAACCTGGCCTGGTGAGTTTTGTTTCTCAGGGGAAAGGCCATCGTTCTTGCCCAGGGCCCGGAGTGGCCGGCTGCCTGCTGAAATTCCGCATGCTTCAGGATACCTCCCAGATGCAAGGTGCCCCCACAGGCAACTGTGTCTGGTTTGACAGTGCCAAGTGCCTCCTGCAAACTGACATCAGGAACCTGGCCTGGTGAGTTTTGTTTCTCAGGGGAAAGGGCATCGTTCGTGTCCAGGGCCCGGTGGCCCGGAGTGGCCGGCTGCCTGCTGAAATTCCGCATGCTTCAGGATATCTCCCAGATGCATGGTGCCCCCTCAGGTAACTGTGTCTGGTTTGACAGTGCCAAGTGCCTCCTGCAAACTGACATCAGGAACCTGGCCTGGTGAGTTTTGTTTCTCAGGGGAAAGGCCATCGTTCGTGTCCAGGGCCCGGTGGCCCGGAGAGGCCGGCTGCCTGCTGAAATTCCGCATGCTTCAGGATATCTCCCAGATGCAAGTTGCCCCCACAGGCAACTGTGTCTGGTTTGACAGTGCCAAGTGCCTCCTGCAAACTGACATCAGGAACCTGGCCTGGTGACTTTTGTTTCTCAGGGGAAAGGGCATCGTTCGTGTCCAGGGCCCGGTGGCCCGGAGTGGCCGGCTGCCTGCTGAAATTCCGCATGCTTCAGGATATCTCCCAGATGCAAGGTGCCCCCACAGGCAACTGTGTCTGGTTTGAGAGTGCCAAGTGCCTCCTGCAAACTGACATCAGGAACCTGGCCTGGTGAGTTTTTTTCCTCAGGGGAAAGGCCATCGTTCTTGTCCAGGGCCCGGTGGCCCGGAGTGGCCGGCTGCCTGCTGAAATTCTGTATGCTTCAGGATACCTCCCAGATGCAAGGTGCCCCCACAGGCAACTGTGTCTGGTTTGAGAGTGCCAAGTGCCTCCTGCAAACTGACATCAGGAACCTGGCCTGGTGAGTTTTGTTTCTCAGGGGAAAGGCCATCGTTCCTGTCCAGGGCCCGGTGGCCCGGAGTGGCCGGCTGCCTGCTGATATTCCGCATGGTTCAGGATATCTCCCAGATGCAAGGTGCCCCCACAGGCAACTGTGTCTGGTTTGAGAGTGCCAAGTGCCTCCTGCAAACTTACATCAGGAACCTGGCCTGGTGAGTTTTGTTTCTCAGGGGAAAGGGCATCGTTCGCGTCCAGGGCCCGGTGGCCCGGAGTGGCCGGCTGCCTGCTGAAATTCCGCATGCTTCAGGATATCTCCCAGATGCAAGGTGCCCCCACAGGCAACTGTGTCTGGTTTGACAGTGCCAAGTGCCTCCTGCAAACTGACATCAGGAACCTGGCCTGGTGAGTTTTGTTTCTCAGGGGAAAGGCCATCGTTCTTGTCCAGGGCCCGGTGGCCCGGAGTGGCCGGCTGCCTGCTGAAATTCCGCATGCTTCAGGATATCTCCCAGATGCAAGGTGCCCCCACAGGCAACTGTGTCTGGTTTGACAGTGCCAAGTGCCTCCTGCAAACTGACATCAGGAACCTGGCCTGGTGACTTTTGTTTCTCAGGGGAAAGGGCATCGTTCGTGTCCAGGGCCCGGTGGCCCGGAGTGGCCGGCTGCCTGCTGAAATTCCGCATGCTTCAGGATATCTCCCAGATGCAAGGTGCCCCCACAGGCAACTGTGTCTGGTTTGAGAGTGCCAAGTGCCTCCTGCAAACTGACACCAGGAACCTGGCCTGGTGAGTTTTGTTTCTCAGGGGAAAGGCCATCGTTCTTGTCCAGGGCCCGGTGGCCCGGAGTGGCCGGCTGCCTGGTGAAATTCCGTATGCTTCAGGATACCTCCCAGATGCAAGGTGCCCCCACAGGCAACTGTGTCTGGTTTGAGAGTGCCAAGTGCCTCCTGCAAACTAACATCAGGAACCTGGCCTGGTGAGTTTTGTTTCTCAGGGGAAAGGGCATCGTTTGTGTCCAGGGCCCGGTGGCCCGGAGTGGCCGGCTGCCTGCTGAAATTCCGCATGCTTCAGGATATCTCCCAGATGCAAGGTGCCCCCACAGGCAACTGTGTCTGGTTTGACAGTGCCAAGTGCCTCCTGCAAACTGACATCAGGAACCTGGCCTGGTGAGTTTTGTTTCTCAGGGGAAAGGCATGGTTCGTGTCCAGGGCCCGGTGGCCCGGAGTGGCCGGCTGCCTGCTGAAATTCCGCATGCTTCAGGATATCTCCCAGATGCAAGGTGCCCCCACAGGCAACTGTGTCTGGTTTGACAGTGCCAAGTGCCTCCTGCAAACTAACATCAGGAACCTGGCCTGGTGAGTTTTGTTTCTCAGGGGAAAGGCCATCGTTCTTGCCCAGGGCCCGGAGTGGCCGGCTGCCTGCTGAAATTCCGTATGCTTCAGGATACCTCCCAGATACAAGGTGCCCCCACAGGCAACTGTGTCTGGTTTGACAGTGCCAAGTGCCTCCTGCAAACTGACATCAGGAACCTGGCCTGGTGAGTTTTGTTTCTCAGGGGAAAGGGCATCGTTCCTGTCCAGGGCCCGGTGGCCCGGAGTGGCCGGCTGCCTGCTGAAATTCCGCATGCTTCAGGATATCTCCCAGATGCATGGTGCCCCCACAGGCAACTGTGTCTGGTTTGACAGTGCCAAGTGCCTCCTGCAAACTGACATCAGGAACCTGGCCTGGTGAGTTTTGTTTCTCAGGGGAAAGGCCATCGTGCCTGTCCAGGGCCCGGTGGCCCGGAGTGGCCGGCTGCCTGCTGAAATTCCGCATGCTTCAGGATATCTCCCAGATGCAAGGTGCCCCCACAGGCAACTGTGTCTGGTTTGACAGTGCCAAGTGCCTCCTGCAAACTGACATCAGGAACTTGGCCTGGTGAGTTTTGTTTCTCAGGGGAAAGGGCATCGTTCGTGTCCAGGGCCCGGTGGCCCGGAGTGGCCGGATGCCTGCTGAAATTCCGCATGCTTCAGGATATCTCCCAGATGCAAGGTGCCCCCACAGGCAACTGTGTCTGGTTTGAGAGTGCCAAGTGCCTCCTGCAAACTGACATCAGGAACCTGGCCTGGTGAGTTTTGTTTCTCAGGGGAAAGGCCATCGTTCGTGTCCAGGGCCCGGTGGCCCGGAGTGGCCGGCTGCCTGCTGAAATTCCGTATGCTTCAGGATACCTCCCAGATGCAAGGTGCCCCCACAGGCAACTGTGTCTGGTTTGACAGTGCCAAGTGCCTCCTGCAAACTGACATCAGGAACCTGGCCTGGTGAGTTTTGTTTCTCAGGGGAAAGGGCATCGTTCGTGTCCAGGGCCCGGTGGCCTGGAGTGGCCGGCTGCCTGCTGAAATTCCGCATGCTTCAGGATATCTCCCAGATGCAAGGTGCCCCCACAGGCAACTGTGTCTGGTTTGAGAGTGCCAAGTGCCTCCTGCAAACTGACATCAGGAACCTGGCCTGGTGACTTTTGTTTCTCAGGGGAAAGGCCATCGTTTGTGTCCAGGGCCCGGTGGCCCGGAGTGGCCGGCTGCCTGCTGATATTCCGCATGGTTCAGGATATCTCCCAGATGCAAGGTGCCCCCACAGGCAACTGTGTCTGGTTTGACAGTGCCAAGTGCCTCCTGCAAACTGACATCAGGAACCTGGCCTGGTGAGTTTTGTTTCTCAGGGGAAAGGCCATCGTTCGTGTCCAGGGCCCGGTGGCCCGGAGTGGCCGGCTGCCTGCTGAAATTCCGCATGCTTCAGGATATCTCCCAGATGCAAGGTGCCCCCACAGGCAACTGTGTCTGGTTTGAGAGTGCCAAGTGCCTCCTGCAAACTGACATCTGGAACCTGGCCTGGTGAGTTTTGTTTCTCAGGGGAAAGGCCATCGTTCTTGCCCAGGGCCCGGAGTGGCCGGCTGCCTGCTGAAATTCCGTATGCTTCAGGATACCTCCCAGATACAAGGTGCCCCCACAGGCAACTGTGTCTGGTTTGACAGTGCCAAGTGCCTCCTGCAAACTGACATCAGGAACCTGGCCTGGTGAGTTTTGTTTCTCAGGGGAAAGGGCATCGTTCGTGTCCAGGGCCCGGTGGCCCGGAGTGGCCGGCTGCCTGCTGAAATTCCGCATGCTTCAGGATATCTCCCAGATGCATGGTGCCCCCACAGGCAACTGTGTCTGGTTTGAGAGTGCCAAGTGCCTCCTGCAAACTGACATCAGGAACCTGGCCTGGTGAGTTTTGTTTCTCAGGGGAAAGGGCATCGTTCGTGTCCAGGGCCCGGTGGCCCGGAGTGGCCGGCTGCCTGCTGAAATTCCGCATGGTTCAGGATATCTCCCAGATGCAAGGTGCCCCCAGAGGCAACTGTGTCTGGTTTGACAGTGCCAAGTGCCTCCTGCAAACTGACATCAGGAACCTGGCCTGGTGAGTTTTGTTTCTCAGGGGAAAGGCCATCGTTCGTGTCCAGGGCCCGGTGGCCCGGAGTGGCCGGCTGCCTGCTGAAATTCCGCATGCTTCAGGATATCTCCCAGATGCAAGGTGCCCCCACAGGCAACTGTGTCTGGTTTGACAGTGCCAAGTGCCTCCTGCAAACTGACATCAGGAACCTGGCCTGGTGAGTTTTGTTTCTCAGGGGAAAGGGCATCGTTCGTGTCCAGGGCCCGGTGGCCCGGAGTGGCCGGCTGCCTGCTGAAATTCCGCATGCTTCAGGATATCTCCCAGATGCAAGGTGCCCCCACAGGCAACTGTGTCTGGTTTGAGAGTGCCAAGTGCCTCCTGCAAACTGACATCAGGAACCTGGCCTGGTGACTTTTGTTTCTCAGGGGAAAGGCCATCGTTCTTGCCCAGGGCCCGGTGGCCCGGAGTGGCCGGCTGCCTGCTGAAATTCCGCATGCTTCAGGATATCTCCCAGATGCAAGGTGCCCCCACAGGCAACTGTGTCTGGTTTGACAGTGCCAAGTGCCTCCTGCAAACTGACATCAGGAACCTGGCCTGGTGAGTTTTGTTTCTCAGGGGAAAGGCATGGTTCGTGTCCAGGGCCCGGTGGCCCGGAGTGGCCGGCTGCCTGCTGAAATTCCGCATGCTTCAGGATATCTCCCAGATGCAAGGTGCCCCCACAGGCAACTGTGTCTGGTTTGACAGTGCCAAGTGCCTCCTGCAAACTAACATCAGGAACCTGGCCTGGTGAGTTTTGTTTCTCAGGGGAAAGGCCATCGTTCTTGCCCAGGGCCCGGAGTGGCCGGCTGCCTGCTGAAATTCCGCATGCTTCAGGATACCTCCCAGATGCAAGGTGCCCCCACAGGCAACTGTGTCTGGTTTGACAGTGCCAAGTGCCTCCTGCAAACTGACATCAGGAACCTGGCCTGGTGAGTTTTGTTTCTCAGGGGAAAGGGCATCGTTCGTGTCCAGGGCCCGGTGGCCCGGAGTGGCCGGCTGCCTGCTGAAATTCCGCATGCTTCAGGATATCTCCCAGATGCATGGTGCCCCCACAGGTAACTGTGTCTGGTTTGACAGTGCCAAGTGCCTCCTGCAAACTGACATCAGGAACCTGGCCTGGTGAGTTTTGTTTCTCAGGGGAAAGGCCATCGTTCGTGTCCAGGGCCCGGTGGCCCGGAGAGGCCGGCTGCCTGCTGAAATTCCGCATGCTTCAGGATATCTCCCAGATGCAAGTTGCCCCCACAGGCAACTGTGTCTGGTTTGACAGTGCCAAGTGCCTCCTGCAAACTGACATCAGGAACCTGGCCTGGTGACTTTTGTTTCTCAGGGGAAAGGGCATCGTTCGTGTCCAGGGCCCGGTGGCCCGGAGTGGCCGGCTGCCTGCTGAAATTCCGCATGCTTCAGGATATCTCCCAGATGCAAGGTGCCCCCACAGGCAACTGTGTCTGGTTTGAGAGTGCCAAGTGCCTCCTGCAAACTGACATCAGGAACCTGGCCTGGTGAGTTTTTTTCCTCAGGGGAAAGGCCATCGTTCTTGTCCAGGGCCCGGTGGCCCGGAGTGGCCGGCTGCCTGCTGAAATTCTGTATGCTTCAGGATACCTCCCAGATGCAAGGTGCCCCCACAGGCAACTGTGTCTGGTTTGAGAGTGCCAAGTGCCTCCTGCAAACTGACATCAGGAACCTGGCCTGGTGAGTTTTGTTTCTCAGGGGAAAGGCCATCGTTCCTGTCCAGGGCCCGGTGGCCCGGAGTGGCCGGCTGCCTGCTGATATTCCGCATGGTTCAGGATATCTCCCAGATGCAAGGTGCCCCCACAGGCAACTGTGTCTGGTTTGACAGTGCCAAGTGCCTCCTGCAAACTTACATCAGGAACCTGGCCTGGTGAGTTTTGTTTCTCAGGGGAAAGGGCATCGTTCGCGTCCAGGGCCCGGTGGCCCGGAGTGGCCGGCTGCCTGCTGAAATTCCGCATGCTTCAGGATATCTCCCAGATGCAAGGTGCCCCCACAGGCAACTGTGTCTGGTTTGACAGTGCCAAGTGCCTCCTGCAAACTGACATCAGGAACCTGGCCTGGTGAGTTTTGTTTCTCAGGGGAAAGGCCATCGTTCTTGTCCAGGGCCCGGTGGCCCGGAGTGGCCGGCTGCCTGCTGAAATTCCGCATGCTTCAGGATATCTCCCAGATGCAAGGTGCCCCCACAGGCAACTGTGTCTGGTTTGACAGTGCCAAGTGCCTCCTGCAAACTGACATCAGGAACCTGGCCTGGTGACTTTTGTTTCTCAGGGGAAAGGGCATCGTTCGTGTCCAGGGCCCGGTGGCCCGGAGTGGCCGGCTGCCTGCTGAAATTCCGCATGCTTCAGGATATCTCCCAGATGCAAGGTGCCCCCACAGGCAACTGTGTCTGGTTTGAGAGTGCCAAGTGCCTCCTGCAAACTGACACCAGGAACCTGGCCTGGTGAGTTTTGTTTCTCAGGGGAAAGGCCATCGTTCTTGTCCAGGGCCCGGTGGCCCGGAGTGGCCGGCTGCCTGGTGAAATTCCGTATGCTTCAGGATACCTCCCAGATGCAAGGTGCCCCCACAGGCAACTGTGTCTGGTTTGAGAGTGCCAAGTGCCTCCTGCAAACTGACATCAGGAACCTGGCCTGGTGAGTTTTGTTTCTCAGGGGAAAGGGCATCGTTTGTGTCCAGGGCCCGGTGGCCCGGAGTGGCCGGCTGCCTGCTGAAATTCCGCATGCTTCAGGATATCTCCCAGATGCAAGGTGCCCCCACAGGCAACTGTGTCTGGTTTGACAGTGCCAAGTGCCTCCTGCAAACTGACATCAGGAACCTGGCCTGGTGAGTTTTGTTTCTCAGGGGAAAGGCATGGTTCGTGTCCAGGGCCCGGTGGCCCGGAGTGGCCGGCTGCCTGCTGAAATTCCGCATGCTTCAGGATATCTCCCAGATGCAAGGTGCCCCCACAGGCAACTGTGTCTGGTTTGACAGTGCCAAGTGCCTCCTGCAAACTAACATCAGGAACCTGGCCTGGTGAGTTTTGTTTCTCAGAGGAAAGGCCATCGTTCTTGCCCAGGGCCCGGAGTGGCCGGCTGCCTGCTGAAATTCCGTATGCTTCAGGATACCTCCCAGATACAAGGTGCCCCCACAGGCAACTGTGTCTGGTTTGACAGTGCCAAGTGCCTCCTGCAAACTGACATCAGGAACCTGGCCTGGTGAGTTTTGTTTCTCAGGGGAAAGGGCATCGTTCCTGTCCAGGGCCCGGTGGCCCGGAGTGGCCGGCTGCCTGCTGAAATTCCGCATGCTTCAGGATATCTCCCAGATGCATGGTGCCCCCACAGGCAACTGTGTCTGGTTTGAGAGTGCCAAGTGCCTCCTGCAAACTGACATCAGGAACCTGGCCTGGTGAGTTTTGTTTCTCAGGGGAAAGGGCATCGTGCCTGTCCAGGGCCCGGTGGCCCGGAGTGGCCGGCTGCCTGCTGAAATTCCGCATGCTTCAGGATATCTCCCAGATGCAAGGTGCCCCCACAGGCAACTGTGTCTGGTTTGACAGTGCCAAGTGCCTCCTGCAAACTGACATCAGGAACTTGGCCTGGTGAGTTTTGTTTCTCAGGGGAAAGGGCATCGTTCGTGTCCAGGGCCCGGTGGCCCGGAGTGGCCGGATGCCTGCTGAAATTCCGCATGCTTCAGGATATCTCCCAGATGCAAGGTGCCCCCACAGGCAACTGTGTCTGGTTTGAGAGTGCCAAGTGCCTCCTGCAAACTGACATCAGGAACCTGGCCTGGTGAGTTTTGTTTCTCAGGGGAAAGGCCATCGTTCGTGTCCAGGGCCCGGTGGCCCGGAGTGGCCGGCTGCCTGCTGAAATTCCGTATGCTTCAGGATACCTCCCAGATGCAAGGTGCCCCCACAGGCAACTGTGTCTGGTTTGACAGTGCCAAGTGCCTCCTGCAAACTGACATCAGGAACCTGGCCTGGTGAGTTTTGTTTCTCAGGGGAAAGGGCATCGTTCGTGTCCAGGGCCCGGTGGCCTGGAGTGGCCGGCTGCCTGCTGAAATTCCGCATGCTTCAGGATATCTCCCAGATGCAAGGTGCCCCCACAGGCAACTGTGTCTGGTTTGAGAGTGCCAAGTGCCTCCTGCAAACTGACATCAGGAACCTGGCCTGGTGACTTTTGTTTCTCAGGGGAAAGGCCATCGTTCTTGTCCAGGGCCCGGTGGCCCGGAGTGGCCGGCTGCCTGCTGATATTCCGCATGGTTCAGGATATCTCCCAGATGCAAGGTGCCCCCACAGGCAACTGTGTCTGGTTTGACAGTGCCAAGTGCCTCCTGCAAACTGACATCAGGAACCTGGCCTGGTGAGTTTTGTTTCTCAGGGGAAAGGCCATCGTTCTTGCCCAGGGCCCGGAGTGGCCGGCTGCCTGCTGAAATTCCGTATGCTTCAGGATACCTCCCAGATACAAGGTGCCCCCACAGGCAACTGTGTCTGGTTTGACAGTGCCAAGTGCCTCCTGCAAACTGACATCAGGAACCTGGCCTGGTGAGTTTTGTTTCTCAGGGGAAAGGGCATCGTTCGTGTCCAGGGCCCGGTGGCCCGGAGTGGCCGGCTGCCTGCTGAAATTCCGCATGCTTCAGGATATCTCCCAGATGCATGGTGCCCCCACAGGCAACTGTGTCTGGTTTGAGAGTGCCAAGTGCCTCCTGCAAACTGACATCAGGAACCTGGCCTGGTGAGTTTTGTTTCTCAGGGGAAAGGCCATCGTTCCTGTCCAGGGCCCGGTGGCCCGGAGTGGCCGGCTGCCTGCTGAAATTCCGCATGGTTCAGGATATCTCCCAGATGCAAGGTGCCCCCAGAGGCAACTGTGTCTGGTTTGACAGTGCCAAGTGCCTCCTGCAAACTGACATCAGGAACCTGGCCTGGTGAGTTTTGTTTCTCAGGGGAAAGGCCATCGTTCGTGTCCAGGGCCCGGTGGCCCGGAGTGGCCGGCTGCCTGCTGAAATTCCGCATGCTTCAGGATATCTCCCAGATGCAAGGTGCCCCCACAGGCAACTGTGTCTGGTTTGACAGTGCCAAGTGCCTCCTGCAAACTGACATCAGGAACCTGGCCTGGTGAGTTTTGTTTCTCAGGGGAAAGGGCATCGTTCGTGTCCAGGGCCCGGTGGCCCGGAGTGGCCGGCTGCCTGCTGAAATTCCGCATGCTTCAGGATATCTCCCAGATGCAAGGTGCCCCCACAGGCAACTGTGTCTGGTTTGAGAGTGCCAAGTGCCTCCTGCAAACTGACATCAGGAACCTGGCCTGGTGAGTTTTGTTTCTCAGGGGAAAGGCCATCGTTCTTGTCCAGGGCCCGGTGGCCCGGAGTGGCCGGCTGCCTGGTGAAATTCCGTATGCTTCAGGATACCTCCCAGATGCAAGGTGCCCCCACAGGCAACTGTGTCTGGTTTGAGAGTGCCAAGTGCCTCCTGCAAACTGACATCAGGAACCTGGCCTGGTGAGTTTTGTTTCTCAGGGGAAAGGCCATCGTTTGTGTCCAGGGCCCGGTGGCCCGGAGTGGCCGGCTGCCTGCTGAAATTCCGCATGCTTCAGGATATCTCCCAGATGCAAGGTGCCCCCACAGGCAACTGTGTCTGATTTGAGAGTGCCAAGTGCCTCCTGCAAACTGACATCAGGAACCTGGCCTGGTGAGTTTTGTTTCTCAGGGGAAAGGCCATCGTTTGTGTCCAGGGCCCGGTGGCACGGAGTGGCCGGCTGCCTGCTGATATTCCGCATGGTTCAGGATATCTCCCAGATGCAAGGTGCCCCCACAGGCAACTGTGTCTGGTTTGAGAGTGCCAAGTGCCTCCTGCAAACTGAGATCAGGAACCTGGCCTGGTGAGTTTTGTTTCTCAGGGGAAAGGGCATCGTTCGCGTCCAGGGCCCGGTGGCCCGGAGTGGCCGGCTGCCTGCTGAAATTCCGCATGCTTCAGGATATCTCCCAGATGCAAGGTGCCCCCACAGGCAACTGTGTCTGGTTTGACAGTGCCAAGTGCCTCCTGCAAACTGACATCAGGAACCTGGCCTGGTGAGTTTTGTTTCTCAGGGGAAAGGCATGGTTCGTGTCCAGGGCCCGGTGGCCCGGAGTGGCCGGCTGCCTGCTGAAATTCCGCATGCTTCAGGATATCTCCCAGATGCAAGGTGCCCCCACAGGCAACTGTGTCTGGTTTGAGAGTGCCAAGTGCCTCCTGCAAACTGACATCAGGAACCTGGCCTGGTGAGTTTTGTTTCTCAGGGGAAAGGCCATCGTTCTTGCCCAGGGCCCGGAGTGGCCGGCTGCCTGCTGAAATTCCGTATGCTTCAGGATACCTCCCAGATGCAAGGTGCCCCCACAGGCAACTGTGTCTGGTTTGAGAGTGCCAAGTGCCTCCTGCAAACTGACATCAGGAACCTGGCCTGGTGAGTTTTGTTTCTCAGGGGAAAGGGCATCGTTCCTGTCCAGGGCCCGGTGGCCCGGAGTGGCCGGCTGCCTGCTGATATTCCGCATGCTTCAGGATATCTCCCAGATGCATGGTGCCCCCACAGGCAACTGTGTCTGGTTTGACAGTGCCAAGTGCCTCCTGCAAACTGACATCAGGAACCTGGCCTGGTGAGTTTTGTTTCTCAGGGGAAAGGGCATCGTTCGTGTCCAGGGCCCGGTGGCCCGGAGTGGCCGGCTGCCTGCTGAAATTCCGCATGCTTCAGGATATCTCCCAGATGCAAGGTGCCCCCACAGGCAACTGTGTCTGGTTTGACAGTGCCAAGTGCCTCCTGCAAACTGACATCAGGAACCTGGCCTGGTGACTTTTGTTTCTCAGGGGAAAGGGCATCGTTCGTGTCCAGGGCCCGGTGGCCCGGAGTGGCCGGCTGCCTGCTGAAATTCCGCATGCTTCAGGATATCTCCCAGATGCAAGGTGCCCCCACAGGCAACTGTGTCTGGTTTGAGAGTGCCAAGTGCCTCCTGCAAACTGACATCAGGAACCTGGCCTGGTGAGTTTCGTTTCTCAGGGGAAAGGCCATCGTTCTTGTCCAGGGCCCGGTGGCCCGGAGTGGCCGGCTGCCTGGTGAAATTCCGTATGCTTCAGGATACCTCCCAGATGCAAGGTGCCCCCACAGGCAACTGTGTCTGGTTTGAGAGTGCCAAGTGCCTCCTGCAAACTGACATCAGGAACCTGGCCTAGTGAGTTTTGTTTCTCAGGGGAAAGGCCATCGTTCGTGTCCAGGGCCCGGTGGCCCGGAGTGGCCGGCTGCCTGCTGAAATTCCGCATGCTTCAGGATATCTCCCAGATGCAAGGTGCCCCCACAGGCAACTGTGTCTGGTTTGACAGTGCCAAGTGCCTCCTGCAAACTGACATCAGGAACCTGGCCTGGTGAGTTTTGTTTCTCAGGGGAAAGGCCATCGTTCTTGTCCAGGGCCCGGTGGCCCGGAGTGGCCGGCTGCCTGGTGAAATTCCGTATGCTTCAGGATACCTCCCAGATGCAAGGTGCCCCCACAGGCAACTGTGTCTGGTTTGAGAGTGCCAAGTGCCTCCTGCAAACTGACATCAGGAACCTGGCCTGGTGAGTTTTGTTTCTCAGGGGAAAGGCCATCGTTTGTGTCCAGGGCCCGGTGGCCCGGAGTGGCCGGCTGCCTGCTGAAATTCCGCATGCTTCAGGATATCTCCCAGATGCAAGGTGCCCCCACAGGCAACTGTGTCTGATTTGAGAGTGCCAAGTGCCTCCTGCAAACTGACATCAGGAACCTGGCCTGGTGACTTTTGTTTCTCAGGGGAAAGGCCATCGTTTGTGTCCAGGGCCCGGTGGCCCGGAGTGGCCGGCTGCCTGCTGATATTCCGCATGGTTCAGGATATCTCCCAGATGCAAGGTGCCCCCACAGGCAACTGTGTCTGGTTTGAGAGTGCCAAGTGCCTCCTGCAAACTGACATCAGGAACCTGGCCTGGTGAGTTTTGTTTCTCAGGGGAAAGGGCATCGTTCGCGTCCAGGGCCCGGTGGCCCGGAGTGGCCGGCTGCCTGCTGAAATTCCGCATGCTTCAGGATATCTCCCAGATGCAAGGTGCCCCCACAGGCAACTGTGTCTGGTTTGACAGTGCCAAGTGCCTCCTGCAAACTGACATCAGGAACCTGGCCTGGTGAGTTTTGTTTCTCAGGGGAAAGGCATGGTTCGTGTCCAGGGCCCGGTGGCCCGGAGTGGCCGGCTGCCTGCTGAAATTCCGCATGCTTCAGGATATCTCCCAGATGCAAGGTGCCCCCACAGGCAACTGTGTCTGGTTTGACAGTGCCAAGTGCCTCCTGCAAACTGACATCAGGAACCTGGCCTGGTGAGTTTTGTTTCTCAGGGGAAAGGCCATCGTTCTTGCCCAGGGCCCGGAGTGGCCGGCTGCCTGCTGAAATTCCGTATGCTTCAGGATACCTCCCAGATGCAAGGTGCCCCCACAGGCAACTGTGTCTGGTTTGACAGTGCCAAGTGCCTCCTGCAAACTGACATCAGGAACCTGGCCTGGTGAGTTTTGTTTCTCAGGGGAAAGGGCATCGTTCCTGTCCAGGGCCCGGTGGCCCGGAGTGGCCGGCTGCCTGCTGAAATTCCGCATGCTTCAGGATATCTCCCAGATGCATGGTGCCCCCACAGGCAACTGTGTCTGGTTTGACAGTGCCAAGTGCCTCCTGCAAACTGACATCAGGAACCTGGCCTGGTGAGTTTTGTTTCTCAGGGGAAAGGCCATCGTTCGTGTCCAGGGCCCGGTGGCCCGGAGTGGCCGGCTGCCTGCTGAAATTCCGCATGCTTCAGGATATCTCCCAGATGCAAGGTGCCCCCACAGGCAACTGTGTCTGGTTTGACAGTGCCAAGTGCCTCCTGCAAACTGACATCAGGAACCTGGCCTGGTGACTTTTGTTTCTCAGGGGAAAGGGCATCGTTCGTGTCCAGGGCCCGGTGGCCCGGAGTGGCCGGCTGCCTGCTGAAATTCCGCATGCTTCAGGATATCTCCCAGATGCAAGGTGCCCCCACAGGCAACTGTGTCTGGTTTGAGAGTGCCAAGTGCCTCCTGCAAACTGACATCAGGAACCTGGCCTGGTGAGTTTCGTTTCTCAGGGGAAAGGCCATCGTTCTTGTCCAGGGCCCGGTGGCCCGGAGTGGCCGGCTGCCTGCTGAAATTCCGTATGCTTCAGGATACCTCCCAGATGCAAGGTGCCCCCACAGGCAACTGTGTCTGGTTTGAGAGTGCCAAGTGCCTCCTGCAAACTGACATCAGGAACCTGGCCTGGTGAGTTTTGTTTCTCAGGGGAAAGGCCATCGTTTGTGTCCAGGGCCCGGTGGCCCGGAGTGGCCGGCTGCCTGCTGAAATTCCGCATGCTTCAGGATATTTCCCAGATGCAAGGTGCCCCCACAGGCAACTGTGTCTGATTTGAGAGTGCCAAGTGCCTCCTGCAAACTGACATCAGGAACCTGGCCTGGTGACTTTTGTTTCTCAGGGGAAAGGCCATCGTTTGTGTCCAGGGCCCGGTGGCCCAGAGTGGCCGGCTGCCTGCTGATATTCCGCATGGTTCAGGATATCTCCCAGATGCAAGGTGCCCCCACAGGCAACTGTGTGTGGTTTGAGAGTGCCAAGTGCCTCCTGCAAACTGACATCAGGAACCTGGCCTGGTGAGTTTTGTTTCTCAGGGGAAAGGGCATCGTTCGCGTCCAGGGCCCGGTGGCCCGGAGTGGCCGGCTGCCTGCTGAAATTCCGCATGCTTCAGGATATCTCCCAGATGCAAGGTGCCCCCACAGGCAACTGTGTGTGGTTTGAGAGTGCCAAGTGCCTCCTGCAAACTGACATCAGGAACCTGGCCTGGTGAGTTTTGTTTCTCAGGGGAAAGGGCATCGTTCGCGTCCAGGGCCCGGTGGCCCGGAGTGGCCGGCTGCCTGCTGAAATTCCGCATGCTTCAGGATATCTCCCAGATGCAAGGTGCCCCCACAGGCAACTGTGTCTGGTTTGACAGTGCCAAGTGCCTCCTGCAAACTGACATCAGGAACCTGGCCTGGTGAGTTTTGTTTCTCAGGGGAAAGGCATGGTTCGTGTCCAGGGCCCGGTGGCCCGGAGTGGCCGGCTGCCTGCTGAAATTCCGTATGCTTCAGGATACCTCCCAGATGCAAGGTGCCCCCACAGGCAACTGTGTCTGGTTTGACAGTGCCAAGTGCCTCCTGCAAACTGACATCAGGAACCTGGCCTGGTGAGTTTTGTTTCTCAGGGGAAAGGGCATCGTTCCTGTCCAGGGCCCGGTGGCCCGAAGTGGCCGACTGCCTGCTGAAATTCCGCATGCTTCAGGATATCTCCCAGATGCATGGTGCCCCCACAGGCAACTGTGTCTGGTTTGAGAGTGCCAAGTGCCTCCTGCAAACTGACATCAGGAACCTGGCCTGGTGAGTTTTGTTTCTCAGGGGAAAGGGCATGGTTCGTGTCCAGGGCCCGGTGGCCCGGAGTGGCCGGCTGCCTGCTGAAATTCCGCATGCTTCAGGATATCTCCCAGATGCAAGGTGTCCCCACAGGCAACTGTGTCTGGTTTGAGAGTGCCAAGTGCCTCCTGCAAACTGACATCAGGAACCTGGCCTGGTGAGTTTTGTTTCTCAGGGGAAAGGCCATCGTTCTTGTCCAGGGCCCGGTGGCCCGGAGTGGCCGGCTGCCTGGTGGAATTCCGTATGCTTCAGGATACCTCCCAGATGCAAGGTGCCCCCACAGGCAACTGTGTCTGGTTTGAGAGTGCCAAGTGCCTCCTGCAAACTGACATCAGGAACCTGGCCTGGTGAGTTTTGTTTCTCAGGGGAAAGGCCATCGTTTGTGTCCAGGGCCCGGTGGCCCGGAGTGGCCGGCTGCCTGCTGAAATTCCGCATGCTTCAGGATATCTCCCAGATGCAAGGTGCCCCCACAGGCAACTGTGTCTGGTTTGACAGTGCCAAGTGCCTCCTGCAAACTGACATCAGGAACCTGGCCTGGTGAGTTTTGTTTCTCAGGGGAAAGGCCATCGTTTGTGTCCAGGGCCCGGTGGCCCGGAGTGGCCGGCTGCCTGCTGAAATTCCGCATGCTTCAGGATATCTCCCAGATGCAAGGTGCCCCCACAGGCAACTGTGTCTGGTTTGAGAGTGCCAAGTGCCTCCTGCAAACTGACATCAGGAACCTGGCCTGGTGAGTTTTGTTTCTCAGGGGAAAGGCATGGTTCGTGTCCAGGGCCCGGTGGCCCGGAGTGGCCGGCTGCCTGCTGAAATTCCGCATGCTTCAGGATATCTCCCAGATTCAAGGTGCCCCCACAGGCAACTGTGTCTGGTTTGACAGTGCCAAGTGCCTCCTGCAAACTAACATCAGGAACCTGGCCTGGTGAGTTTTGTTTCTCAGGGGAAAGGCCATCGTTCTTGCCCAGGGCCCGGAGTGGCCGGCTGCCTGCTGAAATTCCGTATGCTTCAGGATACCTCCCATATACAAGGTGCCCCTACAGGCAACTGTGTCTGGTTTGACAGTGCCAAGTGCCTCCTGCAAACTGACATCAGGAACCTGGCCTGGTGAGTTTTGTTTCTCAGGGGAAAGGGCATCGTTCCTGTCCAGGGCCCGGTGGCCCGGAGTGGCCGGCTGCCTGCTGATATTCCGCATGCTTCAGGATATCTCCCAGATGCATGGTGCCCCCACAGGCAACTGTGTCTGGTTTGAGAGTGCCAAGTGCCTCCTGCAAACTGACATCAGGAACCTGGCCTGGTGAGTTTTGTTTCTCAGGGGAAAGGCCATCGTTCGTGTCCAGGGCCCGGTGGCCCGGAGTGGCCGGCTGCCTGCTGAAATTCCGCATGCTTCAGGATATCTCCCAGATGCAAGGTGCCCCCACAGGCAACTGTGTCTGGTTTGACAGTGCCAAGTGCCTCCTGCAAACTGACATCAGGAACTTGGCCTGGTGAGTTTTGCTTCTCAGGGGAAAGGGCATCGTTCGTGTCCAGGGCCCGGTGGCCCGGAGTGGCCGGATGCCTGCTGAAATTCCGCATGCTTCAGGATATCTCCCAGATGCAAGGTGCCCCCACAGGCAACTGTGTCTGGTTTGAGAGTGCCAAGTGCCTCCTGCAAACTGACATCAGGAACCTGGCCTGGTGAGTTTTGTTTCTCAGGGGAAAGGGCATCGTTCCTGTCCAGGGCCCGGTGGCCCGGAGTGGCCGGCTGCCTGCTGAAATTCCGCATGCTTCAGGATATCTCCCAGATGCATGGTGCCCCCACAGGCAACTGTGTCTGGTTTGACAGTGCCAAGTGCCTCCTGCAAACTGACATCAGGAACCTGGCCTGGTGAGTTTTGTTTCTCAGGGGAAAGGGCATGGTTCGTGTCCAGGGCCCGGTGGCCCGGAGTGGCCGGCTGCCTGCTGAAATTCCGCATGCTTCAGGATATCTCCCAGATGCAAGGTGCCCCCACAGGCAACTGTGTCTGGTTTGAGAGTGCCAAGTGCCTCCTGCAAACTGACATCAGGAACCTGGCCTGGTGAGTTTTGTTTCTCAGGGGAAAGGCCATCGTTCGTGTCCAGGGCCCGGTGGCCCGGAGTGGCCGGCTGCCTGCTGAAATTCCGCATGCTTCAGGATATCTCCCAGATGCAAGGTGCCCCCACAGGCAACTGTGTCTGGTTTGACAGTGCCAAGTGCCTCCTGCAAACTGACATCAGGAACCTGGCCTGGTGAGTTTTGTTTCTCAGGGGAAAGGGCATCGTTCGTGTCCAGGGCCCGGTGGCCCGGAGTGGCCGGCTGCCTGCTGAAATTCCGCATGCTTCAGGATATCTCCCAGATGCAAGGTGCCCCCACAGGCAACTGTGTCTGGTTTGAGAGTGCCAAGTGCCTCCTGCAAACTGACATCAGGAACCTGGCCTGGTGAGTTTTGTTTCTCAGGGGAAAGGCCATCGTTCTTGTCCAGGGCCCGGTGGCCCGGAGTGGCCGGCTGCCTGGTGAAATTCCGTATGCTTCAGGATACCTCCCAGATGCAAGGTGCCCCCACAGGCAACTGTGTCTGGTTTGAGAGTGCCAAGTGCCTCCTGCAAACTGACATCAGGAACCTGGCCTGGTGAGTTTTGTTTCTCAGGGGAAAGGCCATCGTTTGTGTCCAGGGCCCGGTGGCCCGGAGTGGCCGGCTGCCTGCTGAAATTCCGCATGCTTCAGGATATTTCCCAGATGCAAGGTGCCCCCACAGGCAACTGTGTCTGATTTGAGAGTGCCAAGTGCCTCCTGCAAACTGACATCAGGAACCTGGCCTGGTGACTTTTGTTTCTCAGGGGAAAGGCCATCGTTTGTGTCCAGGGCCCGGTGGCCCAGAGTGGCCGGCTGCCTGCTGATATTCCGCATGGTTCAGGATATCTCCCAGATGCAAGGTGCCCCCACAGGCAACTGTGTGTGGTTTGAGAGTGCCAAGTGCCTCCTGCAAACTGACATCAGGAACCTGGCCTGGTGAGTTTTGTTTCTCAGGGGAAAGGGCATCGTTCGCGTCCAGGGCCCGGTGGCCCGGAGTGGCCGGCTGCCTGCTGAAATTCCGCATGCTTCAGGATATCTCCCAGATGCAAGGTGCCCCCACAGGCAACTGTGTCTGGTTTGACAGTGCCAAGTGCCTCCTGCAAACTGACATCAGGAACCTGGCCTGGTGAGTTTTGTTTCTCAGGGGAAAGGCATGGTTCGTGTCCAGGGCCCGGTGGCCCGGAGTGGCCGGCTGCCTGCTGAAATTCCGCATGCTTCAGGATATCTCCCAGATGCAAGGTGCCCCCACAGGCAACTGTGTCTGGTTTGACAGTGCCAAGTGCCTCCTGCAAACTGACATCAGGAACCTGGCCTGGTGAGTTTTGTTTCTCAGGGGAAAGGCCATCGTTCTTGCCCAGGGCCCGGAGTGGCCGGCTGCCTGCTGAAATTCCGCATGCTTCAGGATACCTCCCAGATACAAGGTGCCCCCACAGGCAACTGTGTCTGGTTTGACAGTGCCAAGTGCCTCCTGCAAACTGACATCAGGAACCTGGCCTGGTGAGTTTTGTTTCTCAGGGGAAAGGCCATCGTTTGTGTCCAGGGCCCAGTGGCCCGGAGTGGCCGGCTGCCTGCTGATATTCCGCATGGTTCAGGATATCTCCCAGATGCAAGGTGCCCCCACAGGCAACTGTGTCTGGTTTGAGAGTGCCAAGTGCCTCCTGCAAACTGACATCAGGAACCTGGCCTGGTGACTTTTGTTTCTCAGGGGAAAGGGCATCGTTCGCGTCCAGGGCCCGGTGGCCCGGAGTGGCCGGCTGCCTGCTGAAATTCCGCATGCTTCAGGATATCTCCCAGATGCAAGGTGCCCCCACAGGCAACTGTGTCTGGTTTGACAGTGCCAAGTGCCTCCTGCAAACTGACATCAGGAACCTGGCCTGGTGAGTTTTGTTTCTCAGGGGAAAGGCATGGTTCGTGTCCAGGGCCCGGTGGCCCGGAGTGGCCGGCTGCCTGCTGAAATTCCGTATGCTTCAGGATACCTCCCAGATGCAAGGTGCCCCCACAGGCAACTGTGTCTGGTTTGACAGTGCCAAGTGCCTCCTGCAAACTGACATCAGGAACCTGGCCTGGTGAGTTTTGTTTCTCAGGGGAAAGGGCATCGTTCCTGTCCAGGGCCCGGTGGCCCGGAGTGGCCGACTGCCTGCTGAAATTCCGCATGCTTCAGGATATCTCCCAGATGCATGGTGCCCCCACAGGCAACTGTGTCTGGTTTGAGAGTGCCAAGTGCCTCCTGCAAACTGACATCAGGAACCTGGCCTGGTGAGTTTTGTTTCTCAGGGGAAAGGGCATGGTTCGTGTCCAGGGCCCGGTGGCCCGGAGTGGCCGGCTGCCTGCTGAAATTCCGCATGCTTCAGGATATCTCCCAGATGCAAGGTGTCCCCACAGGCAACTGTGTCTGGTTTGAGAGTGCCAAGTGCCTCCTGCAAACTGACATCAGGAACCTGGCCTGGTGAGTTTTGTTTCTCAGGGGAAAGGCCATCGTTCTTGTCCAGGGCCCGGTGGCCCGGAGTGGCCGGCTGCCTGGTGGAATTCCGTATGCTTCAGGATACCTCCCAGATGCAAGGTGCCCCCACAGGCAACTGTGTCTGGTTTGAGAGTGCCAAGTGCCTCCTGCAAACTGACATCAGGAACCTGGCCTGGTGAGTTTTGTTTCTCAGGGGAAAGGCCATCGTTTGTGTCCAGGGCCCGGTGGCCCGGAGTGGCCGGCTGCCTGCTGAAATTCCGCATGGTTCAGGATATCTCCCAGATGCAAGGTGCCCCCACAGGCAACTGTGTCTGGTTTGACAGTGCCAAGTGCCTCCTGCAAACTGACATCAGGAACCTGGCCTGGTGAGTTTTGTTTCTCAGGGGAAAGGCCATCGTTTGTGTCCAGGGCCCGGTGGCCCGGAGTGGCCGGCTGCCTGCTGAAATTCCGCATGCTTCAGGATATCTCCCAGATGCAAGGTGCCCCCACAGGCAACTGTGTCTGGTTTGAGAGTGCCAAGTGCCTCCTGCAAACTGACATCAGGAACCTGGCCTGGTGAGTTTTGTTTCTCAGGGGAAAGGCATGGTTCGTGTCCAGGGCCCGGTGGCCCGGAGTGGCCGGCTGCCTGCTGAAATTCCGCATGCTTCAGGATATCTCCCAGATTCAAGGTGCCCCCACAGGCAACTGTGTCTGGTTTGACAGTGCCAAGTGCCTCCTGCAAACTAACATCAGGAACCTGGCCTGGTGAGTTTTGTTTCTCAGGGGAAAGGCCATCGTTCTTGCCCAGGGCCCGGAGTGGCCGGCTGCCTGCTGAAATTCCGTATGCTTCAGGATACCTCCCATATACAAGGTGCCCCTACAGGCAACTGTGTCTGGTTTGACAGTGCCAAGTGCCTCCTGCAAACTGACATCAGGAACCTGGCCTGGTGAGTTTTGTTTCTCAGGGGAAAGGGCATCGTTCCTGTCCAGGGCCCGGTGGCCCGGAGTGGCCGGCTGCCTGCTGATATTCCGCATGCTTCAGGATATCTCCCAGATGCATGGTGCCCCCACAGGCAACTGTGTCTGGTTTGAGAGTGCCAAGTGCCTCCTGCAAACTGACATCAGGAACCTGGCCTGGTGAGTTTTGTTTCTCAGGGGAAAGGCCATCGTTCGTGTCCAGGGCCCGGTGGCCCGGAGTGGCCGGCTGCCTGCTGAAATTCCGCATGCTTCAGGATATCTCCCAGATGCAAGGTGCCCCCACAGGCAACTGTGTCTGGTTTGACAGTGCCAAGTGCCTCCTGCAAACTGACATCAGGATCTTGGCCTGGTGAGTTTTGTTTCTCAGGGGAAAGGGCATCGTTCGTGTCCAGGGCCCGGTGGCCCGGAGTGGCCGGATGCCTGCTGAAATTCCGCATGCTTCAGGATATCTCCCAGATGCAAGGTGCCCCCACAGGCAACTGTGTCTGGTTTGAGAGTGCCAAGTGCCTCCTGCAAACTGACATCAGGAACCTGGCCTGGTGAGTTTTGTTTCTCAGGGGAAAGGGCATCGTTCCTGTCCAGGGCCCGGTGGCCCGGAGTGGCCGGCTGCCTGCTGAAATTCCGCATGCTTCAGGATATCTCCCAGATGCATGGTGCCCCCACAGGCAACTGTGTCTGGTTTGACAGTGCCAAGTGCCTCCTGCAAACTGACATCAGGAACCTGGCCTGGTGAGTTTTGTTTCTCAGGGGAAAGGGCATGGTTCGTGTCCAGGGCCCGGTGGCCCGGAGTGGCCGGCTGCCTGCTGAAATTCCGCATGCTTCAGGATATCTCCCAGATGCAAGGTGCCCCCACAGGCAACTGTGTCTGGTTTGAGAGTGCCAAGTGCCTCCTGCAAACTGACATCAGGAACCTGGCCTGGTGAGTTTTGTTTCTCAGGGGAAAGGCCATCGTTCGTGTCCAGGGCCCGGTGGCCCGGAGTGGCCGGCTGCCTGCTGAAATTCCGCATGCTTCAGGATATCTCCCAGATGCAAGGTGCCCCCACAGGCAACTGTGTCTGGTTTGAGAGTGCCAAGTGCCTCCTGCAAACTGACATCAGGAACCTGGCCTGGTGAGTTTTGTTTCTCAGGGGAAAAGGCATCGTTCGTGTCCAGGGCCCGGTGGCCCGGAGTGGCCGGCTGCCTGCTGAAATTCCGCATGCTTCAGGATATCTCCCAGATGCAAGGTGCCCCCACAGGCAACTGTGTCTGGTTTGAGAGTGCCAAGTGCCTCCTGCAAACTGACATCAGGAACCTGGCCTGGTGAGTTTTGTTTCTCAGGGGAAAGGCCATCGTTCTTGTCCAGGGCCCGGTGGCCCGGAGTGGCCGGCTGCCTGGTGAAATTCCGTATGCTTCAGGATACCTCCCAGATGCAAGGTGCCCCCACAGGCAACTGTGTCTGGTTTGAGAGTGCCAAGTGCCTCCTGCAAACTGACATCAGGAACCTGGCCTGGTGAGTTTTGTTTCTCAGGGGAAAGGCCATCGTTTGTGTCCAGGGCCCGGTGGCCCGGAGTGGCCGGCTGCCTGCTGAAATTCCGCATGGTTCAGGATATTTCCCAGATGCAAGGTGCCCCCACAGGCAACTGTGTCTGATTTGAGAGTGCCAAGTGCCTCCTGCAAACTGACATCAGGAACCTGGCCTGGTGACTTTTGTTTCTCAGGGGAAAGGCCATCGTTTGTGTCCAGGGCCCGGTGGCCCAGAGTGGCCGGCTGCCTGCTGATATTCCGCATGGTTCAGGATATCTCCCAGATGCAAGGTGCCCCCACAGGCAACTGTGTGTGGTTTGAGAGTGCCAAGTGCCTCCTGCAAACTGACATCAGGAACCTGGCCTGGTGAGTTTTGTTTCTCAGGGGAAAGGGCATCGTTCGCGTCCAGGGCCCGGTGGCCCGGAGTGGCCGGCTGCCTGCTGAAATTCCGCATGCTTCAGGATATCTCCCAGATGCAAGGTGCCCCCACAGGCAACTGTGTCTGGTTTGACAGTGCCAAGTGCCTCCTGCAAACTGACATCAGGAACCTGGCCTGGTGAGTTTTGTTTCTCAGGGGAAAGGCATGGTTCGTGTCCAGGGCCCGGTGGCCCGGAGTGGCCGGCTGCCTGCTGAAATTCCGCATGCTTCAGGATATCTCCCAGATGCAAGGTGCCCCCACAGGCAACTGTGTCTGGTTTGAGAGTGCCAAGTGCCTCCTGCAAACTGACATCAGGAACCTGGCCTGGTGAGTTTTGTTTCTCAGGGGAAAGGCATGGTTCGTGTCCAGGGCCCGGTGGCCCGGAGTGGCCGACTGCCTGCTGAAATTCCGCATGCTTCAGGATATCTCCCAGCTGAATGGTGCCTTCACAGGCAACTGTGTCTGGTTTGAGAGTGCCAAGTGCCTCCTGCAAACTGACATCAGGAACCTGGCCTGGTGAGTTTTGTTTCTCAGGGGAAAGGGCATGGTTCGTGTCCAGGGCCCGGTGGCCCGGAGTGGCCGGCTGCCTGCTGAAATTCCGCATGCTTCAGGATATCTCCCAGATGCAAGGTGCACCCACAGGCAACTGTGTCTGGTTTGAGAGTGCCAAGTGCCTCCTGCAAACTGACATCAGGAACCTGGCCTGGTGAGTTTTGTTTCTCAGGGGAAAGGCCATCGTTCTTGTCCAGGGCCCGGTGGCCCGGAGTGGCCGGCTGCCTGGTGGAATTCCGTATGCTTCAGGATACCTCCCAGATGCAAGGTGCCCCCACAGGCAACTGTGTCTGGTTTGAGAGTGCCAAGTGCCTCCTGCAAACTGACATCAGGAACCTGGCCTGGTGAGTTTTGTTTCTCAGGGGAAAGGCATGGTTCGTGTCCAGGGCCCGGTGGCCCGGAGTGGCCGGCTGCCTGCTGAAATTCCGCATGCTTCAGGATATCTCCCAGATTCAAGGTGCCCCCACAGGCAACTGTGTCTGGTTTGACAGTGCCAAGTGCCTCCTGCAAACTAACATCAGGAACCTGGCCTGGTGAGTTTTGTTTCTCAGGGGAAAGGCCATCGTTCTTGCCCAGGGCCCGGAGTGGCCGGCTGCCTGCTGAAATTCCGTATGCTTCAGGATACCTCCCATATACAAGGTGCCCCTACAGGCAACTGTGTCTGGTTTGACAGTGCCAAGTGCCTCCTGCAAACTGACATCAGGAACCTGGCCTGGTGAGTTTTGTTTCTCAGGGGAAAGGGCATCGTTCCTGTCCAGGGCCCGGTGGCCCGGAGTGGCCGGCTGCCTGCTGATATTCCGCATGCTTCAGGATATCTCCCAGATGCATGGTGCCCCCACAGGCAACTGTGTCTGGTTTGAGAGTGCCAAGTGCCTCCTGCAAACTGACATCAGGAACCTGGCCTGGTGAGTTTTGTTTCTCAGGGGAAAGGCCATCGTTCGTGTCCAGGGCCCGGTGGCCCGGAGTGGCCGGCTGCCTGCTGAAATTCCGCATGCTTCAGGATATCTCCCAGATGCAAGGTGCCCCCACAGGCAACTGTGTCTGGTTTGACAGTGCCAAGTGCCTCCTGCAAACTGACATCAGGAACTTGGCCTGGTGAGTTTTGTTTCTCAGGGGAAAGGGCATCGTTCGTGTCCAGGGCCCGGTGGCCCGGAGTGGCCGGATGCCTGCTGAAATTCCGCATGCTTCAGGATATCTCCCAGATGCAAGGTGCCCCCACAGGCAACTGTGTCTGGTTTGAGAGTGCCAAGTGCCTCCTGCAAACTGACATCAGGAACCTGGCCTGGTGAGTTTTGTTTCTCAGGGGAAAGGGCATCGTTCCTGTCCAGGGCCCGGTGGCCCGGAGTGGCCGGCTGCCTGCTGAAATTCCGCATGCTTCAGGATATCTCCCAGATGCATGGTGCCCCCACAGGCAACTGTGTCTGGTTTGACAGTGCCAAGTGCCTCCTGCAAACTGACATCAGGAACCTGGCCTGGTGAGTTTTGTTTCTCAGGGGAAAGGGCATGGTTCGTGTCCAGGGCCCGGTGGCCCGGAGTGGCCGGCTGCCTGCTGAAATTCCGCATGCTTCAGGATATCTCCCAGATGCAAGGTGCCCCCACAGGCAACTGTGTCTGGTTTGAGAGTGCCAAGTGCCTCCTGCAAACTGACATCAGGAACCTGGCCTGGTGAGTTTTGTTTCTCAGGGGAAAGGCCATCGTTCGTGTCCAGGGCCCGGTGGCCCGGAGTGGCCGGCTGCCTGCTGAAATTCCGCATGCTTCAGGATATCTCCCAGATGCAAGGTGCCCCCACAGGCAACTGTGTCTGGTTTGAGAGTGCCAAGTGCCTCCTGCAAACTGACATCAGGAACCTGGCCTGGTGAGTTTTGTTTCTCAGGGGAAAAGGCATCGTTCGTGTCCAGGGCCCGGTGGCCCGGAGTGGCCGGCTGCCTGCTGAAATTCCGCATGGTTCAGGATATCTCCCAGATGCAAGGTGCCCCCACAGGCAACTGTGTCTGGTTTGAGAGTGCCAAGTGCCTCCTGCAAACTGACATCAGGAACCTGGCCTGGTGAGTTTTGTTTCTCAGGGGAAAGGCCATCGTTCTTGTCCAGGGCCCGGTGGCCCGGAGTTGCCGGCTGCCTGGTGAAATTCCGTATGCTTCAGGATACCTCCCAGATGCAAGGTGCCCCCACAGGCAACTGTGTCTGGTTTGAGAGTGCCAAGTGCCTCCTGCAAACTGACATCAGGAACCTGGCCTGGTGAGTTTTGTTTCTCAGGGGAAAGGCCATCGTTTGTGTCCAGGGCCCGGTGGCCCGGAGTGGCCGGCTGCCTGCTGAAATTCCGCATGGTTCAGGATATTTCCCAGATGCAAGGTGCCCCCACAGGCAACTGTGTCTGATTTGAGAGTGCCAAGTGCCTCCTGCAAACTGACATCAGGAACCTGGCCTGGTGACTTTTGTTTCTCAGGGGAAAGGCCATCGTTTGTGTCCAGGGCCCGGTGGCCCAGAGTGGCCGGCTGCCTGCTGATATTCCGCATGGTTCAGGATATCTCCCAGATGCAAGGTGCCCCCACAGGCAACTGTGTGTGGTTTGAGAGTGCCAAGTGCCTCCTGCAAACTGACATCAGGAACCTGGCCTGGTGAGTTTTGTTTCTCAGGGGAAAGGGCATCGTTCGCGTCCAGGGCCCGGTGGCCCGGAGTGGCCGGCTGCCTGCTGAAATTCCGCATGCTTCAGGATATCTCCCAGATGCAAGGTGCCCCCACAGGCAACTGTGTCTGGTTTGACAGTGCCAAGTGCCTCCTGCAAACTGACATCAGGAACCTGGCCTGGTGAGTTTTGTTTCTCAGGGGAAAGGCATGGTTCGTGTCCAGGGCCCGGTGGCCCGGAGTGGCCGGCTGCCTGCTGAAATTCCGCATGCTTCAGGATATCTCCCAGATGCAAGGTGCCCCCACAGGCAACTGTGTCTGGTTTGAGAGTGCCAAGTGCCTCCTGCAAACTGACATCAGGAACCTGGCCTGGTGAGTTTTGTTTCTCAGGGGAAAGGCATGGTTCGTGTCCAGGGCCCGGTGGCCCGGAGTGGCCGACTGCCTGCTGAAATTCCGCATGCTTCAGGATATCTCCCAGCTGCATGGTGCCTTCACAGGCAACTGTGTCTGGTTTGAGAGTGCCAAGTGCCTCCTGCAAACTGACATCAGGAACCTGGCCTGGTGAGTTTTGTTTCTCAGGGGAAAGGGCATGGTTCGTGTCCAGGGCCCGGTGGCACGGAGTGGCCGGCTGCCTGCTGAAATTCCGCATGCTTCAGGATATCTCCCAGATGCAAGGTGCACCCACAGGCAACTGTGTCTGGTTTGAGAGTGCCAAGTGCCTCCTGCAAACTGACATCAGGAACCTGGCCTGGTGAGTTTTGTTTCTCAGGGGAAAGGCCATCGTTCTTGTCCAGGGCCCGGTGGCCCGGAGTGGCCGGCTGCCTGGTGGAATTCCGTATGCTTCAGGATACCTCCCAGATGCAAGGTGCCCCCACAGGCAACTGTGTCTGGTTTGAGAGTGCCAAGTGCCTCCTGCAAACTGACATCAGGAACCTGGCCTGGTGACTTTTGTTTCTCAGGGGAAAGGCCATCGTTTGTGTCCAGGGCCCGGTGGCCCGGAGTGGCCGGCTGCCTGCTGAAATTCCGCATGCTTCAGGATATCTCCCAGATGCAAGGTGCCCCCACAGGCAACTGTGTCTGGTTTGACAGTGCCAAGTGCCTCCTGCAAACTGACATCAGGAACCTGGCCTGGTGAGTTTTGTTTCTCAGGGGAAAGGCCATCGTTTGTGTCCAGGGCCCGGTGGCCCGGAGTGGCCGGCTGCCTGCTGAAATTCCGCATGCTTCAGGATATCTCCCAGATGCAAGGTGCCCCCACAGGCAACTGTGTCTGGTTTGAGAGTGCCAAGTGCCTCCTGCAAACTGACATCAGGAACCTGGCCTGGTGAGTTTTGTTTCTCAGGGGAAAGGCATGGTTCGTGTCCAGGGCCCGGTGGCCCGGAGTGGCCGGCTGCCTGCTGAAATTCCGCATGCTTCAGGATATCTCCCAGATGCAAGGTGCCCCCACAGGCAACTGTGTCTGGTTTGACAGTGCCAAGTGCCTCCTGCAAACTGACATCAGGAACCTGGCCTGGTGAGTTTTGTTTCTCAGGGGAAAGGCCATCGTTGGTGTCCAGGGCCCGGTGGCCCGGAGTGGCCGGCTGCCTGCTGATATTCCGCATGCTTCAGGATATCTCCCAGATGCATGGTGCCCCCACAGGCAACTGTGTCTGGTTTGAGAGTGCCAAGTGCCTCCTGCAAACTGACATCAGGAACCTGGCCTGGTGAGTTTTGTTTCTCAGGGGAAAGGCCATCGTTCCTGTCCAGGGCCCGGTGGCCCGGAGTGGCCGGCTGCCTGCTGAAATTCCGCATGCTTCAGGATATCTCCCAGATGCAAGGTGCCCCCACAGGCAACTGTGTCTGGTTTGACAGTGCCAAGTGCCTCCTGCAAACTGACATCAGGAACTTGGCCTGGTGAGTTTTGTTTCTCAGGGGAAAGGGCATCGTTCGTGTCCAGGGCCCGGTGGCCCGGAGTGGCCGGCTGCCTGCTGAAATTCCGCATGCTTCAGGATATCTCCCAGATGCAAGGTGCCCCCACAGGCAACTGTGTCTGGTTTGAGAGTGCCAAGTGCCTCCTGCAAACTGACATCAGGAACCTGGCCTGGTGAGTTTTGTTTCTCAGGGGAAAAGGCATCGTTCGTGTCCAGGGCCCGGTGGCCCGGAGTGGCCGGCTGCCTGCTGAAATTCCGCATGCTTCAGGATATCTCCCAGATGCAAGGTGCCCCCACAGGCAACTGTGTCTGGTTTGAGAGTGCCAAGTGCCTCCTGCAAACTGACATCAGGAACCTGGCCTGGTGAGTTTTGTTTCTCAGGGGAAAGGCCATCGTTCTTGTCCAGGGCCCGGTGGCCCGGAGTGGCCGGCTGCCTGGTGAAATTCCGTATGCTTCAGGATACCTCCCAGATGCAAGGTGCCCCCACAGGCAACTGTGTCTGGTTTGAGAGTGCCAAGTGCCTCCTGCAAACTGACATCAGGAACCTGGCCTGGTGAGTTTTGTTTCTCAGGGGAAAGGCCATCGTTTGTGTCCAGGGCCCGGTGGCCCGGAGTGGCCGGCTGCCTGCTGAAATTCCGCATGGTTCAGGATATTTCCCAGATGCAAGGTGCCCCCACAGGCAACTGTGTCTGATTTGAGAGTGCCAAGTGCCTCCTGCAAACTGACATCAGGAACCTGGCCTGGTGACTTTTGTTTCTCAGGGGAAAGGCCATCGTTTGTGTCCAGGGCCCGGTGGCCCAGAGTGGCCGGCTGCCTGCTGATATTCCGCATGGTTCAGGATATCTCCCAGATGCAAGGTGCCCCCACAGGCAACTGTGTGTGGTTTGAGAGTGCCAAGTGCCTCCTGCAAACTGACATCAGGAACCTGGCCTGGTGAGTTTTGTTTCTCAGGGGAAAGGGCATCGTTCGCGTCCAGGGCCCGGTGGCCCGGAGTGGCCGGCTGCCTGCTGAAATTCCGCATGCTTCAGGATATCTCCCAGATGCAAGGTGCCCCCACAGGCAACTGTGTCTGGTTTGACAGTGCCAAGTGCCTCCTGCAAACTGACATCAGGAACCTGGCCTGGTGAGTTTTGTTTCTCAGGGGAAAGGCATGGTTCGTGTCCAGGGCCCGGTGGCCCGGAGTGGCCGGCTGCCTGCTGAAATTCCGCATGCTTCAGGATATCTCCCAGATGCAAGGTGCCCCCACAGGCAACTGTGTCTGGTTTGAGAGTGCCAAGTGCCTCCTGCAAACTGACATCAGGAACCTGGCCTGGTGAGTTTTGTTTCTCAGGGGAAAGGCATGGTTCGTGTCCAGGGCCCGGTGGCCCGGAGTGGCCGACTGCCTGCTGAAATTCCGCATGCTTCAGGATATCTCCCAGCTGAATGGTGCCTTCACAGGCAACTGTGTCTGGTTTGAGAGTGCCAAGTGCCTCCTGCAAACTGACATCAGGAACCTGGCCTGGTGAGTTTTGTTTCTCAGGGGAAAGGGCATGGTTCGTGTCCAGGGCCCGGTGGCCCGGAGTGGCCGGCTGCCTGCTGAAATTCCGCATGCTTCAGGATATCTCCCAGATGCAAGGTGCACCCACAGGCAACTGTGTCTGGTTTGAGAGTGCCAAGTGCCTCCTGCAAACTGACATCAGGAACCTGGCCTGGTGAGTTTTGTTTCTCAGGGGAAAGGCCATCGTTCTTGTCCAGGGCCCGGTGGCCCGGAGTGGCCGGCTGCCTGGTGGAATTCCGTATGCTTCAGGATACCTCCCAGATGCAAGGTGCCCCCACAGGCAACTGTGTCTGGTTTGAGAGTGCCAAGTGCCTCCTGCAAACTGACATCAGGAACCTGGCCTGGTGAGTTTTGTTTCTCAGGGGAAAGGCATGGTTCGTGTCCAGGGCCCGGTGGCCCGGAGTGGCCGGCTGCCTGCTGAAATTCCGCATGCTTCAGGATATCTCCCAGATTCAAGGTGCCCCCACAGGCAACTGTGTCTGGTTTGACAGTGCCAAGTGCCTCCTGCAAACTAACATCAGGAACCTGGCCTGGTGAGTTTTGTTTCTCAGGGGAAAGGCCATCGTTCTTGCCCAGGGCCCGGAGTGGCCGGCTGCCTGCTGAAATTCCGTATGCTTCAGGATACCTCCCATATACAATGTGCCCCTACAGGCAACTGTGTCTGGTTTGACAGTGCCAAGTGCCTCCTGCAAACTGACATCAGGAACCTGGCCTGGTGAGTTTTGTTTCTCAGGGGAAAGGGCATCGTTCCTGTCCAGGGCCCGGTGGCCCGGAGTGGCCGGCTGCCTGCTGATATTCCGCATGCTTCAGGATATCTCCCAGATGCATGGTGCCCCCACAGGCAACTGTGTCTGGTTTGAGAGTGCCAAGTGCCTCCTGCAAACTGACATCAGGAACCTGGCCTGGTGAGTTTTGTTTCTCAGGGGAAAGGCCATCGTTCGTGTCCAGGGCCCGGTGGCCCGGAGTGGCCGGCTGCCTGCTGAAATTCCGCATGCTTCAGGATATCTCCCAGATGCAAGGTGCCCCCACAGGCAACTGTGTCTGGTTTGACAGTGCCAAGTGCCTCCTGCAAACTGACATCAGGAACTTGGCCTGGTGAGTTTTGTTTCTCAGGGGAAAGGGCATCGTTCGTGTCCAGGGCCCGGTGGCCCGGAGTGGCCGGATGCCTGCTGAAATTCCGCATGCTTCAGGATATCTCCCAGATGCAAGGTGCCCCCACAGGCAACTGTGTCTGGTTTGAGAGTGCCAAGTGCCTCCTGCAAACTGACATCAGGAACCTGGCCTGGTGAGTTTTGTTTCTCAGGGGAAAGGGCATCGTTTGTGTCCAGGGCCCGGTGGCCCGGAGTGGCCGGCTGCCTGCTGAAATTCCGCATGCTTCAGGATATCTCCCAGATGCATGGTGCCCCCACAGGCAACTGTGTCTGGTTTGACAGTGCCAAGTGCCTCCTGCAAACTGACATCAGGAACCTGGCCTGGTGAGTTTTGTTTCTCAGGGGAAAGGGCATGGTTCGTGTCCAGGGCCCGGTGGCCCGGAGTGGCCGGCTGCCTGCTGAAATTCCGCATGCTTCAGGATATCTCCCAGATGCAAGGTGCCCCCACAGGCAACTGTGTCTGGTTTGAGAGTGCCAAGTGCCTCCTGCAAACTGACATCAGGAACCTGGCCTGGTGAGTTTTGTTTCTCAGGGGAAAGGCCATCGTTCGTGTCCAGGGCCCGGTGGCCCGGAGTGGCCGGCTGCCTGCTGAAATTCCGCATGCTTCAGGATATCTCCCAGATGCAAGGTGCCCCCACAGGCAACTGTGTCTGGTTTGAGAGTGCCAAGTGCCTCCTGCAAACTGACATCAGGAACCTGGCCTGGTGAGTTTTGTTTCTCAGGGGAAAAGGCATCGTTCGTGTCCAGGGCCCGGTGGCCCGGAGTGGCCGGCTGCCTGCTGAAATTCCGCATGGTTCAGGATATCTCCCAGATGCAAGGTGCCCCCACAGGCAACTGTGTCTGGTTTGAGAGTGCCAAGTGCCTCCTGCAAACTGACATCAGGAACCTGGCCTGGTGAGTTTTGTTTCTCAGGGGAAAGGCCATCGTTCTTGTCCAGGGCCCGGTGGCCCGGAGTTGCCGGCTGCCTGGTGAAATTCCGTATGCTTCAGGATACCTCCCAGATGCAAGGTGCCCCCACAGGCAACTGTGTCTGGTTTGAGAGTGCCAAGTGCCTCCTGCAAACTGACATCAGGAACCTGGCCTGGTGAGTTTTGTTTCTCAGGGGAAAGGCCATCGTTTGTGTCCAGGGCCCGGTGGCCCGGAGTGGCCGGCTGCCTGCTGAAATTCCGCATGCTTCAGGATATTTCCCAGATGCAAGGTGCCCCCACAGGCAACTGTGTCTGATTTGAGAGTGCCAAGTGCCTCCTGCAAACTGACATCAGGAACCTGGCCTGGTGACTTTTGTTTCTCAGGGGAAAGGCCATCGTTTGTGTCCAGGGCCCGGTGGCCCAGAGTGGCCGGCTGCCTGCTGATATTCCGCATGGTTCAGGATATCTCCCAGATGCAAGGTGCCCCCACAGGCAACTGTGTCTGGTTTGAGAGTGCCAAGTGCCTCCTGCAAACTGACATCAGGAACCTGGCCTGGTGAGTTTTGTTTCTCAGGGGAAAGGGCATCGTTCGCGTCCAGGGCCCGGTGGCCCGGAGTGGCCGGCTGCCTGCTGAAATTCCGCATGCTTCAGGATATCTCCCAGATGCAAGGTGCCCCCACAGGCAACTGTGTCTGGTTTGACAGTGCCAAGTGCCTCCTGCAAACTGACATCAGGAACCTGGCCTGGTGAGTTTTGTTTCTCAGGGGAAAGGCATGGTTCGTGTCCAGGGCCCGGTGGCCCGGAGTGGCCGGCTGCCTGCTGAAATTCCGCATGCTTCAGGATATCTCCCAGATGCAAGGTGCCCCCACAGGCAACTGTGTCTGGTTTGAGAGTGCCAAGTGCCTCCTGCAAACTGACATCAGGAACCTGGCCTGGTGAGTTTTGTTTCTCAGGGGAAAGGCATGGTTCGTGTCCAGGGCCCGGTGGCCCGGAGTGGCCGACTGCCTGCTGAAATTCCGCATGCTTCAGGATATCTCCCAGCTGCATGGTGCCTTCACAGGCAACTGTGTCTGGTTTGAGAGTGCCAAGTGCCTCCTGCAAACTGACATCAGGAACCTGGCCTGGTGAGTTTTGTTTCTCAGGGGAAAGGGCATGGTTCGTGTCCAGGGCCCGGTGGCACGGAGTGGCCGGCTGCCTGCTGAAATTCCGCATGCTTCAGGATATCTCCCAGATGCAAGGTGCACCCACAGGCAACTGTGTCTGGTTTGAGAGTGCCAAGTGCCTCCTGCAAACTGACATCAGGAACCTGGCCTGGTGAGTTTTGTTTCTCAGGGGAAAGGCCATCGTTCTTGTCCAGGGCCCGGTGGCCCGGAGTGGCCGGCTGCCTGGTGGAATTCCGTATGCTTCAGGATACCTCCCAGATGCAAGGTGCCCCCACAGGCAACTGTGTCTGGTTTGAGAGTGCCAAGTGCCTCCTGCAAACTGACATCAGGAACCTGGCCTGGTGACTTTTGTTTCTCAGGGGAAAGGCCATCGTTTGTGTCCAGGGCCCGGTGGCCCGGAGTGGCCGGCTGCCTGCTGAAATTCCGCATGCTTCAGGATATCTCCCAGATGCAAGGTGCCCCCACAGGCAACTGTGTCTGGTTTGACAGTGCCAAGTGCCTCCTGCAAACTGACATCAGGAACCTGGCCTGGTGAGTTTTGTTTCTCAGGGGAAAGGCCATCGTTTGTGTCCAGGGCCCGGTGGCCCGGAGTGGCCGGCTGCCTGCTGAAATTCCGCATGCTTCAGGATATCTCCCAGATGCAAGGTGCCCCCACAGGCAACTGTGTCTGGTTTGAGAGTGCCAAGTGCCTCCTGCAAACTGACATCAGGAACCTGGCCTGGTGAGTTTTGTTTCTCAGGGGAAAGGCATGGTTCGTGTCCAGGGCCCGGTGGCCCGGAGTGGCCGGCTGCCTGCTGAAATTCCGCATGCTTCAGGATATCTCCCAGATGCAAGGTGCCCCCACAGGCAACTGTGTCTGGTTTGACAGTGCCAAGTGCCTCCTGCAAACTGACATCAGGAACCTGGCCTGGTGAGTTTTGTTTCTCAGGGGAAAGGCCATCGTTGGTGTCCAGGGCCCGGTGGCCCGGAGTGGCCGGCTGCCTGCTGATATTCCGCATGCTTCAGGATATCTCCCAGATGCATGGTGCCCCCACAGGCAACTGTGTCTGGTTTGAGAGTGCCAAGTGCCTCCTGCAAACTGACATCAGGAACCTGGCCTGGTGAGTTTTGTTTCTCAGGGGAAAGGCCATCGTTCCTGTCCAGGGCCCGGTGGCCCGGAGTGGCCGGCTGCCTGCTGAAATTCCGCATGCTTCAGGATATCTCCCAGATGCAAGGTGCCCCCACAGGCAACTGTGTCTGGTTTGACAGTGCCAAGTGCCTCCTGCAAACTGACATCAGGAACTTGGCCTGGTGAGTTTTGTTTCTCAGGGGAAAGGGCATCGTTCGTGTCCAGGGCCCGGTGGCCCGGAGTGGCCGGCTGCCTGCTGAAATTCCGCATGCTTCAGGATATCTCCCAGATGCAAGGTGCCCCCACAGGCAACTGTGTCTGGTTTGAGAGTGCCAAGTGCCTCCTGCAAACTGACATCAGGAACCTGGCCTGGTGAGTTTTGTTTCTCAGGGGAAAGGCCATCGTTCTTGTCCAGGGCCCGGTGGCCCGGAGTGGCCGGCTGCCTGCTGAAATTCCGTATGCTTCAGGATACCTCCCAGATGCAAGGTGCCCCCACAGGCAACTGTGTCTGGTTTGAGAGTGCCAAGTGCCTCCTGCAAACTGACATCAGGAACCTGGCCTGGTGAGTTTTGTTTCTCAGGGGAAAGGGCATCGTTCGTGTCCAGGGCCCGGTGGCCCGGAGTGGCCGGCTGCCTGCTGAAATTCCGCATGCTTCAGGATATCTCCCAGATGCAAGGTGCCCCCACAGGCAACTGTGTCTGGTTTGAGAGTGCCAAGTGCCTCCTGCAAACTGACATCAGGAACCTGGCCTGGTGACTTTTGTTTCTCAGGGGAAAGGCCATCGTTTGTGTCCAGGGCCCGGTGGCCCGGAGTGGCCGGCTGCCTGCTGATATTCCGCATGGTTCAGGATATCTCCCAGATGCAAGGTGCCCCCACAGGCAACTGTGTCTGGTTTGACAGTGCCAAGTGCCTCCTGCAAACTGACATCAGGAACCTGGCCTGGTGAGTTTTGTTTCTCAGGGGAAAGGCCATCGTTCTTGCCCAGGGCCCGGAGTGGCCGGCTGCCTGCTGAAATTCCGTATGCTTCAGGATACCTCCCAGATACAAGGTGCCCCCACAGGCAACTGTGTCTGGTTTGACAGTGCCAAGTGCCTCCTGCAAACTGACATCAGGAACCTGGCCTGGTGACTTTTGTTTCTCAGGGGAAAGGCCATCGTTCCTGTCCAGGGCCCGGTGGCCCGGAGTGGCCGGCTGCCTGCTGAAATTCCGCATGCTTCAGGATATCTCCCAGATGCATGGTGCCCCCACAGGCAACTGTGTCTGGTTTGACAGTGCCAAGTGCCTCCTGCAAACTGACATCAGGAACCTGGCCTGGTGAGTTTTGTTTCTCAGGGGAAAGGCCATCGTTCCTGTCCAGGGCCCAGTGGCCCGGAGTGGCCGGCTGCCTGCTGAAATTCCGCATGCTTCAGGATATCTCCCAGATGCAAGGTGCCCCCACAGGCAACTGTGTCTGGTTTGACAGTGCCAAGTGCCTCCTGCAAACTGACATCAGGAACCTGGCCTGGTGAGTTTTGTTTCTCAGGGGAAAGGCCATCGTTCGTGTCCAGGGCCCGGTGGCCCGGAGTGGCCGGCTGCCTGCTGAAATTCCGCATGCTTCAGGATATCTCCCAGATGCAAGGTGCCCCCACAGGCAACTGTGTCTGGTTTGAGAGTGCCAAGTGCCTCCTGCAAACTGACATCAGGAACCTGGCCTGGTGAGTTTTGTTTCTCAGGGGAAAGGCCATCGTTCTTGTCCAGGGCCCGGTGGCCCGGAGTGGCCGGCTGCCTGGTGAAATTCCGTATGCTTCAGGATACCTCCCAGATACAAGGTGCCCCCACAGGCAACTGTGTCTGGTTTGACAGTGCCAAGTGCCTCCTGCAAACTGACATCAGGAACCTGGCCTGGTGAGTTTTGTTTCTCAGGGGAAAGGGCATCGTTCCTGTCCAGGGCCCGGTGGCCCGGAGTGGCCGGCTGCCTGCTGAAATTCCGCATGCTTCAGGATATCTCCCAGATGCATGGTGCCCCCACAGGCAACTGTGTCTGGTTTGACAGTGCCAAGTGCCTCCTGCAAACTGACATCAGGAACCTGGCCTGGTGAGTTTTGTTTCTCAGGGGAAAGGCCATCGTTCCTGTCCAGGGCCCAGTGGCCCGGAGTGGCCGGCTGCCTGCTGAAATTCCGCATGCTTCAGGATATCTCCCAGATGCAAGGTGCCCCCACAGGCAACTGTGTCTGGTTTGACAGTGCCAAGTGCCTCCTGCAAACTGACATCAGGAACCTGGCCTGGTGACTTTTGTTTCTCAGGGGAAAGGGCATCGTTCGTGTCCAGGGCCCGGTGGCCCGGAGTGGCCGGCTGCCTGCTGAAATTCCGCATGCTTCAGGATATCTCCCAGATGCAAGGTGCCCCCACAGGCAACTGTGTCTGGTTTGACAGTGCCAAGTGCCTCCTGCAAACTGACATCAGGAACCTGGCCTGGTGAGTTTTGTTTCTCAGGGGAAAGGCCATCGTTCCTGTCCAGGGCCCAGTGGCCCGGAGTGGCCGGCTGCCTGCTGAAATTCCGCATGCTTCAGGATATCTCCCAGATGCAAGGTGCCCCCACAGGCAACTGTGTCTGGTTTGACAGTGCCAAGTGCCTCCTGCAAACTGACATCAGGAACCTGGCCTGGTGAGTTTTGTTTCTCAGGGGAAAGGCATGGTTCGTGTCCAGGGCCCGGTGGCCCGGAGTGGCCGGCTGCCTGCTGAAATTCCGCATGCTTCAGGATATCTCCCAGATGCAAGGTGCCCCCACAGGCAACTGTGTCTGGTTTGACAGTGCCAAGTGCCTCCTGCAAACTGACATCAGGAACCTGGCCTGGTGAGTTTTGTTTCTCAGGGGAAAGGCCATCGTTGGTGTCCAGGGCCCGGTGGCCCGGAGTGGCCGGCTGCCTGCTGATATTCCGCATGCTTCAGGATATCTCCCAGATGCATGGTGCCCCCACAGGCAACTGTGTCTGGTTTGAGAGTGCCAAGTGCCTCCTGCAAACTGACATCAGGAACCTGGCCTGGTGAGTTTTGTTTCTCAGGGGAAAGGCCATCGTTCCTGTCCAGGGCCCGGTGGCCCGGAGTGGCCGGCTGCCTGCTGAAATTCCGCATGCTTCAGGATATCTCCCAGATGCAAGGTGCCCCCACAGGCAACTGTGTCTGGTTTGACAGTGCCAAGTGCCTCCTGCAAACTGACATCAGGAACCTGGCCTGGTGAGTTTTGTTTCTCAGGGGAAAGGGCATCGTTCGTGTCCAGGGCCCGGTGGCCCGGAGTGGCCGGCTGCCTGCTGAAATTCCGCATGCTTCAGGATATCTCCCAGATGCAAGGTGCCCCCACAGGCAACTGTGTCTGGTTTGAGAGTGCCAAGTGCCTCCTGCAAACTGACATCAGGAACCTGGCCTGGTGAGTTTTGTTTCTCAGGGGAAAGGCCATCGTTCTTGTCCAGGGCCCGGTGGCCCGGAGTGGCCGGCTGCCTGCTGAAATTCCGTATGCTTCAGGATACCTCCCAGATGCAAGGTGCCCCCACAGGCAACTGTGTCTGGTTTGAGAGTGCCAAGTGCCTCCTGCAAACTGACATCAGGAACCTGGCCTGGTGAGTTTTGTTTCTCAGGGGAAAGGGCATCGTTCGTGTCCAGGGCCCGGTGGCCCGGAGTGGCCGGCTGCCTGCTGAAATTCCGCATGCTTCAGGATATCTCCCAGATGCAAGGTGCCCCCACAGGCAACTGTGTCTGGTTTGACAGTGCCAAGTGCCTCCTGCAAACTGACATCAGGAACCTGGCCTGGTGACTTTTGTTTCTCAGGGGAAAGGCCATCGTTTGTGTCCAGGGCCCGGTGGCCCGGAGTGGCCGGCTGCCTGCTGATATTCCGCATGGTTCAGGATATCTCCCAGATGCAAGGTGCCCCCACAGGCAACTGTGTCTGGTTTGACAGTGCCAAGTGCCTCCTGCAAACTGACATCAGGAACCTGGCCTGGTGAGTTTTGTTTCTCAGGGGAAAGGCCATCGTTCTTGCCCAGGGCCCGGAGTGGCCGGCTGCCTGCTGAAATTCCGTATGCTTCAGGATACCTCCCAGATACAAGGTGCCCCCACAGGCAACTGTGTCTGGTTTGACAGTGCCAAGTGCCTCCTGCAAACTGACATCAGGAACCTGGCCTGGTGACTTTTGTTTCTCAGGGGAAAGGCCATCGTTCCTGTCCAGGGCCCGGTGGCCCGGAGTGGCCGGCTGCCTGCTGAAATTCCGCATGCTTCAGGATATCTCCCAGATGCATGGTGCCCCCACAGGCAACTGTGTCTGGTTTGACAGTGCCAAGTGCCTCCTGCAAACTGACATCAGGAACCTGGCCTGGTGAGTTTTGTTTCTCAGGGGAAAGGCCATCGTTCCTGTCCAGGGCCCAGTGGCCCGGAGTGGCCGGCTGCCTGCTGAAATTCCGCATGCTTCAGGATATCTCCCAGATGCAAGGTGCCCCCACAGGCAACTGTGTCTGGTTTGACAGTGCCAAGTGCCTCCTGCAAACTGACATCAGGAACCTGGCCTGGTGAGTTTTGTTTCTCAGGGGAAAGGCCATCGTTGGTGTCCAGGGCCCGGTGGCCCGGAGTGGCCGGCTGCCTGCTGAAATTCCGCATGCTTCAGGATATCTCCCAGATGCAAGGTGCCCCCACAGGCAACTGTGTCTGGTTTGAGAGTGCCAAGTGCCTCCTGCAAACTGACATCAGGAACCTGGCCTGGTGAGTTTTGTTTCTCAGGGGAAAGGCCATCGTTCTTGTCCAGGGCCCGGTGGCCCGGAGTGGCCGGCTGCCTGGTGAAATTCCGTATGCTTCAGGATACCTCCCAGATACAAGGTGCCCCCACAGGCAACTGTGTCTGGTTTGACAGTGCCAAGTGCCTCCTGCAAACTGACATCAGGAACCTGGCCTGGTGAGTTTTGTTTCTCAGGGGAAAGGGCATCGTTCCTGTCCAGGGCCCGGTGGCCCGGAGTGGCCGGCTGCCTGCTGAAATTCCGCATGCTTCAGGATATCTCCCAGATGCATGGTGCCCCCACAGGCAACTGTGTCTGGTTTGACAGTGCCAAGTGCCTCCTGCAAACTGACATCAGGAACCTGGCCTGGTGAGTTTTGTTTCTCAGGGGAAAGGCCATCGTTCCTGTCCAGGGCCCAGTGGCCCGGAGTGGCCGGCTGCCTGCTGAAATTCCGCATGCTTCAGGATATCTCCCAGATGCAAGGTGCCCCCACAGGCAACTGTGTCTGGTTTGACAGTGCCAAGTGCCTCCTGCAAACTGACATCAGGAACCTGGCCTGGTGACTTTTGTTTCTCAGGGGAAAGGGCATCGTTCGTGTCCAGGGCCCGGTGGCCCGGAGTGGCCGGCTGCCTGCTGAAATTCCGCATGCTTCAGGATATCTCCCAGATGCAAGGTGCCCCCACAGGCAACTGTGTCTGGTTTGACAGTGCCAAGTGCCTCCTGCAAACTGACATCAGGAACCTGGCCTGGTGAGTTTTGTTTCTCAGGGGAAAGGCCATCGTTCCTGTCCAGGGCCCAGTGGCCCGGAGTGGCCGGCTGCCTGCTGAAATTCCGCATGCTTCAGGATATCTCCCAGATGCAAGGTGCCCCCACAGGCAACTGTGTCTGGTTTGACAGTGCCAAGTGCCTCCTGCAAACTGACATCAGGAACCTGGCCTGGTGAGTTTTGTTTCTCAGGGGAAAGGCCATCGTTCGTGTCCAGGGCCCGGTGGCCCGGAGTGGCCGGCTGCCTGCTGAAATTCCGCATGCTTCAGGATATCTCCCAGATGCAAGGTGCCCCCACAGGCAACTGTGTCTGGTTTGAGAGTGCCAAGTGCCTCCTGCAAACTGACATCAGGAACCTGGCCTGGTGAGTTTTGTTTCTCAGGGGAAAGGACATCGTTCTTGTCCAGGGCCCGGTGGCCCGGAGTGGCCGGCTGCCTGCTGAAATTCCGTATGCTTCAGGATACCTCCCAGATACAAGGTGCCCCCACAGGCAACTGTGTCTGGTTTGACAGTGCCAAGTGCCTCCTGCAAACTGACATCAGGAACCTGGCCTGGTGAGTTTTGTTTCTCAAGGGAAAGGGCATCGTTCCTGTCCAGGGCCCGGTGGCCCGGAGTGGCCGGCTGCCTGCTGAAATTCCGCATGCTTCAGGATATCTCCCAGATGCATGGTGCCCCCACAGGCAACTGTGTCTGGTTTGACAGTGCCAAGTGCCTCCTGCAAACTGACATCAGGAACCTGGCCTGGTGAGTTTTGTTTCTCAGGGGAAAGGCCATCGTTCCTGTCCAGGGCCCAGTGGCCCGGAGTGGCCGGCTGCCTGCTGAAATTCCGCATGCTTCAGGATATCTCCCAGATGCAAGGTGCCCCCACAGGCAACTGTGTCTGGTTTGACAGTGCCAAGTGCCTCCTGCAAACTGACATCAGGAACCTGGCCTGGTGACTTTTGTTTCTCAGGGGAAAGGGCATCGTTCGTGTCCAGGGCCCGGTGGCCCGGAGTGGCCGGCTGCCTCCTGAAATTCCGCATGCTTCAGGATATCTCCCAGATGCAAGGTGCCCCCACAGGCAACTGTGTCTGGTTTGAGAGTGCCAAGTGCCTCCTGCAAACTGACATCAGGAACCTGGCCTGGTGAGTTTTGTTTCTCAGGGGAAAGGCCATCGTTCTTGTCCAGGGCCCGGTGGCCCGGAGTGGCCGGCTGCCTGCTGAAATTCCGTATGCTTCAGGATACCTCCCAGATGCAAGGTGCCCCCACAGGCAACTGTGTCTGGTTTGAGAGTGCCAAGTGCCTCCTGCAAACTGACATCAGGAACCTGGCCTGGTGAGTTTTGTTTCTCAGGGGAAAGGGCATCGTTCGTGTCCAGGGCCCGGTGGCCCGGAGTGGCCGGCTGCCTGCTGAAATTCCGCATGCTTCAGGATATCTCCCAGATGCAAGGTGCCCCCACAGGCAACTGTGTCTGGTTTGAGAGTGCCAAGTGCCTCCTGCAAACTGACATCAGGAACCTGGCCTGGTGACTTTTGTTTCTCAGGGGAAAGGCCATCGTTTGTGTCCAGGGCCCGGTGGCCCGGAGTGGCCGGCTGCCTGCTGATATTCCGCATGGTTCAGGATATCTCCCAGATGCAAGGTGCCCCCACAGGCAACTGTGTCTGGTTTGACAGTGCCAAGTGCCTCCTGCAAACTGACATCAGGAACCTGGCCTGGTGAGTTTTGTTTCTCAGGGGAAAGGCCATCGTTCTTGCCCAGGGCCCGGAGTGGCCGGCTGCCTGCTGAAATTCCGTATGCTTCAGGATACCTCCCAGATACAAGGTGCCCCCACAGGCAACTGTGTCTGGTTTGAGAGTGCCAAGTGCCTCCTGCAAACTGACATCAGGAACCTGGCCTGGTGACTTTTGTTTCTCAGGGGAAAGGCCATCGTTCCTGTCCAGGGCCCGGTGGCCCGGAGTGGCCGGCTGCCTGCTGAAATTCCGCATGCTTCAGGATATCCCCCAGATGCAAGGTGCCCCCACAGGCAACTGTGTCTGGTTTGACAGTGCCAAGTGCCTCCTGCAAACTGACATCAGGAACCTGGCCTGGTGAGTTTTGTTTCTCAGGGGAAAGGCCATCGTTCGTGTCCAGGGCCCGGTGGCCCGGAGTGGCCGGCTGCCTGCTGAAATTCCGCATGCTTCAGGATATCTCCCAGATGCAAGGTGCCCCCACAGGCAACTGTGTCTGGTTTGACAGTGCCAAGTGCCTCCTGCAAACTGACATCAGGAACCTGGCCTGGTGAGTTTTGTTTCTCAGGGGAAAGGCCATCGTTCGTGTCCAGGGCCCGGTGGCCCGGAGTGGCCGGCTGCCTGCTGAAATTCCGCATGCTTCAGGATATCTCCCAGATGCAAGGTGCCCCCACAGGCAACTGTGTCTGGTTTGACAGTGCCAAGTGCCTCCTGCAAACTGACATCAGGAACCTGGCCTGGTGAGTTTTGTTTCTCAGGGGAAAGGCCATCGTTCTTGTCCAGGGCCCGGTGGCCCGGAGTGGCCGGCTGCCTGCTGAAATTCCGCATGCTTCAGGATATCTCCCAGATGCATGGTGCCCCCACAGGCAACTGTGTCTGGTTTGACAGTGCCAAGTGCCTCCTGCAAACTGACATCAGGAACCTGGCCTGGTGAGTTTTGTTTCTCAGGGGAAAGGGCATCGTTCCTGTCCAGGGCCCGGTGGCCCGGAGTGGCCGGCTGCCTGCTGAAATTCCGCATGCTTCAGGATATCTCCCAGATGCATGGTGCCCCCACAGGCAACTGTGTCTGGTTTGACAGTGCCAAGTGCCTCCTGCAAACTGACATCAGGAACCTGGCCTGGTGAGTTTTGTTTCTCAGGGGAAAGGCCATCGTTCGTGTCCAGGGCCCAGTGGCCCGGAGTGGCCGGCTGCCTGCTGAAATTCCGCATGCTTCAGGATATCTCCCAGATGCAAGGTGCCCCCACAGGCAACTGTGTCTGGTTTGACAGTGCCAAGTGCCTCCTGCAAACTGACATCAGGAACCTGGCCTGGTGACTTTTGTTTCTCAGGGGAAAGGGCATCGTTCGTGTCCAGGGCCCGGTGGCCCGGAGTGGCCGGCTGCCTGCTGAAATTCCGCATGCTTCAGGATATCTCCCAGATGCAAGGTGCCCCCACAGGCAACTGTGTCTGGTTTGAGAGTGCCAAGTGCCTCCGGCAAACTGACATCAGGAACCTGGCCTGGTGAGTTTTGTTTCTCAGGGGAAAGGCCATCGTTCTTGTCCAGGGCCCGGTGGCCCGGAGTGGCCGGCTGCCTGCTGAAATTCCGTATGCTTCAGGATACCTCCCAGATGCAAGGTGCCCCCACAGGCAACTGTGTCTGGTTTGAGAGTGCCAAGTGCCTCCTGCAAACTGACATCAGGAACCTGGCCTGGTGAGTTTTGTTTCTCAGGGGAAAGGCCATCGTTTGTGTCCAGGGCCCGGTGGCCCGGAGTGGCCGGCTGCCTGCTGAAATTCCGCATGCTTCAGGATATCTCCCAGTTGCAAGGTGCCCCCACAGGCAACTGTGTCTGATTTGAGAGTGCCAAGTGCCTCCTGCAAACTGACATCAGGAACCTGGCCTGGTGACTTTTGTTTCTCAGGGGAAAGGCCATCGTTTGTGTCCAGGGCCCGGTGGCCCGGAGTGGCCGGCTGCCTGCTGATATTCCGCATGGTTCAGGATATCTCCCAGATGCAAGGTGCCCCCACAGGCAACTGTGTCTGGTTTGAGAGTGCCAAGTGCCTCCTGCAAACTGACATCAGGAACCTGGCCTGGTGACTTTTGTTTCTCAGGGGAAAGGGCATCGTTCGCTTCCAGGGCCCGGTGGCCCGGAGTGGCCGGCTGCCTGCTGAAATTCCGCATGCTTCAGGATATCTCCCAGATGCAAGGTGCCCCCACAGGCAACTGTGTCTGGTTTGACAGTGCCAAGTGCCTCCTGCAAACTGACATCAGGAACCTGGCCTGGTGAGTTTTGTTTCTCAGGGGAAAGGCATGGTTCGTGTCCAGGGCCCGGTGGCCCGGAGTGGCCGGCTGCCTGCTGAAATTCCGCATGCTTCAGGATATCTCCCAGATGCAAGGTGCCCCCACAGGCAACTGTGTCTGGTTTGACAGTGCCAAGTGCCTCCTGCAAACTGACATCAGGAACCTGGCCTGGTGAGTTTTGTTTCTCAGGGGAAAGGCCATCGTTCTTGCCCAGGGCCCGGAGTGGCCGGCTGCCTGCTGAAATTCCGCATGCTTCAGGATACCTCCCAGATACAAGGTGCCCCCACAGGCAACTGTGTCTGGTTTGACAGTGCCAAGTGCCTCCTGCAAACTGACATCAGGAACCTGGCCTGGTGACTTTTGTTTCTCAGGGGAAAGGGCATCGTTCGTGTCCAGGGCCCGGTGGCCCGGAGTGGCCGGCTGCCTGCTGAAATTCCGCATGCTTCAGGATATCTCCCAGATGCAAGGTGCCCCCACAGGCAACTGTGTCTGGTTTGACAGTGCCAAGTGCCTCCTGCAAACTGACATCAGGAACCTGGCCTGGTGAGTTTTGTTTCTCAGGGGAAAGGGCATCGTTCGTGTCCAGGGCCCGGTGGCCCGGAGTGGCCGGCTGCCTGCTGAAATTCCGCATGCTTCAGGATATCTCCCAGATGCAAGGTGCCCCCACAGGCAACTGTGTCTGGTTTGACAGTGCCAAGTGCCTCCTGCAAACTGACATCAGGAACCTGGCCTGGTGACTTTTGTTTCTCAGGGGAAAGGCCATCGTTTGTGTCCACTGCCCGGTGGCCCGGAGTGGCCGGCTGCCTGCTGAAATTCCGCATGCTTCAGGATATCTCCCAGATGCAAGGTGCCCCCACAGGCAACTGTGTCTGGTTTGAGAGTGCCAAGTGCCTCCTGCAAACTGACATCAGGAACCTGGCCTGGTGAGTTTTGTTTCTCAGGGGAAAGGGCATCGTTCGCGTCCAGGGCCCGGTGGCCCGGAGTGGCCGGCTGCCTGCTGAAATTCCGCATGCTTCAGGATATCTCCCAGATGCAAGGTGCCCCCACAGGCAACTGTGTCTGGTTTGACAGTGCCAAGTGCCTCCTGCAAACTGACATCAGGAACCTGGCCTGGTGAGTTTTGTTTCTCAGGGGAAAGGCCATCGTTCTTGCCCAGGGCCCGGAGTGGCCGGCTGCCTGCTGAAATTCCGTATGCTTCAGGATACCTCCCAGATACGAGGTGCCCCCACAGGCAACTGTGTCTGGTTTGACAGTGCCAAGTGCCTCCTGCAAACTGACATCAGGAACCTGGCCTGGTGAGTTTTGTTTCTCAGGGGAAAGGCCATCGTTCCTGTCCAGGGCCCGGTGGCCCGGAGTGGCCGGCTGCCTGCTGAAATTCCGCATGCTTCAGGATATCTCCCAGATGCATGGTGCCCCCACAGGCAACTGTGTCTGGTTTGACAGTGCCAAGTGCCTCCTGCAAACTGACATCAGGAACCTGGCCTGGTGAGTTTTGTTTCTCAGGGGAAAGGCCATCGTTCCTGTCCAGGGCCCGGTGGCCCGGAGTGGCCGGCTGCCTGCTGAAATTCCGCATGCTTCAGGATATCTCCCAGATGCAAGGTGCCCCCACAGGCAACTGTGTCTGGTTTGAGAGTGCCAAGTGCCTCCTGCAAACTGACATCAGGAACCTGGCCTGGTGAGTTTTGTTTCTCAGGGGTAAGGCCATCGTTTGTGTCCAGGGCCCGGTGGCCCGGAGTGGCCGGCTGCCTGCTGATATTCCGCATGGTTCAGGATACCTCCCAGATGCAAGGTGCCCCCACAGGCAACTGTGTCTGGTTTGACAGTGCCAAGTGCCTCCTGCAAACTGACATCAGGAACCTGGCCTGGTGAGTTTTGTTTCTCAGGGGAAAGGGCATCGTTCGTGTCCAGGGCCCGGTGGCCCGGAGTGGCCGGGTGCGTGCTGAAATTCCGCATGGTTCAGGATATCTCCCAGATGCAAGGTGCCCCCACAGGCAACTGTGTCTGGTTTGACAGTGCCAAGTGCCTCCTGCAAACTGACATCAGGAACCTGGCCTGGTGAGTTTTGTTTCTCAGGGGAAAGGGCATGGTTCGTGTCCAGGGCCCGGTGGCCCGGAGTGGCCGGCTGCCTGCTGAAATTCCGCATGCTTCAGGATATCTCCCAGATGCAAGGTGCCCCCACAGGCAACTGTGTCTGGTTTGACAGTGCCAAGTGCCTCCTGCAAACTGACATCAGGAACCTGGCCTGGTGAGTTTTGTTTCTCAGGGGAAAGGGCATCGTTCGTGTCCAGGGCTTGGTGGCCCGGAGTGGCCGGCTGCCTGCTGAAATTCCGCATGGTTCAGGATATCTCCCAGATGCAAGGTGCCCCCACAGGCAACTGTGTCTGGTTTGACAGTGCCAAGTGCCTCCTGCAAACTGACATCAGGAACCTGGCCTGGTGAGTCTTGTTTCTCAGGGGAAAGGGCATCGTTCCTGTCCAGGGCCCTGTGGCCCGGAGTGGCCGGCTGCCTGCTGAAATTCCGCATGCTTCAGGATATCTCCCAGATGCAAGGTGCCCCCACATGCAACTGTGTCTGGTTTGAGAGTGCCAAGTGCCTCCTGCAAACTGACATCAGGAACCTGGCCTGGTGAGTTTTGTTTCTCAGGGGAAAGGCCATCGTTCCTGTCCAGGGCCCGGTGGCCCGGAGTGGCCGGCTGCCTGCTGAAATTCCGCATGCTTCAGGATATCTCCCAGATGCAAGGTGCCCCCACAGGCAACTGTGTCTGGTTTGACAGTGCCAAGTGCCTCCTGCAAACTGACATCAGGAACCTGGCCTGGTGAGTTTTGTTTCTCAGGGGAAAGGCCATCGTTTGTGTCCAGGGCCCGGTGGCCCGGAGTGGCCGGCTGCCTGCTGAAATTCCGCATGCTTCAGGATATCTCCCAGATGCAAGGTGCCCCCACAGGCAACTGTGTCTGGTTTGACAGTGCCAAGTGCCTCCTGCAAACTGACATCAGGAACCTGGCCTGGTGAGTTTTGTTTCTCAGGGCAAGGGCCATGATTTTTGTCCAGGGCCCGGTGGCCCGGAGTGGCCGGCTGCCTGCTGAAATTCCGCATGCTTCAGGATATCTCCCAGATGCAAGGTGCCCCCACAGGCAACTGTGTCTGGTTTGACAGTGCCAAGTGCCTCCTGCAAACTGACATCAGGAACCTGGCCTGGTGAGTTTTGTTTCTCAGGGTAAAGGGCATCGTTCGTGTCCAGGGCCCGGTGGCCCGGAGTGGCCGGCTGCCTGCTGAAATTCCGCATGGTTCAGGATATCTCCCAGATGCAAGGTGCCCCACAGGCAACTGTGTCTGGTTTGACAGTGCCAAGTGCCTCCTGCAAACTGACCTCAGGAACCTGGCCTGGTGAGTTTTGTTTCTCAGGGGAAAGGGCATCGTTCGTGTCCAGGGCCCGGTGGCCCGGAGTGGCCGGCTGCCTGCTGAAATTCCGCATGCTTCAGGATATCTCCCAGATGCAAGGTGCCCCCACAGGCAACTGTGTCTGGTTTGACAGTGCCAAGTGCCTCCTGCAAACTGACATCAGGAACCTGGCCTGGTGAGTTTTGTTTCTCAGGGGAAAGGGCATCGTTTGTGTCCAGGGCCCGGTGGCCCGGAGTGGCCGGCTGCCTGCTGAAATTCCTCATGCTTCAGGATATCTCCCAGATGCAAGGTGCCCCCACAGGCAACTGTGTCTGGTTTGACAGTGCCAAGTGCCTCCTGCAAACTCACATCAAGAACCTGGCCTGGTGAGTTTTGTTTCTCAGGGGAAAGGGCATCGTTTGTGTCCAGGGCCCGGTGGCCCGGAGTGGCCGGCTGCCTGCTGAAATTCCGCATGCTTCAGGATATCTCCCAGATGCAAGGAGCAGCCACAGGCAACTGTGTCTGGTTTGACAGTGCCAAGTGCCTCCTGCAAACTGACATCAGGAACCTGGCCTGGTGAGTTTTGTTTCTCAGGGGAAAGGGCATGGTTCGTGTCCAGGGCCCGGTGGCCCGGAGTGGCCGGCTGCCTGCTGAAATTCCGCATGCTTCAGGATATCTCCCAGATGCAAGGTGCCCCCACAGGCAACTGTGTCTGGTTTGACAGTGCCAAGTGCCTCCTGCAAACTGACATCAGGAACCTGGCCTGGTGAGTTTTGTTTCTCAGGGGAAAGGGCATCGTTCGTGTCCAGGGCTTGGTGGCCCGGAGTGGCCGGCTGCCTGCTGAAATTCCGCATGGTTCAGGATATCTCCCAGATGCAAGGTGCCCCCACAGGCAACTGTGTCTGGTTTGACAGTGCCAAGTGCCTCCTGCAAACTGACATCAGGAACCTGGCCTGGTGAGTCTTGTTTCTCAGGGGAAAGGGCATCGTTCCTGTCCAGGGCCCTGTGGCCCGGAGTGGCCGGCTGCCTGCTGAAATTCCGCATGCTTCAGGATATCTCCCAGATGCAAGGTGCCCCCACATGCAACTGTGTCTGGTTTGACAGTGCCAAGTGCCTCCTGCAAACTGACATCAGGAACCTGGCCTGGTGAGTTTTGTTTCTCAGGGGAAAGGCCATCGTTCGTGTCCAGGGCCCGGTGGCCCGGAGTGGCCGGCTGCCTGCTGAAATTCCGCATGGTTCAGGATATCTCCCAGATGCAAGGTGCCCCCACAGGCAACTGTGTCTGGTTTGACAGTGCCAAGTGCCTCCTGCAAACTGACATCAGGAACCTGGCCTGGTGAGTTTTGTTTCTCAGGGGAAAGGCCATCGTTTGTGTCCAGGGCCCGGTGGCCCGGAGTGGCCGGCTGCCTGCTGATATTCCGCATGCTTCAGGATATCTCCCAGATGCAAGGTGCCCCCACAGGCAACTGTGTCTGGTTTGAGAGTGCCAAGTGCCTCCTGCAAACTGACATCAGGAACCTGGCCTGGTGAGTTTTGTTTCTCAGGGGAAAGGGCATCGTTCGCTTCCAGGGCCCGGTGGCCCGGAGTGGCCGGCTGCCTGCTGAAATTCCGCATGCTTCAGGATATCTCCCAGATGCAAGGTGCCCCCACAGGCAACTGTGTCTGGTTTGACAGTGCCAAGTGCCTCCTGCAAACTGACATCAGGAACCTGGCCTGGTGAGTTTTGTTTCTCAGGGGAAAGGGCATCGTTCGTGTCCAGGGCCCGGTGGCCCGGAGTGGCCGGCTGCCTGCTGAAATTCCGCATGCTTCAGGATATCTCCCAGATGCAAGGTGCCCCCACAGGCAACTGTGTCTGGTTTGACAGTGCCAAGTGCCTCCTGCAAACTGACATCAGGAACCTGGCCTGGTGAGTTTTGTTTCTCAGGGGAAAGGGCATCGTTCGTGTCCAGGGCCCGGTGGCCCGGAGTGGCCGGCTGGCTGCTGATATTCCGCATGGTTCAGGATATCTCCCAGATGCAAGGTGCCCCCACAGGCAACTGTGTCTGGTTTGACAGTGCCAAGTGCCTCCTGCAAACTGACATCAGGAACCTGGCCTGGTGAGTTTTGTTTCTCAGGGGAAAGGGCATCGTTCGTGTCCAGGGCCCGGTGGCCCGGAGTGGCCGGCTGCCTGCTGAAATTCCGCATGCTTCAGGATATCTCCCAGATGCAAGGTGCCCCCACAGGCAACTGTGTCTGGTTTGACAGTGCCAAGTGCCTCCTGCAAACTCACATCAAGAACCTGGCCTGGTGAGTTTTGTTTCTCAGGGGAAAGGGCATCGTTTGTGTCCAGGGCCCGGTGGCCCGGAGTGGCCGGCTGCCTGCTGAAATTCCGCATGCTTCAGGATATCTCCCAGATGCAAGGAGCAGCCACAGGCAACTGTGTCTGGTTTGACAGTGCCAAGTGCCTCCTGCAAACTGACATCAGGAACCTGGCCTGGTGAGTTTTGTTTCTCAGGGGAAAGGGCATCGTTCCTGTCCAGGGCCCGGTGGCCCGGAGTGGCCGGCTGCCTGCTGAAATTCCGCATGCTTCAGGATATCTCCCAGATGCAAGGTGCCCCCACAGGCAACTGTGTCTGGTTTGACAGTGCCAAGTGCCTCCTGCAAACTGACATCAGGAACCTGGCCTGGTGAGTTTTGTTTCTCAGGGGAAAGGGCATCGTTCGTGTCCAGGGCTTGGTGGCCCGGAGTGGCCGGCTGCCTGCTGAAATTCCGCATGGTTCAGGATATCTCCCAGATGCAAGGAGCCCCCACAGGCAACTGTGTCTGGTTTGACAGTGCCAAGTGCCTCCTGCAAACTGACATCAGGAACCTGGCCTGGTGAGTCTTGTTTCTCAGGGGAAAGGGCATCGTTCCTGTCCAGGGCCCTGTGGCCCGGAGTGGCCGGCTGCCTGCTGAAATTCCGCATGCTTCAGGATATCTCCCAGATGCAAGGTGCCCCCACATGCAACTGTGTCTGGTTTGAGAGTGCCAAGTGCCTCCTGCAAACTGACATCAGGAACCTGGCCTGGTGAGTTTTGTTTCTCAGGGGAAAGGCCATCGTTCCTGTCCAGGGCCCGGTGGCCCGGAGTGGCCGGCTGCCTGCTGAAATTCCGCATGCTTCAGGATATCTCCCAGATGCAAGGTGCCCCCACAGGCAACTGTGTCTGGTTTGACAGTGCCAAGTGCCTCCTGCAAACTGACATCAGGAACCTGGCCTGGTGAGTTTTGTTTCTCAGGGGAAAGGCCATCGTTTGTGCCCAGGGCCTGGTGGCCCGGAGTGGCCGGCTGCCTGCTGATATTCCGCATGCTTCAGGATATCTCCCAGATGCAAGGTGCCCCCACAGGCAACTGTGTCTGGTTTGAGAGTGCCAAGTGCCTCCTGCAAACTGACATCAGGAACCTGGCCTGCTGAGTTTTGTTTCTCAGGGGAAAGGGCATCGTTCGTGTCCAGGGCCCGGTGGCCCGGAGTGGCCGGCTGCCTGCTGAAATTCCGCATGCTTCAGGATATCTCCCAGATGCAAGGTGCCCCCACAGGCAACTGTGTCTGGTTTGAGAGTGCCAAGTGCCTCCTGCAAACTGACATCAGGAACCTGGCCTGGTGAGTTTTGTTTCTCAGGGGAAAGGGCATCGTTCGTGTCCAGGGCCCGGTGGCCCGGAGTGGCCGGCTGCCTGCTGAAATTCCGCATGCTTCAGGATATCTCCCAGATGCAAGGTGCCCCACAGGCAACTGTGTCTGGTTTGACAGTGCCAAGTGCCTCCTGCAAACTGACCTCAGGAACCTGGCCTGGTGAGTTTTGTTTCTCAGGGGAAAGGGCATCGTTCGTGTCCAGGGCCCGGTGGCCCGGAGTGGCCGGCTGCCTGCTGAAATTCCGCATGCTTCAGGATATCTCCCAGATGCAAGGTGCCCCCACAGGCAACTGTGTCTGGTTTGACAGTGCCAAGTGCCTCCTGCAAACTGACATCAGGAACCTGGCCTGGTGAGTTTTGTTTCTCAGGGGAAAGGGCATCGTTTGTGTCCAGGGCCCGGTGGCCCGGAGTGGCCGGCTGCCTGCTGAAATTCCGCATGCTTCAGGATATCTCCCAGATGCAAGGTGCCCCCACAGGCAACTGTGTCTGGTTTGACAGTGCCAAGTGCCTCCTGCAAACTCACATCAAGAACCTGGCCTGGTGAGTTTTGTTTCTCAGGGGAAAGGGCATCGTTTGTGTCCAGGGCCCGGTGGCCCGGAGTGGCCGGCTGCCTGCTGAAATTCCGCATGCTTCAGGATATCTCCCAGATGCAAGGAGCAGCCACAGGCAACTGTGTCTGGTTTGACAGTGCCAAGTGCCTCCTGCAAACTGACATCAGGAACCTGGCCTGGTGAGTTTTGTTTCTCAGGGGAAAGGGCATGGTTCGTGTCCAGGGCCCGGTGGCCCGGAGTGGCCGGCTGCCTGCTGAAATTCCGCATGCTTCAGGATATCTCCCAGATGCAAGGTGCCCCCACAGGCAACTGTGTCTGGTTTGACAGTGCCAAGTGCCTCCTGCAAACTGACATCAGGAACCTGGCCTGGTGAGTTTTGTTTCTCAGGGGAAAGGGCATCGTTCGTGTCCAGGGCTTGGTGGCCCGGAGTGGCCGGCTGCCTGCTGAAATTCCGCATGCTTCAGGATATCTCCCAGATGCAAGGTGCCCCCACAGGCAACTGTGTCTGGTTTGACAGTGCCAAGTGCCTCCTGCAAACTGACATCAGGAACCTGGCCTGGTGAGTCTTGTTTCTCAGGGGAAAGGGCATCGTTCCTGTCCAGGGCCCTGTGGCCCGGAGTGGCCGGCTGCCTGCTGAAATTCCGCATGCTTCAGGATATCTCCCAGATGCAAGGTGCCCCCACATGCAACTGTGTCTGGTTTGACAGTGCCAAGTGCCTCCTGCAAACTGACATCAGGAACCTGGCCTGGTGAGTTTTGTTTCTCAGGGGAAAGGGCATCGTTCGTGTCCAGGGCCCGGTGGCCCGGAGTGGCCGGCTGCCTGCTGAAATTCCGCATGGTTCAGGATATCTCCCAGATGCAAGGTGCCCCACAGGCAACTGTGTCTGGTTTGACAGTGCCAAGTGCCTCCTGCAAACTGACCTCAGGGACCTGGCCTGGTGAGTTTTGTTTCTCAGGGGAAAGGGCATCGTTCGTGTCCAGGGCCCGGTGGCCCGGAGTGGCCGGCTGCCTGCTGAAATTCCGCATGCTTCAGGATATCTCCCAGATGCAAGGTGCCCCCACAGGCAACTGTGTCTGGTTTGACAGTGCCAAGTGCCTCCTGCAAACTGACATCAGGAACCTGGCCTGGTGAGTTTTGTTTCTCAGGGGAAAGGGCATCGCTCGTGTCCAGGGCCCGGTGGCCCGGAGTGGCCGGCTGCCTGCTGAAATTCCGCATGCTTCAGGATATCTCCCAGATGCAAGGAGCAGCCACAGGCAACTGTGTCTGGTTTGACAGTGCCAAGTGCCTCCTGCAAACTGACATCAGGAACCTGGCCTGGTGAGTTTTGTTTCTCAGGGGAAAGGGCATGGTTCGTGTCCAGGGCCCGGTGGCCCGGAGTGGCCGGCTGCCTGCTGAAATTCCGCATGCTTCAGGATATCTCCCAGATGCAAGGTGCCCCCACAGGCAACTGTGTCTGGTTTGACAGTGCCAAGTGCCTCCTGCAAACTGACATCAGGAACCTGGCCTGGTGAGTTTTGTTTCTCAGGGGAAAGGGCATCGTTCGTGTCCAGGGCTTGGTGGCCCGGAGTGGCCGGCTGCCTGCTGAAATTCCGCATGCTTCAGGATATCTCCCAGATGCAAGGAGCCCCCACAGGCAACTGTGTCTGGTTTGACAGTGCCAAGTGCCTCCTGCAAACTGACATCAGGAACCTGGCCTGGTGAGTCTTGTTTCTCAGGGGAAAGGGCATCGTTCCTGTCCAGGGCCCTGTGGCCCGGAGTGGCCGGCTGCCTGCTGAAATTCCGCATGCTTCAGGATATCTCCCAGATGCAAGGTGCCCCCACATGCAACTGTGTCTGGTTTGAGAGTGCCAAGTGCCTCCTGCAAACTGACATCAGGAACCTGGCCTGGTGAGTTTTGTTTCTCAGGGGAAAGGCCATCGTTCCTGTCCAGGGCCCGGTGGCCCGGAGTGGCCGGCTGCCTGCTGAAATTCCGCATGCTTCAGGATATCTCCCAGATGCAAGGTGCCCCCACAGGCAACTGTGTCTGGTTTGACAGTGCCAAGTGCCTCCTGCAAACTGACATCAGGAACCTGGCCTGGTGAGTTTTGTTTCTCAGGGGAAAGGCCATCGTTTGTGTCCAGGGCCTGGTGGCCCGGAGTGGCCGGCTGCCTGCTGATATTCCGCATGCTTCAGGATATCTCCCAGATGCAAGGTGCCCCCACAGGCAACTGTGTCTGGTTTGAGAGTGCCAAGTGCCTCCTGCAAACTGACATCAGGAACCTGGCCTGCTGAGTTTTGTTTCTCAGGGGAAAGGGCATCGTTCGTGTCCAGGGCCCGGTGGCCCGGAGTGGCCGGCTGCCTGCTGAAATTCCGCATGCTTCAGGATATCTCCCAGATGCAAGGTGCCCCCACAGGCAACTGTGTCTGGTTTGACAGTGCCAAGTGCCTCCTGCAAACTCACATCAGGAACCTGGCCTGGTGAGTTTTGTTTCTCAGGGGAAAGGGCATCGTTCGTGTCCAGGGCCCGGTGGCCCGGAGTGGCCGGCTGCCTGCTGAAATTCCGCATGCTTCAGGATATCTCCCAGATGCAAGGTGCCCCACAGGCAACTGTGTCTGGTTTGACAGTGCCAAGTGCCTCCTGCAAACTGACCTCAGGAACCTGGCCTGGTGAGTTTTGTTTCTCTGGGGAAAGGGCATCGTTCGTGTCCAGGGCCCGGTGGCCCGGAGTGGCCGGCTGCCTGCTGAAATTCCGCATGCTTCAGGATATCTCCCAGATGCAAGGTGCCCCCACAGGCAACTGTGTCTGGTTTGACAGTGCCAAGTGCCTCCTGCAAACTGACATCAGGAACCTGGCCTGGTGAGTTTTGTTTCTCAGGGGAAAGGGCATCGTTTGTGTCCAGGGCCCGGTGGCCCGGAGTGGCCGGCTGCCTGCTGAAATTCCGCATGCTTCAGGATATCTCCCAGATGCAAGGTGCCCCCACAGGCAACTGTGTCTGGTTTGACAGTGCCAAGTGCCTCCTGCAAACTCACATCAAGAACCTGGCCTGGTGAGTTTTGTTTCTCAGGGGAAAGGGCATCGTTTGTGTCCAGGGCCCGGTGGCCCGGAGTGGCCGGCTGCCTGCTGATATTCCGCATGCTTCAGGATATCTCCCAGATGCAAGGTGCCCCCACAGGCAACTGTGTCTGGTTTGAGAGTGCCAAGTGCCTCCTGCAAACTGACATCAGGAACCTGGCCTGGTGAGTTTTGTTTCTCAGGGGAAAGGGCATCGTTCGCTTCCAGGGCCCGGTGGCCCGGAGTGGCCGGCTGCCTGCTGAAATTCCGCATGCTTCAGGATATCTCCCAGATGCAAGGTGCCCCCACAGGCAACTGTGTCTGGTTTGACAGTGCCAAGTGCCTCCTGCAAACTGACATCAGGAACCTGGCCTGGTGAGTTTTGTTTCTCAGGGGAAAGGGCATCGTTCGTGTCCAGGGCCCGGTGGCCCGGAGTGGCCGGCTGCCTGCTGAAATTCCGCATGCTTCAGGATATCTCCCAGATGCAAGGTGCCCCCACAGGCAACTGTGTCTGGTTTGACAGTGCCAAGTGCCTCCTGCAAACTGACATCAGGAACCTGGCCTGGTGAGTTTTGTTTCTCAGGGGAAAGGGCATCGTTCGTGTCCAGGGCCCGGTGGCCCGGAGTGGCCGGCTGGCTGCTGATATTCCGCATGGTTCAGGATATCTCCCAGATGCAAGGTGCCCCCACAGGCAACTGTGTCTGGTTTGACAGTGCCAAGTGCCTCCTGCAAACTGACATCAGGAACCTGGCCTGGTGAGTTTTGTTTCTCAGGGGAAAGGGCATCGTTCGTGTCCAGGGCCCGGTGGCCCGGAGTGGCCGGCTGCCTGCTGAAATTCCGCATGCTTCAGGATATCTCCCAGATGCAAGGTGCCCCCACAGGCAACTGTGTCTGGTTTGACAGTGCCAAGTGCCTCCTGCAAACTCACATCAAGAACCTGGCCTGGTGAGTTTTGTTTCTCAGGGGAAAGGGCATCGTTTGTGTCCAGGGCCCGGTGGCCCGGAGTGGCCGGCTGCCTGCTGAAATTCCGCATGCTTCAGGATATCTCCCAGATGCAAGGAGCAGCCACAGGCAACTGTGTCTGGTTTGACAGTGCCAAGTGCCTCCTGCAAACTGACATCAGGAACCTGGCCTGGTGAGTTTTGTTTCTCAGGGGAAAGGGCATCGTTCCTGTCCAGGGCCCGGTGGCCCGGAGTGGCCGGCTGACTGCTGAAATTCCGCATGCTTCAGGATATCTCCCAGATGCAAGGTGCCCCCACAGGCAACTGTGTCTGGTTTGACAGTGCCAAGTGCCTCCTGCAAGCTGACATCAGGAACCTGGCCTGGTGAGTTTTGTTTCTCAGGGGAAAGGGCATCGTTCGTGTCCAGGGCTTGGTGGCCCGGAGTGGCCGGCTGCCTGCTGAAATTCCGCATGGTTCAGGATATCTCCCAGATGCAAGGAGCCCCCACAGGCAACTGTGTCTGGTTTGACAGTGCCAAGTGCCTCCTGCAAACTGACATCAGGAACCTGGCCTGGTGAGTCTTGTTTCTCAGGGGAAAGGGCATCGTTCCTGTCCAGGGCCCTGTGGCCCGGAGTGGCCGGCTGCCTGCTGAAATTCCGCATGCTTCAGGATATCTCCCAGATGCAAGGTGCCCCCACATGCAACTGTGTCTGGTTTGAGAGTGCCAAGTGCCTCCTGCAAACTGACATCAGGAACCTGGCCTGGTGAGTTTTGTTTCTCAGGGGAAAGGCCATCGTTCCTGTCCAGGGCCCGGTGGCCCGGAGTGGCCGGCTGCCTGCTGAAATTCCGCATGCTTCAGGATATCTCCCAGATGCAAGGTGCCCCCACAGGCAACTGTGTCTGGTTTGACAGTGCCAAGTGCCTCCTGCAAACTGACATCAGGAACCTGGCCTGGTGAGTTTTGTTTCTCAGGGGAAAGGCCATCGTTTGTGCCCAGGGCCTGGTGGCCCGGAGTGGCCGGCTGCCTGCTGATATTCCGCATGCTTCAGGATATCTCCCAGATGCAAGGTGCCCCCACAGGCAACTGTGTCTGGTTTGAGAGTGCCAAGTGCCTCCTGCAAACTGACATCAGGAACCTGGCCTGCTGAGTTTTGTTTCTCAGGGGAAAGGGCATCGTTCGTGTCCAGGGCCCGGTGGCCCGGAGTGGCCGGCTGCCTGCTGAAATTCCGCATGCTTCAGGATATCTCCCAGATGCAAGGTGCCCCCACAGGCAACTGTGTCTGGTTTGAGAGTGCCAAGTGCCTCCTGCAAACTGACATCAGGAACCTGGCCTGGTGAGTTTTGTTTCTCAGGGGAAAGGGCATCGTTCGTGTCCAGGGCCCGGTGGCCCGGAGTGGCCGGCTGCCTGCTGAAATTCCGCATGCTTCAGGATATCTCCCAGATGCAAGGTGCCCCACAGGCAACTGTGTCTGGTTTGACAGTGCCAAGTGCCTCCTGCAAACTGACCTCAGGAACCTGGCCTGGTGAGTTTTGTTTCTCAGGGGAAAGGGCATCGTTCGTGTCCAGGGCCCGGTGGCCCGGAGTGGCCGGCTGCCTGCTGAAATTCCGCATGCTTCAGGATATCTCCCAGATGCAAGGTGCCCCCACAGGCAACTGTGTCTGGTTTGACAGTGCCAAGTGCCTCCTGCAAACTGACATCAGGAACCTGGCCTGGTGAGTTTTGTTTCTCAGGGGAAAGGGCATCGTTTGTGTCCAGGGCCCGGTGGCCCGGAGTGGCCGGCTGCCTGCTGAAATTCCGCATGCTTCAGGATATCTCCCAGATGCAAGGTGCCCCCACAGGCAACTGTGTCTGGTTTGACAGTGCCAAGTGCCTCCTGCAAACTCACATCAAGAACCTGGCCTGGTGAGTTTTGTTTCTCAGGGGAAAGGGCATCGTTTGTGTCCAGGGCCCGGTGGCCCGGAGTGGCCGGCTGCCTGCTGAAATTCCGCATGCTTCAGGATATCTCCCAGATGCAAGGAGCAGCCACAGGCAACTGTGTCTGGTTTGACAGTGCCAAGTGCCTCCTGCAAACTGACATCAGGAACCTGGCCTGGTGAGTTTTGTTTCTCAGGGGAAAGGGCATGGTTCGTGTCCAGGGCCCGGTGGCCCGGAGTGGCCGGCTGCCTGCTGAAATTCCGCATGCTTCAGGATATCTCCCAGATGCAAGGTGCCCCCACAGGCAACTGTGTCTGGTTTGACAGTGCCAAGTGCCTCCTGCAAACTGACATCAGGAACCTGGCCTGGTGAGTTTTGTTTCTCAGGGGAAAGGGCATCGTTCGTGTCCAGGGCTTGGTGGCCCGGAGTGGCCGGCTGCCTGCTGAAATTCCGCATGCTTCAGGATATCTCCCAGATGCAAGGTGCCCCCACAGGCAACTGTGTCTGGTTTGACAGTGCCAAGTGCCTCCTGCAAACTGACATCAGGAACCTGGCCTGGTGAGTCTTGTTTCTCAGGGGAAAGGGCATCGTTCCTGTCCAGGGCCCTGTGGCCCGGAGTGGCCGGCTGCCTGCTGAAATTCCGCATGCTTCAGGATATCTCCCAGATGCAAGGTGCCCCCACATGCAACTGTGTCTGGTTTGACAGTGCCAAGTGCCTCCTGCAAACTGACATCAGGAACCTGGCCTGGTGAGTTTTGTTTCTCAGGGGAAAGGGCATCGTTCGTGTCCAGGGCCCGGTGGCCCGGAGTGGCCGGCTGCCTGCTGAAATTCCGCATGGTTCAGGATATCTCCCAGATGCAAGGTGCCCCACAGGCAACTGTGTCTGGTTTGACAGTGCCAAGTGCCTCCTGCAAACTGACCTCAGGGACCTGGCCTGGTGAGTTTTGTTTCTCAGGGGAAAGGGCATCGTTCGTGTCCAGGGCCCGGTGGCCCGGAGTGGCCGGCTGCCTGCTGAAATTCCGCATGCTTCAGGATATCTCCCAGATGCAAGGTGCCCCCACAGGCAACTGTGTCTGGTTTGACAGTGCCAAGTGCCTCCTGCAAACTGACATCAGGAACCTGGCCTGGTGAGTTTTGTTTCTCAGGGGAAAGGGCATCGCTCGTGTCCAGGGCCCGGTGGCCCGGAGTGGCCGGCTGCCTGCTGAAATTCCGCATGCTTCAGGATATCTCCCAGATGCAAGGAGCAGCCACAGGCAACTGTGTCTGGTTTGACAGTGCCAAGTGCCTCCTGCAAACTGACATCAGGAACCTGGCCTGGTGAGTTTTGTTTCTCAGGGGAAAGGGCATGGTTCGTGTCCAGGGCCCGGTGGCCCGGAGTGGCCGGCTGCCTGCTGAAATTCCGCATGCTTCAGGATATCTCCCAGATGCAAGGTGCCCCCACAGGCAACTGTGTCTGGTTTGACAGTGCCAAGTGCCTCCTGCAAACTGACATCAGGAACCTGGCCTGGTGAGTTTTGTTTCTCAGGGGAAAGGGCATCGTTCGTGTCCAGGGCTTGGTGGCCCGGAGTGGCCGGCTGCCTGCTGAAATTCCGCATGCTTCAGGATATCTCCCAGATGCAAGGAGCCCCCACAGGCAACTGTGTCTGGTTTGACAGTGCCAAGTGCCTCCTGCAAACTGACATCAGGAACCTGGCCTGGTGAGTCTTGTTTCTCAGGGGAAAGGGCATCGTTCCTGTCCAGGGCCCTGTGGCCCGGAGTGGCCGGCTGCCTGCTGAAATTCCGCATGCTTCAGGATATCTCCCAGATGCAAGGTGCCCCCACATGCAACTGTGTCTGGTTTGAGAGTGCCAAGTGCCTCCTGCAAACTGACATCAGGAACCTGGCCTGGTGAGTTTTGTTTCTCAGGGGAAAGGCCATCGTTCCTGTCCAGGGCCCGGTGGCCCGGAGTGGCCGGCTGCCTGCTGAAATTCCGCATGCTTCAGGATATCTCCCAGATGCAAGGTGCCCCCACAGGCAACTGTGTCTGGTTTGACAGTGCCAAGTGCCTCCTGCAAACTGACATCAGGAACCTGGCCTGGTGAGTTTTGTTTCTCAGGGGAAAGGCCATCGTTTGTGTCCAGGGCCTGGTGGCCCGGAGTGGCCGGCTGCCTGCTGATATTCCGCATGCTTCAGGATATCTCCCAGATGCAAGGTGCCCCCACAGGCAACTGTGTCTGGTTTGAGAGTGCCAAGTGCCTCCTGCAAACTGACATCAGGAACCTGGCCTGCTGAGTTTTGTTTCTCAGGGGAAAGGGCATCGTTCGTGTCCAGGGCCCGGTGGCCCGGAGTGGCCGGCTGCCTGCTGAAATTCCGCATGCTTCAGGATATCTCCCAGATGCAAGGTGCCCCCACAGGCAACTGTGTCTGGTTTGACAGTGCCAAGTGCCTCCTGCAAACTCACATCAGGAACCTGGCCTGGTGAGTTTTGTTTCTCAGGGGAAAGGGCATCGTTCGTGTCCAGGGCCCGGTGGCCCGGAGTGGCCGGCTGCCTGCTGAAATTCCGCATGCTTCAGGATATCTCCCAGATGCAAGGTGCCCCACAGGCAACTGTGTCTGGTTTGACAGTGCCAAGTGCCTCCTGCAAACTGACCTCAGGAACCTGGCCTGGTGAGTTTTGTTTCTCTGGGGAAAGGGCATCGTTCGTGTCCAGGGCCCGGTGGCCCGGAGTGGCCGGCTGCCTGCTGAAATTCCGCATGCTTCAGGATATCTCCCAGATGCAAGGTGCCCCCACAGGCAACTGTGTCTGGTTTGACAGTGCCAAGTGCCTCCTGCAAACTGACATCAGGAACCTGGCCTGGTGAGTTTTGTTTCTCAGGGGAAAGGGCATCGTTTGTGTCCAGGGCCCGGTGGCCCGGAGTGGCCGGCTGCCTGCTGAAATTCCGCATGCTTCAGGATATCTCCCAGATGCAAGGTGCCCCCACAGGCAACTGTGTCTGGTTTGACAGTGCCAAGTGCCTCCTGCAAACTCACATCAAGAACCTGGCCTGGTGAGTTTTGTTTCTCAGGGGAAAGGGCATCGTTTGTGTCCAGGGCCCGGTGGCCCGGAGTGGCCGGCTGCCTGCTGAAATTCCGCATGCTTCAGGATATCTCCCAGATGCAAGGAGCAGCCACAGGCAACTGTGTCTGGTTTGACAGTGCCAAGTGCCTCCTGCAAACTGACATCAGGAACCTGGCCTGGTGAGTTTTGTTTCTCAGGGGAAAGGGCATGGTTCGTGTCCAGGGCCCGGTGGCCCGGAGTGGCCGGCTGCCTGCTGAAATTCCGCATGCTTCAGGATATCTCCCAGATGCAAGGTGCCCCCACAGGCAACTGTGTCTGGTTTGACAGTGCCAAGTGCCTCCTGCAAACTGACATCAGGAACCTGGCCTGGTGAGTTTTGTTTCTCAGGGGAAAGGGCATCGTTCGTGTCCAGGGCTTGGTGGCCCGGAGTGGCCGGCTGCCTGCTGAAATTCCGCATGCTTCAGGATATCTCCCAGATGCAAGGTGCCCCCACAGGCAACTGTGTCTGGTTTGACAGTGCCAAGTGCCTCCTGCAAACTGACATCAGGAACCTGGCCTGCTGAGTCTTGTTTCTCAGGGGAAAGGGCATCGTTCCTGTCCAGGGCCCTGTGGCCCGGAGTGGCCGGCTGCCTGCTGAAATTCCGCATGCTTCAGGATATCTCCCAGATGCAAGGTGCCCCCACATGCAACTGTGTCTGGTTTGACAGTGCCAAGTGCCTCCTGCAAACTGACATCAGGAACCTGGCCTGGTGAGTTTTGTTTCTCAGGGGAAAGGGCATCGTTCGTGTCCAGGGCCCGGTGGCCCGGAGTGGCCGGCTGCCTGCTGAAATTCCGCATGGTTCAGGATATCTCCCAGATGCAAGGTGCCCCACAGGCAACTGTGTCTGGTTTGACAGTGCCAAGTGCCTCCTGCAAACTGACCTCAGGGACCTGGCCTGGTGAGTTTTGTTTCTCAGGGGAAAGGGCATCGTTCGTGTCCAGGGCCCGGTGGCCCGGAGTGGCCGGCTGCCTGCTGAAATTCCGCATGCTTCAGGATATCTCCCAGATGCAAGGTGCCCCCACAGGCAACTGTGTCTGGTTTGACAGTGCCAAGTGCCTCCTGCAAACTGACATCAGGAACCTGGCCTGGTGAGTTTTGTTTCTCAGGGGAAAGGGCATCGCTCGTGTCCAGGGCCCGGTGGCCCGGAGTGGCCGGCTGCCTGCTGAAATTCCGCATGCTTCAGGATATCTCCCAGATGCAAGGTGCCCCCACAGGCAACTGTGTCTGGTTTGAGAGTGCCAAGTGCCTCCTGCAAACTGACATCAGGAACCTGGCCTGGTGAGTTTTGTTTCTCAGGGGAAAGGCCATCGTTTGTGTCCAGGGCCCGGTGGCCCGGAGTGGCCGGCTGCCTGCTGAAATTCCGCATGGTTCAGGATATCTCCCAGATGCAAGGTGCCCCCACAGGCAACTGTGTCTGGTTTGAGAGTGCCAAGTGCCTCCTGCAAACTGACATCAGGAACCTGGCCTGGTGACTTTTGTTTCTCAGGGGAAAGGGCATCGTTCGTGTCCAGGGCCCGGTGGCCCGGAGTGGCCGGCTGCCTGCTGAAATTCCGCATGCTTCAGGATATCTCCCAGATGCATGGTGCCCCCACAGGCAACTGTGTCTGGTTTGACAGTGCCAAGTGCCTCCTGCAAACTGACATCAGGAACCTGGCCTGGTGAGTTTTGTTTCTCAGGGGAAAGGCCATCGTTCCTGTCCAGGGCCCGGTGGCCCGGAGTGGCCGGCTGCCTGCTGAAATTCCGCATGCTTCAGGATATCTCCCAGATGCAAGGTGCCCCCACAGGCAACTGTGTCTGGTTTGACAGTGCCAAGTGCCTCCTGCAAACTGACATCAGGAACCTGGCCTGGTGAGTTTTGTTTCTCAGGGGAAAGGCCATCGTTTGTGTCCAGGGCCCGGTGGCCCGGAGTGGCCGGCTGCCTGCTGATATTCCGCATGGTTCAGGATATCTCCCAGATGCAAGGTGCCCCCACAGGCAACTGTGTCTGGTTTGAGAGTGCCAAGTGCCTCCTGCAAACTGACATCAGGAACCTGGCCTGGTGAGTTTTGTTTCTCAGGGGAAAGGGCATCGTTCGTGTCCAGGGCCCGGTGGCCCGGAGTGGCCGGCTGCCTGCTGAAATTCCGCATGCTTCAGGATACCTCCCAGATGCAAGGAGCACCCACAGGCAACTGTGTCTGGTTTGACAGTGCCAAGTGCCTCCTGCAAACTGACATCAGGAACCTGGCCTGGTGAGTTTTGTTTCTCAGGGGAAAGGGCACCGTTTGTGTCCAGGGCCCGGTGGCCCGGAGTGGCCGGCTGCCTGCTGAAATTCCGCATGCTTCAGGATATCTCCCAGATGCAAGGTGCCCCCACAGGCAACTGTGTCTGGTTTGAGAGTGCCAAGTGCCTCCTGCAAACTGACATCAGGAACCTGGCCTGGTGAGTTTTGTTTCTCAGGGCAAAGGCCATCGTTCGTGTCCAGGGCCCGGTGGCCCGGAGTGGCCGGCTGCCTGCTGATATTCCGCATGCTTCAGGATATCTCCCAGATGCAAGGTGCCCCCACAGGCAACTGTGTCTGGTTTGAGAGTGCCAAGTGCCTCCTGCAAACTGACATCAGGAACCTGGCCTGGTGAGTTTTGTTTCTCAGGGGAAAGGGCATCGTTCGTGTCCAGGGCCCGGTGGCCCGGAGTGGCCGGCTGCCTGCTGATATTCCGCATGCTTCAGGATATCTCCCAGATGCATGGTGCCCCCACAGGCAACTGTGTCTGGTTTGACAGTGCCAAGTGCCTCCTGCAAACTGACATCAGGAACCTGGCCTGGTGAGTTTTGTTTCTCAGGGGAAAGGGCATGGTTCGTGTCCAGGGCTCGGTGGCCCGGAGTGGCCGGCTGCCTGCTGAAATTCCGCATGCTTCAGGATATCTCCCAGATGCAAGGTGCCCCCACAGGCAACTGTGTCTGGTTTGACAGTGCCAAGTGCCTCCTGCAAACTGACATCAGGAACCTGGCCTGGTGAGTTTTGTTTCTCAGGGGAAAGGGCATCGTTCGTGTCCAGGGCCCGGTGGCCCGGAGTGGCCGGCTGCCCGCTGAAATTCCGCATGCTTCAGGATATCTCCCAGATGCAAGGTGCCCCCACAGGCAACTGTGTCTGGTTTGACAGTGCCAAGTGCCTCCTGCAAACTGACATCAGGAACCTGGCCTGGTGAGTTTTATTTCTCAGGGGAAAGGGCATCGTTCGTGTCCAGGGCCCGGTGGCCCGGAGTGGCCGGCTGCCTGCTGAAATTCCGCATGCTTCAGGATATCTCCCAGATGCAAGGTGCCCCCACAGGCAACTGTGTCTGGTTTGAGAGTGCCAAGTGCCTCCTGCAAACTGACATCAGGAACCTGGCCTGGTGAGTTTTGTTTCTCAGGGGAAAGGGCATCGTTCGTGTCCAGGGCCCGGTGGCCCGGAGTGGCCGGCTGCCTGCTGAAATTCCGCATGCTTCAGGATACCTCCCAGATGCAAGGAGCACCCACAGGCAACTGTGTCTGGTTTGACAGTGCCAAGTGCCTCCTGCAAACTGACATCAGGAACCTGGCCTGGTGAGTTTTGTTTCTCAGGGGAAAGGCCATCGTTTGTGTCCAGGGCCCGGTGGCCCGGAGTGGCCGGCTGCCTGCTGAAATTCCGCATGGTCCAGGATATCTCCCAGATGCAAGGTGCCGCCACAGGCAACTGTGTCTGGTTAGACAGTGCCAAGTGCCTCCTGCAAACTGACATCAGGAACCTGGCCTGGTGAGTTTTGTTTCTCAGGGGAAAGGGCATCGTTCGTGTCCAGGGCTCGGTGGCCCGGAGTGGCCGGCTGCCTGCTGAAATTCCGCATGCTTCAGGATATCTCCCAGATGCAAGGTGCCCCCACAGGCAACTGTGTCTGGTTTGAGAGTGCCAAGTGCCTCCTGCAAACTGACATCAGGAACCTGGCCTGGTGAGTTTTGTTTCTCAGGGGAAAGGCCATCGTTTGTGTCCAGGGCCCGGTGGCCCGGAGTGGCCGGCTGCCTGCTGATATTCCGCATGGTTCAGGATATCTCCTAGATGCAAGGTGCCCCCACAGGCAACTGTGTCTGGTTTGACAGTGCCAAGTGCCTCCTGCAAACTGACATCAGGAACCTGGCCTGGTGAGTTTTGTTTCTCAGGGGAAAGGGCATCGTTCGTGTCCAGGGCCCGGTGGCCCGGAGTGGCCGGCTGCCTGCTGAAATTCCGTATGCTTCAGGATACCACCCAGATGCAAGGTGCCCCCACAGGCAACTGTGTCTGGTTTGACAGTGCCAAGTGCCTCCTGCAAACTGACATCAGGAACCTGGCCTGGTGAGTTTTGTTTCTCAGGGGAAAGGGCATGGTTCGTGTCCAGGGCTCGGTGGCCCGGAGTGGCCGGCTGCCTGCTGAAATTCCGCATGCTTCAGGATATCTCCCAGATGCAAGGTGCCCCCACAGGCAACTGTGTCTGGTTTGAGAGTGCCAAGTGCCTCCTGCAAACTGACATCAGGAACCTGGCCTGGTGAGTTTTGTTTCTCAGGGGAAAGGGCATCGTTCCTGTCCAGGGCCCGGTGGCCCGGAGTGGCCGGCTGCCCGCTGAAATTCCGCATGCTTCAGGATATCTCCCAGATGCAAGGTGCCCCCACAGGCAACTGTGTCTGGTTTGACAGTGCCAAGTGCCTCCTGCAAACTGACATCAGGAACCTGGCCTGGTGAGTTTTGTTTCTCAGGGCAAAGGCCATCGTTTGTGTCCAGGGCTCGGTGGCCCGGAGTGGCCGGCTGCCTGCTGAAATTCCGCATGGTTCAGGATATCTCCCAGATGCAAGGTGCCCCCACAGGCAACTGTGTCTGGTTTGACAGTGCCAAGTGCCTCCTGCAAACTGACATCAGGAACCTGGCCTGGTGAGTTTTGTTTCTCAGGGGAAAGGGCATGGTTCGTGTCCAGGGCCCGGTGGCCCGGAGTGGCAGGCTGCCTGCTGAAATTCCGCATGCTTCAGGATACCTCCCAGATGCAAGGAGCACCCACAGGCAAATGTGTCTGGTTTGACAGTGCCAAGTGCCTCCTGCAAACTGACATCAGGAACCTGGCCTGGTGAGTTTTGTTTCTCAGGGGAAAGGCCATCGTTTGTGTCCAGGGCCCGGTGCCCCGGAGTGGCCGGCTGCCTGCTGAAATTCCGCATGCTTCAGGATATCTCCCAGATGCAAGGTGCCCCCACAGGCAACTGTGTCTGGTTTGAGAGTGCCAAGTGCCTCCTGCAAACTGACATCAGGAACCTGGCCTGGTGAGTTTTGTTTCTCAGGGGAAAGGCCATCGTTCCTGTCCAGGGCCCGGTGGCCCGGAGTGGCCGGCTGCCTGCTGAAATTCCGCATGCTTCAGGATATCTCCCAGATGCAAGGTGCCCCCACAGGCAACTGTGTCTGGTTTGACAGTGCCAAGTGCCTCCTGCAAACTGACATCAGGAACCTGGCCTGGTGAGTTTTGTTTCTCAGGGGAAAGGGCATCGTTCGTGTCCAGGGCCCGGTGGCCCGGAGTGGCCGGCTGGCTGCTGATATTCCGCATGGTTCAGGATATCTCCCAGATGCAAGGTGCCCCCACAGGCAACTGTGTCTGGTTTGACAGTGCCAAGTGCCTCCTGCAAACTGAGATCAGGAACCTGGCCTGGTGAGTTTTGTTTCTCAGGGGAAAGGGCATCGTTCGTGTCCAGGGCCCGGTGGCCCGGAGTGGCCGGCTGCCTGCTGAAATTCCGCATGCTTCAGGATATCTCCCAGATGCAAGGTGCCCCCACAGGCAACTGTGTCTGGTTTGACAGTGCCAAGTGCCTCCTGCAAACTCACATCAAGAACCTGGCCTGGTGAGTTTTGTTTCTCAGGGGAAAGGGCATCGTTTGTGTCCAGGGCCCGGTGGCCCGGAGTGGCAGGCTGCCTGCTGAAATTCCGCATGCTTCAGGATATCTCCCAGATGCAAGGAGCAGCCACAGGCAACTGTGTCTGGTTTGACAGTGCCAAGTGCCTCCTGCAAACTGACATCAGGAACCTGGCCTGGTGAGTTTTGTTTCTCAGGGGAAAGGGCATGGTTCGTGTCCAGGGCCCGGTGGCCCGGAGTGGCCGGCTGCCTGCTGAAATTCCGCATGCTTCAGGATATCTCCCAGATGCAAGGTGCCCCCACAGGCAACTGTGTCTGGTTTGACAGTGCCAAGTGCCTCCTGCAAACTGACATCAGGAACCTGGCCTGGTGAGTTTTGTTTCTCAGGGGAAAGGGCATGGTTCCTGTCCAGGGCCCTGTGGCCCGGAGTGGCCGGCTGCCTGCTGAAATTCCGCATGCTTCAGGATATCTCCCAGATGCAAGGTGCCCCCACATGCAACTGTGTCTGGTTTGAGAGTGCCAAGTGCCTCCTGCAAACTGACATCAGGAACCTGGCCTGGTGAGTTTTGTTTCTCAGGGGAAATGCCATCGTTCCTGTCCAGGGCCCGGTGGCCCGGAGTGGCCGGCTGCCTGCTGAAATTCCGCATGCTTCAGGATATCTCCCAGATGCAAGGTGCCCCCACAGGCAACTGTGTCTGGTTTGACAGTGCCAAGTGCCTCCTGCAAACTGACATCAGGAACCTGGCCTGGTGAGTTTTGTTTCTCAGGGGAAAGGCCATCGTTTGTGTCCAGGGCCCGGTGGCCCGGAGTGGCCGGCTGCCTGCTGAAATTCCGCATGCTTCAGGATATCTCCCAGATGCAAGGTGCCCCCACAGGCAACTGTGTCTGGTTTGACAGTGCCAAGTGCCTCCTGCAAACTGACATCAGGAACCTGGCCTGGTGAGTTTTGTTTCTCAGGGCAAGGGCCATGATTTTTGTCCAGGGTCCGGTGGCCCGGAGTGGCCGGCTGCCTGCTGAAATTCCGCATGCTTCAGGATATCTCCCAGATGCAAGGTGCCCCCACAGGCAACTGTGTCTGGTTTGACAGTGCCAAGTGCCTCCTGCAAACTGACATCAGGAACCTGGCCTGGTGAGTTTTGTTTCTCAGGGGAAAGGGCATCGTTCGTGTCCAGGGCCCGGTGGCCCGGAGTGGCCGGCTGCCTGCTGAAATTCCGCATGGTTCAGGATATCTCCCAGATGCAAGGTGCCCCACAGGCAACTGTGTCTGGTTTGACAGTGCCAAGTGCCTCCTGCAAACTGACCTCAGGAACCTGGCCTGGTGAGTTTTGTTTCTCAGGGGAAAGGGCATCGTTCGTGTCCAGGGCCCGGTGGCCCGGAGTGGCCGGCTGCCTGCTGAAATTCCGCATGCTTCAGGATATCTCCCAGATGCAAGGTGCCCCCACAGGCAACTGTGTCTGGTTTGACAGTGCCAAGTGCCTCCTGCAAACTGACATCAGGAACCTGGCCTGGTGAGTTTTGTTTCTCAGGGGAAAGGGCATCGTTTGTGTCCAGGGCCCGGTGGCCCGGAGTGGCCGGCTGCCTGCTGAAATTCCTCATGCTTCAGGATATCTCCCAGATGCAAGGTGCCCCCACAGGCAACTGTGTCTGGTTTGACAGTGCCAAGTGCCTCCTGCAAACTCACATCAAGAACCTGGCCTGGTGAGTTTTGTTTCTCAGGGGAAAGGGCATCGTTTGTGTCCAGGGCCCGGTGGCCCGGAGTGGCCGGCTGCCTGCTGAAATTCCGCATGCTTCAGGATATCTCCCAGATGCAAGGAGCAGCCACAGGCAACTGTGTCTGGTTTGACAGTGCCAAGTGCCTCCTGCAAACTGACATCAGGAACCTGGCCTGGTGAGTTTTGTTTCTCAGGGGAAAGGGCATGGTTCGTGTCCAGGGCCCGGTGGCCCGGAGTGGCCGGCTGCCTGCTGAAATTCCGCATGCTTCAGGATATCTCCCAGATGCAAGGTGCTCCCACAGGCAACTGTGTCTGGTTTGACAGTGCCAAGTGCCTCCTGCAAACTGACATCAGGAACCTGGCCTGGTGAGTTTTGTTTCTCAGGGGAAAGGGCATCGTTCGTGTCCAGGGCTTGGTGGCCCGGAGTGGCCGGCTGCCTGCTGAAATTCCGCATGGTTCAGGATATCTCCCAGATGCAAGGTGCCCCCACAGGCAACTGTGTCTGGTTTGACAGTGCCAAGTGCCTCCTGCAAACTGACATCAGGAACCTGGCCTGGTGAGTCTTGTTTCTCAGGGGAAAGGGCATCGTTCCTGTCCAGGGCCCTGTGGCCCGGAGTGGCCGGCTGCCTGCTGAAATTCCGCATGCTTCAGGATATCTCCCAGATGCAAGGTGCCCCCACATGCAACTGTGTCTGGTTTGACAGTGCCAAGTGCCTCCTGCAAACTGACATCAGGAACCTGGCCTGGTGAGTTTTGTTTCTCAGGGGAAAGGCCATCGTTCGTGTCCAGGGCCCGGTGGCCCGGAGTGGCCGGCTGCCTGCTGAAATTCCGCATGCTTCAGGATATCTCCCAGATGCAAGGTGCCCCCACAGGCAACTGTGTCTGGTTTGACAGTGCCAAGTGCCTCCTGCAAACTGACATCAGGAACCTGGCCTGGTGAGTTTTGTTTCTCAGGGGAAAGGCCATCGTTTGTGTCCAGGGCCTGGTGGCCCGGAGTGGCCGGCTGCCTGCTGATATTCCGCATGCTTCAGGATATCTCCCAGATGCAAGGTGCCCCCACAGGCAACTGTGTCTGGTTTGAGAGTGCCAAGTGCCTCCTGCAAACTGACATCAGGAACCTGGCCTGGTGAGTTTTGTTTCTCAGGGGAAAGGGCATCGTTCGCTTCCAGGGCCCGGTGGCCCGGAGTGGCCGGCTGCCTGCTGAAATTCCGCATGCTTCAGGATATCTCCCAGATGCAAGGTGCCCCCACAGGCAACTGTGTCTGGTTTGACAGTGCCAAGTGCCTCCTGCAAACTGACATCAGGAACCTGGCCTGGTGAGTTTTGTTTCTCAGGGGAAAGGGCATCGTTCGTGTCCAGGGCCCGGTGGCCCGGAGTGGCCGGCTGCCTGCTGAAATTCCGCATGGATCAGGATATCTCCCAGATGCAAGGTGCCCCACAGGCAACTGTGTCTGGTTTGACAGTGACAAGTGCCTCCTGCAAACTGACATCAGGGACCTGGCCTGGTGAGTTTTGTTTCTCAGGGGAAAGGGCATCGTTCGTGTCCAGGGCCCGGTGGCCCGGAGTGGCCGGCTGCCTGCTGAAATTCCGCATGCTTCAGGATATCTCCCAGATGCAAGGTGCCCCCACAGGCAACTGTGTCTGGTTTGACAGTGCCAAGTGCCTCCTGCAAACTGACATCAGGAACCTGGCCTGGTGAGTTTTGTTTCTCAGGGGAAAGGGCATCGTTCGTGTCCAGGGCCCGGTGGCCCGGAGTGGCCGGCTGCCTGCTGAAATTCCGCATGCTTCAGGATATCTCCCAGATGCAAGGTGCCCCCACAGGCAACTGTGTCTGGTTTGACAGTGCCAAGTGCCTCCTGCAAACTGACATCAGGAACCTGGCCTGGTGAGTTTTGTTTCTCAGGGGAAAGGGCATCGTTCGTGTCCAGGGCCCGGTGGCCCGGAGTGGCCGGCTGGCTGCTGATATTCCGCATGGTTCAGGATATCTCCCAGATGCAAGGTGCCCCCACAGGCAACTGTGTCTGGTTTGACAGTGCCAAGTGCCTCCTGCAAACTGACATCAGGAACCTGGCCTGGTGAGTTTTGTTTCTCAGGGGAAAGGGCATCGTTCGTGTCCAGGGCCCGGTGGCCCGGAGTGGCCGGCTGCCTGCTGAAATTCCGCATGCTTCAGGATATCTCCCAGATGCAAGGTGCCCCCACAGGCAACTGTGTCTGGTTTGACAGTGCCAAGTGCCTCCTGCAAACTCACATCAAGAACCTGGCCTGGTGAGTTTTGTTTCTCAGGGGAAAGGGCATCGTTTGTGTCCAGGGCCCGGTGGCCCGGAGTGGCCGGCTGCCTGCTGAAATTCCGCATGCTTCAGGATATCTCCCAGATGCAAGGAGCAGCCACAGGCAACTGTGTCTGGTTTGACAGTGCCAAGTGCCTCCTGCAAACTGACATCAGGAACCTGGCCTGGTGAGTTTTGTTTCTCAGGGGAAAGGGCATGGTTCGTGTCCAGGGCCCGGTGGCCCGGAGTGGCCGGCTGCCTGCTGAAATTCCGCATGCTTCAGGATATCTCCCAGATGCAAGGTGCCCCCACAGGCAACTGTGTCTGGTTTGACAGTGCCAAGTGCCTCCTGCAAACTGACATCAGGAACCTGGCCTGGTGAGTTTTGTTTCTCAGGGGAAAGGGCATCGTTCGTGTCCAGGGCTTGGTGGCCCGGAGTGGCCGGCTGCCTGCTGAAATTCCGCATGGTTCAGGATATCTCCCAGATGCAAGGAGCCCCCACAGGCAACTGTGTCTGGTTTGACAGTGCCAAGTGCCTCCTGCAAACTGACATCAGGAACCTGGCCTGGTGAGTCTTGTTTCTCAGGGGAAAGGGCATCGTTCCTGTCCAGGGCCCTGTGGCCCGGAGTGGCCGGCTGCCTGCTGAAATTCCGCATGCTTCAGGATATCTCCCAGATGCAAGGTGCCCCCACATGCAACTGTGTCTGGTTTGAGAGTGCCAAGTGCCTCCTGCAAACTGACATCAGGAACCTGGCCTGGTGAGTTTTGTTTCTCAGGGGAAAGGCCATCGTTCCTGTCCAGGGCCCGGTGGCCCGGAGTGGCCGGCTGCCTGCTGAAATTCCGCATGCTTCAGGATATCTCCCAGATGCAAGGTGCCCCCACAGGCAACTGTGTCTGGTTTGACAGTGCCAAGTGCCTCCTGCAAACTGACATCAGGAACCTGGCCTGGTGAGTTTTGTTTCTCAGGGGAAAGGCCATCGTTTGTGTCCAGGGCCCGGTGGCCCGGAGTGGCCGGCTGCCTGCTGATATTCCGCATGCTTCAGGATATCTCCCAGATGCAAGGTGCCCCCACAGGCAACTGTGTCTGGTTTGAGAGTGCCAAGTGCCTCCTGCAAACTGACATCAGGAACCTGGCCTGCTGAGTTTTGTTTCTCAGGGGAAAGGGCATCGTTCGTGTCCAGGGCCCGGTGGCCCGGAGTGGCCGGCTGCCTGCTGAAATTCCGCATGCTTCAGGATATCTCCCAGATGCAAGGTGCCCCCACAGGCAACTGTGTCTGGTTTGAGAGTGCCAAGTGCCTCCTGCAAACTGACATCAGGAACCTGGCCTGGTGAGTTTTGTTTCTCAGGGGAAAGGGCATCGTTCGTGTCCAGGGCCCGGTGGCCCGGAGTGGCCGGCTGCCTGCTGAAATTCCGCATGCTTCAGGATATCTCCCAGATGCAAGGTGCCCCACAGGCAACTGTGTCTGGTTTGACAGTGCCAAGTGCCTCCTGCAAACTGACCTCAGGAACCTGGCCTGGTGAGTTTTGTTTCTCAGGGGAAAGGGCATCGTTCGTGTCCAGGGCCCGGTGGCCCGGAGTGGCCGGCTGCCTGCTGAAATTCCGCATGCTTCAGGATATCTCCCAGATGCAAGGTGCCCCCACAGGCAACTGTGTCTGGTTTGACAGTGCCAAGTGCCTCCTGCAAACTGACATCAGGAACCTGGCCTGGTGAGTTTTGTTTCTCAGGGGAAAGGGCATCGTTTGTGTCCAGGGCCCGGTGGCCCGGAGTGGCCGGCTGCCTGCTGAAATTCCGCATGCTTCAGGATATCTCCCAGATGCAAGGTGCCCCCACAGGCAACTGTGTCTGGTTTGACAGTGCCAAGTGCCTCCTGCAAACTCACATCAAGAACCTGGCCTGGTGAGTTTTGTTTCTCAGGGGAAAGGGCATCGTTTGTGTCCAGGGCCCGGTGGCCCGGAGTGGCCGGCTGCCTGCTGAAATTCCGCATGCTTCAGGATATCTCCCAGATGCAAGGAGCAGCCACAGGCAACTGTGTCTGGTTTGACAGTGCCAAGTGCCTCCTGCAAACTGACATCAGGAACCTGGCCTGGTGAGTTTTGTTTCTCAGGGGAAAGGGCATGGTTCGTGTCCAGGGCCCGGTGGCCCGGAGTGGCCGGCTGCCTGCTGAAATTCCGCATGCTTCAGGATATCTCCCAGATGCAAGGTGCCCCCACAGGCAACTGTGTCTGGTTTGACAGTGCCAAGTGCCTCCTGCAAACTGACATCAGGAACCTGGCCTGGTGAGTTTTGTTTCTCAGGGGAAAGGGCATCGTTCGTGTCCAGGGCTTGGTGGCCCGGAGTGGCCGGCTGCCTGCTGAAATTCCGCATGCTTCAGGATATCTCCCAGATGCAAGGTGCCCCCACAGGCAACTGTGTCTGGTTTGACAGTGCCAAGTGCCTCCTGCAAACTGACATCAGGAACCTGGCCTGGTGAGTCTTGTTTCTCAGGGGAAAGGGCATCGTTCCTGTCCAGGGCCCTGTGGCCCGGAGTGGCCGGCTGCCTGCTGAAATTCCGCATGCTTCAGGATATCTCCCAGATGCAAGGTGCCCCCACAGGCAACTGTGTCTGGTTTGACAGTGCCAAGTGCCTCCTGCAAACTGACATCAGGAACCTGGCCTGGTGAGTTTTGTTTCTCAGGGGAAAGGGCATCGTTCGTGTCCAGGGCCCGGTGGCCCGGAGTGGCCGGCTGCCTGCTGAAATTCCGCATGGTTCAGGATATCTCCCAGATGCAAGGTGCCCCACAGGCAACTGTGTCTGGTTTGACAGTGCCAAGTGCCTCCTGCAAACTGACCTCAGGGACCTGGCCTGGTGAGTTTTGTTTCTCAGGGGAAAGGGCATCGTTCGTGTTCAGGGCCCGGTGGCCCGGAGTGGCCGGCTGCCTGCTGAAATTCCGCATGCTTCAGGATATCTCCCAGATGCAAGGTGCCCCCACAGGCAACTGTGTCTGGTTTGACAGTGCCAAGTGCCTCCTGCAAACTGACATCAGGAACCTGGCCTGGTGAGTTTTGTTTCTCAGGGGAAAGGGCATCGCTCGTGTCCAGGGCCCGGTGGCCCGGAGTGGCCGGCTGCCTGCTGAAATTCCGCATGGTTCAGGATATCTCCCAGATGCAAGGTGCCCCCACAGGCAACTGTGTCTGGTTTGAGAGTGCCAAGTGCCTCCTGCAAACTGACATCAGGAACCTGGCCTGGTGAGTTTTGTTTCTCAGGGGAAAGGCCATCGTTTGTGTCCAGGGCCCGGTGGCCCAGAGTGGCCGGCTGCCTGCTGAAATTCCGCATGGTTCAGGATATCTCCCAGATGCAAGGTGCCCCCACAGGCAACTGTGTCTGGTTTGAGAGTGCCAAGTGCCTCCTGCAAACTGACATCAGGAACCTGGCCTGGTGAGTTTTGTTTCTCAGGGGAAAGGGCATCGTTCGTGTCCAGGGCCCGGTGGCCCGGAGTGGCCGGCTGCCTGCTGAAATTCCGCATGCTTCAGGATATCTCCCAGATGCAAGGTGCCCCCACAGGCAACTGTGTCTGGTTTGAGAGTGCCATGTGCCTCCTGCAAACTGACATCAGGAACCTGGCCTGGTGAGTTTTGTTTCTCAGGGGAAAGGCCATCGTTCGTGTCCAGGGCCCGGTGGCCCGGAGTGGCCGGCTGCCTGCTGAAATTCCGCATGCTTCAGGATATCTCCCAGATGCAAGGTGCCCCCACAGGCAACTGTGTCAGGTTTGACAGTGCCAAGTGCCTCCTGCAAACTGACATCAGGAACCTGGCCTGGTGAGTTTTGTTTCTCAGGGGAAAGGGCATCGTTTGTGTCCAGGGCCCGGTGGCCCGGAGTGGCCGGCTGCCTGCTGAAATTCCACATGGTTCAGGATACCTCCCAGATGCAAGGAGCACCCACAGGCAACTGTGTCTGGTTTGACAGTGCCAAGTGCCTCCTGCAAACTGACATCAGGAACCTGGCCTGGTGAGTTTTGTTTCTCAGGGGAAAGGGCATCGTTCCTGTCCAGGGCCCGGTGGCCCGGAGTGGCCGGCTGCCTGCTGAAATTCCGCATGCTTCAGGATATCTCCCAGATGCAAGGTGCCCCCACAGGCAACTGTGTCTGGTTTGACAGTGCCAAGTGCCTCCTGCAAACTGACATCAGGAACCTGGCCTGGTGAGTTTTGTTTCTCAGGGGAAAGGGCATCGTTTGCGTCCAGGGCTCGGTGGCCCGGAGTGGCCGGCTGCCTGCTGAAATTCCGCATGGTTCAGGATATCTCCCAGATGCAAGGTGCACCCACAGGCAACTGTGTCTGTTTTGACAGTGCCAAGTGCCTCCTGCAAACTGACATCAGGAACCTGGCCTGGTGAGTCTTGTTTCTCAGGGGAAAGGCCATCGTTCTTGTCCAGGGCCCGGTGGCCCGGAGTGGCCGGCTGCCTGCTGAAATTCCGTATGCTTCAGGATACCTCCCAGATGCAAGGTGCCCCCACAGGCAACTGTGTCTGGTTTGACAGTGCCAAGTGCCTCCTGCAAACTGACATCAGGAACCTGGCCTGGTGAGTTTTGTTTCTCAGGGGAAAGGGCATCGTTCGTGTCCAGGGCCCGGTGGCCCGGAGTGGCCGGCTGCCTGCTGAAATTCCGCATGCTTCAGGATATCTCCCAGATGCAAGTTGCCCCCACAGGCAACTGTGTCTGGTTTGACAGTGCCAAGTGCCTCCTGCAAACTGACATCAGGAACCTGGCCTGGTGAGTTTTGTTTCTCAGGGGAAAGGCCATCGTTTGTGTCCAGGGCCCGGTGGCCCGGAGTGGCCGGCTGCCTGCTGATATTCCGCATGCTTCAGGATATCTCCCAGATGCAAGGTGCCCCCACAGGCAACTGTGTCTGGTTTGACAGTGCCAAGTGCCTCCTGCAAACTGACATCAGGAACCTGGCCTGGTGAGTTTTGTTTCTCAGGGGAAAGGGCATCGTTCGTGTCCAGGGCCCGGTGGCCCGGAGTGGCCGGCTGCCTGCTGAAATTCCGCATGCTTCAGGATATCTCCCAGATGCAAGGTGCCCCCACAGGCAACTGTGTCTGGTTTGACAGTGCCAAGTGCCTCCTGCAAACTGACATCAGGAACCTGGCCTGGTGAGTTTTGTTTCTCAGGGGAAAGGGCATCGTTTGTGTCCAGGGCCCGGTGGCCCGGAGTGGCCGGCTGCCTGCTGAAATTCCGCATGGTTCAGGATATCTCCCAGATGCAAGGTGCCCCACAGGCAACTGTGTCTGGTTTGACAGTGCCAAGTGCCTCCTGCAAACTGACCTCAGGGACCTGGCCTGGTGAGTTTTGTTTCTCAGGGGAAAGGGCATCGTTCGTGTCCAGGGCCCGGTGGCCCGGAGTGGCCGGCTGCCTGCTGAAATTCCGCATGGTTCAGGATATCTCCCAGATGCAAGGTGCCCCCACAGGCAACTGTGTCTGGTTTGAGAGTGCCAAGTGCCTCCTGCAAACTGACATCAGGAACCTGGCCTGGTGAGTTTTGTTTCTCAGGGGAAAGGGCATCGTTTGCGTCCAGGGCTCGGTGGCCCGGAGTGGCCGGCTGCCTGCTGAAATTCCGCATGGTTCAGGATATCTCCCAGATGCAAGGTGCACCCACAGGCAACTGTGTCTGGTTTGACAGTGCCAAGTGCCTCCTGCAAACTGACATCAGGAACCTGGCCTGGTGAGTCTTGTTTCTCAGGGGAAAGGCCATCGTTCTTGTCCAGGGCCCTGTGGCCCGGAGTGGCCGGCTGCCTGCTGAAATTCCGTATGCTTCAGGATACCTCCCAGATGCAAGGTGCCCCCACAGGCAACTGTGTCTGGTTTGACAGTGCCAAGTGCCTCCTGCAAACTGACATCAGGAACCTGGCCTGGTGAGTTTTGTTTCTCAGGGGAAAGGGCATGGTTCGTGTCCAGGGCCCGGTGGCCCGGAGTGGCCGGCTGCCTGCTGAAATTCCGCATGCTTCAGGATATCTCCCAGATGCATGGTGCCCCCACAGGCAACTGTGTCTGGTTTGACAGTGCCAAGTGCCTCCTGCAAACTGACATCAGGAACCTGGCCTGGTGAGTTTGTTTCTCAGGGGAAAGGCCATCGTTCGTGTCCAGGGCCCGGTGGCCCGGAGTGGCCGGCTGCCTGCTGAAATTCCGCATGCTTCAGGATATCTCCCAGATGCAAGGTGCACCCACAGGCAACTGTGTCTGGTTTGACAGTGCCAAGTGCCTCCTGCAAACTGACATCAGGAACCTGGCCTGGTGAGTTTTGTTTCTCAGGGGAAAGGCCATCGTTTGTGTCCAGGGCCCGGTGGCCCGGAGTGGCCGGCTGCCTGCTGATATTCCGCATGGTTCAGGATATCTCCCAGATGCAAGGTGCCCCCACAGGCAACTGTGTCTGGTTTGACAGTGCCAAGTGCCTCCTGCAAACTGACATCAGGAACCTGGCCTGGTGAGTTTTGTTTCTCAGGGGAAAGGGCATCGTTCGTGTCCAGGGCCCGGTGGCCCGGAGTGGCCGGCTGCCTGCTGAAATTCCGCATGCTTCAGGATATCTCCCAGATGCAAGGTGCCCCCACAGGCAACTGTGTCTGGTTTGACAGTGCCAAGTGCCTCCTGCAAACTGACATCAGGAACCTGGCCTGGTGAGTTTTGTTTCTCAGGGGAAAGGCCATCGTTCGTGTCCAGGGCCCGGTGGCCCGGAGTGGCCGGCTGCCTGCTGAAATTCCGCATGCTTCAGGATATCTCCCAGATGCAAGGTGTTGTTATCTAGCTGCAAAGGTTTCATACCTTCTTGGTGATTTTCATGAGCAGCTCCTCACAGCACTAACTCCTTCTTCTCAGCACAGCTAACAAACTCCATCTCCCATCTCGACCAGCCAACCTGCTCTTCTATAATACCCCTCTTAACTGGATCCAGCTCTCACCTACTAAGGGCAGGCTTGTTCTTCATGCTTGATAATTAGCACAGCTGTAACTCTTTAAGGGTGAGATTACTTTGACCATTATCTCTAGTCTCCTGCCTTCTATCTATCCACAATTCCCCCTTTTCTTTTAATTACAAAGTTACTTTGATTATTGACAATATCCACAGCTGTACAACTTATGCTTATGGAATATCACAGTTTGGTGGTTTCTCTTTATTTTTTTTTCCTTCTCTTTTTTTTTTTTTGTGTGTTTTTTTTTTTTTTCCTTTTTTTTTTTTTTTCTTTCCACGTATATCAAACAAACAATCTGTTCAGCACTCGATATGTTATTTCTCATTGTGTCCCCAGTGGCTCACCTGTACCTCAGGTGTGAAAATCTGTCAGGTCCAGATCAGGCAGCTTCCCCTGCTGCTCTCAATGCTACACTGGGCTCCATCTCTGGCTGCACCTCACCCTGCAGCCCACTCCCAATCACGTTGGGTTACTGTGGAGATGGCCACTATACAGTTTTAGAAGGCTTCTCTTACATGTTGTCTGTGCAGCTCTGACTCTGCCTCTCAAAGCTCCATGTTGCTTTTGTTCCAGCACTTGTGCTGCAGTGACTTAGCAAACCTTCCCCTGTACTCCTCAGGGGCCATGCTATTGCTGAGGCACCCCCTGCTGCTGTGGCCATGCCATTTGCCACTTCTGTCACACAGCTTGTGTCCTGCTGCACACACTGCCATTCAGGGGGAACCCAGCACCATCCTGGGTCCTCGATCACGTCGGGATCACCATTTGTTGTTGTCTAGCTGCAAAGGTTTCATACCTTCTTGGTGATTTTCATGAGCAGCTCCTCACAGCACTAACTCCTTCTTCTCAGCACAGCTAACAAACTCCATCTCCCACCTCGACCAGCCAACCTGTTCTTCTATAATACCCCTCTTAACTGGATCCAGCTGTCACCTACTAAGGGCAGGCTTGCTCTTCATGCTTGATAATTAGCACAGCTGTAACTCTTTAAGGGTGAGATTACTTTGACCATTATCTCTAGTCTCCTGCCTTCTATCTATCCACAGCAAGGTGCCCCCACAGGCAACTGTGTCTGGTTTGAGAGTGCCAAGTGCCTCCTGCAAACTGACATCAGGAACCTGGCCTGGTGAGTTTTGTTTCTCAGGGGAAAGGGCATCGTTCGTGTCCAGGGCCCGGTGGCCCGGAGTGGCTGGCTGCCTGCTGAAATTCCGCATGCTTCAGGATACCACCCAGATGCAAGGTGCACCCACAGGCAACTGTGTCTGGTTTGACAGTGCCAAGTGCCTCCTGCAAACTGACATCAGGAACCTGGCCTGGTGAGTTTTGTTTCTCAGGGGAAAGGGCATCGTTCGTGTCCAGGGCCCGGTGGCCCGGAGTGGCTGGCTGCCTGCTGAAATTCCGCATGGTTCAGGATATCTCCCAGATGCAAGGTGCCCCCACAGGCAACTGTGTCTGGTTTGACAGTGCCAAGTGCCTCCTGCAAACTGACATCGGGAACCTGGCCTGGTGAGTTTTATTTCTCAGGGGAAAGGGCATCGTTCGTGTCCAGGGCCCGGTGGCCCGGAGTGGCCGGCTGCCTGCTGAAATTCCGCATGGTTCAGGATATCTCCCAGATGCAAGGTGCCCCCACAGGCAACTGTGTCTGGTTTGACAGTGCCAAGTGCCTCCTGCAAACTGACATCAGGAACCTGGCCTGGTGAGTTTTGTTTCTCAGGGGAAAGGGCATGGTTCGTGTCCAGGGCCCGGTGGCCCGGAGTGGCCGGCTGCCTGCTGAAATTCCGCATGCTTCAGGATATCTCCCAGATGCAAGGTGCACCCACAGGCAACTGTGTCTGGTTTGAGAGTGCCAAGTGCCTCCTGCAAACTGACATCAGGAACCTGGCCTGGTGAGTTTTATTTCTCAGGGGAAAGGGCATCGTTCCTGTCCAGGGCCCGGTGGCCCGGAGTGGCCGGCTGCCTGCTGAAATTCCGCATGCTTCAGGATATCTCCCAGATGCAAGGTGCCCCCACAGGCAACTGTGTCTGGTTTGACAGTGCCAAGTGCCTCCTGCAAACTGACATCAGGAACCTGGCCTGGTGAGTTTTGTTTCTCAGGGGAAAGGGCATCGTTCGTGTCCAGGGCCCGGTGGCCCGGAGTGGCCGGCTGCCTGCTGAAATTCCGCATGGTTCAGGATATCTCCCAGATGCAAGGTGCACCCACAGGCAACTGTGTCTGGTTTGAGAGTGCCAAGTGCCTCCTGCAAACTGACATCAGGAACCTGGCCTGGTGAGTTTTATTTCTCAGGGGAAAGGGCATCGTTCCTGTCCAGGGCCCGGTGGCCCGGAGTGGCCGGCTGCCTGCTGAAATTCCGCATGCTTCAGGATATCTCCCAGATGCAAGGTGCCCCCACAGGCAACTGTGTCTGGTTTGAGAGTGCCAAGTGCCTCCTGCAAACTGACATCAGGAACCTGGCCTGGTGAGTTTTGTTTCTCAGGGGAAAGGGCATCGTTCGTGTCCAGGGCCCGGTGGCCCGGAGTGGCCGGCTGCCTGCTGAAATTCCGCATGCTTCAGGATACCTCCCAGATGCAAGGAGCACCCACAGGCAACTGTGTCTGGTTTGACAGTGCCAAGTGCCTCCTGCAAACTGACATCAGGAACCTGGCCTGGTGAGTTTTGTTTCTCAGGGGAAAGGGCATCGTTTGCGTCCAGGGCTCGGTGGCCCGGAGTGGCCGGCTGCCTGCTGAAATTCCGCATGGTTCAGGATATCTCCCAGATGCAAGGTGCACCCACAGGCAACTGTGTCTGGTTTGACAGTGCCAAGTGCCTCCTGCAAACTGACATCAGGAACCTGGCCTGGTGAGTCTTGTTTCTCAGGGGAAAGGCCATCGTTCTTGTCCAGGGCCCGGTGGCCCGGAGTGGCCGGCTGCCTGCTGAAATTCCGTATGCTTCAGGATACCTCCCAGATGCAAGGTGCCCCCACAGGCAACTGTGTCTGGTTTGACAGTGCCAAGTGCCTCCTGCAAACTGACATCAGGAACCTGGCCTGGTGAGTTTTGTTTCTCAGGGGAAAGGGCATGGTTCGTGTCCAGGGCCCGGTGGCCCGGAGTGGCCGGCTGCCTGCTGAAATTCCGCATGCTTCAGGATATCTCCCAGATGCATGGTGCCCCCACAGGCAACTGTGTCTGGTTTGACAGTGCCAAGTGCCTCCTGCAAACTGACATCAGGAACCTGGCCTGGTGAGTTTGTTTCTCAGGGGAAAGGCCATCGTTCCTGTCCAGGGCCCGGTGGCCCGGAGTGGCCGGCTGCCTGCTGAAATTCCGCATGGTTCAGGATATCTCCCAGATGCAAGGTGCACCCACAGGCAACTGTGTCTGGTTTGACAGTGCCAAGTGCCTCCTGCAAACTGACATCAGGAACCTGGCCTGGTGAGTTTTGTTTCTCAGGGGAAAGGCCATCGTTTGTGTCCAGGGCCCGGTGGCCCGGAGTGGCCGGCTGCCTGCTGATATTCCGCATGGTTCAGGATATCTCCCAGATGCAAGGTGCCCCCACAGGCAACTGTGTCTGGTTTGACAGTGCCAAGTGCCTCCTGCAAACTGACATCAGGAACCTGGCCTGGTGAGTTTTGTTTCTCAGGGGAAAGGGCATCGTTCGTGTCCAGGGCCCGGTGGCCCGGAGTGGCCGGCTGCCTGCTGAAATTCCGCATGCTTCAGGATATCTCCCAGATGCAAGGTGCCCCCACAGGCAACTGTGTCTGGTTTGACAGTGCCAAGTGCCTCCTGCAAACTGACATCAGGAACCTGGCCTGGTGAGTTTTGTTTCTCAGGGGAAAGGCCATCGTTCGTGTCCAGGGCCCGGTGGCCCGGAGTGGCCGGCTGCCTGCTGAAATTCCGCATGCTTCAGGATATCTCCCAGATGCAAGGTGTTGTTATCTAGCTGCAAAGGTTTCATACCTTCTTGGTGATTTTCATGAGCAGCTCCTCACAGCACTAACTCCTTCTTCTCAGCACAGCTAACAAACTCCATCTCCCATCTCGACCAGCCAACCTGCTCTTCTATAATACCCCTCTTAACTGGATCCAGCTCTCACCTACTAAGGGCAGGCTTGTTCTTCATGCTTGATAATTAGCACAGCTGTAACTCTTTAAGGGTGAGATTACTTTGACCATTATCTCTAGTCTCCTGCCTTCTATCTATCCACAATTCCCCCTTTTCTTTTAATTACAAAGTTACTTTGATTATTGACAATATCCACAGCTGTACAACTTATGCTTATGGAATATCACAGTTTGGTGGTTTCTCTTTATTTTTTTTTCCTTCTCTTTTTTTTTTTTGTGTGTTTTTTTTTTTTTTCCTTTTTTTTTTTTTTCCTTTCCACGTATATCAAACAAACAATCTGTTCAGCACTCGATATGTTATTTCTCATTGTGTCCCCAGTGGCTCACCTGTACCTCAGGTGTGAAAATCTGTCAGGTCCAGATCAGGCAGCTTCCCCTGCTGCTCTCAATGCTACACTGGGCTCCATCTCTGGCTGCACCTCACCCTGCAGCCCACTCCCAATCACGTTGGGTTACTGTGGAGATGGCCACTATACAGTTTTAGAAGGCTTCTCTTACATGTTGTCTGTGCAGCTCTGACTCTGCCTCTCAAAGCTCCATGTTGCTTTTGTTCCAGCACTTGTGCTGCAGTGACTTAGCAAACCTTCCCCTGTACTCCTCAGGGGCCATGCTATTGCTGAGGCACCCCCTGCTGCTGTGGCCATGCCATTTGCCACTTCTGTCACACAGCTTGTGTCCTGCTGCACACACTGCCATTCAGGGGGAACCCAGCACCATCCTGGGTCCTCGATCACGTCGGGATCACCATTTGTTGTTGTCTAGCTGCAAAGGTTTCATACCTTCTTGGTGATTTTCATGAGCAGCTCCTCACAGCACTAACTCCTTCTTCTCAGCACAGCTAACAAACTCCATCTCCCACCTCGACCAGCCAACCTGTTCTTCTATAATACCCCTCTTAACTGGATCCAGCTGTCACCTACTAAGGGCAGGCTTGCTCTTCATGCTTGATAATTAGCACAGCTGTAACTCTTTAAGGGTGAGATTACTTTGACCATTATCTCTAGTCTCCTGCCTTCTATCTATCCACAGCAAGGTGCCCCCACAGGCAACTGTGTCTGGTTTGAGAGTGCCAAGTGCCTCCTGCAAACTGACATCAGGAACCTGGCCTGGTGAGTTTTGTTTCTCAGGGGAAAGGGCATCGTTCGTGTCCAGGGCCCGGTGGCCCGGAGTGGCTGGCTGCCTGCTGAAATTCCGCATGCTTCAGGATACCACCCAGATGCAAGGTGCACCCACAGGCAACTGTGTCTGGTTTGACAGTGCCAAGTGCCTCCTGCAAACTGACATCAGGAACCTGGCCTGGTGAGTTTTGTTTCTCAGGGGAAAGGGCATCGTTCGTGTCCAGGGCCCGGTGGCCCGGAGTGGCTGGCTGCCTGCTGAAATTCCGCATGGTTCAGGATATCTCCCAGATGCAAGGTGCCCCCACAGGCAACTGTGTCTGGTTTGACAGTGCCAAGTGCCTCCTGCAAACTGACATCAGGAACCTGGCCTGGTGAGTTTTATTTCTCAGGGGAAAGGGCATCGTTCGTGTCCAGGGCCCGGTGGCCCGGAGTGGCCGGCTGCCTGCTGAAATTCCGCATGGTTCAGGATATCTCCCAGATGCAAGGTGCCCCCACAGGCAACTGTGTCTGGTTTGACAGTGCCAAGTGCCTCCTGCAAACTGACATCAGGAACCTGGCCTGGTGAGTTTTGTTTCTCAGGGGAAAGGGCATGGTTCGTGTCCAGGGCCCGGTGGCCCGGAGTGGCCGGCTGCCTGCTGAAATTCCGCATGGTTCAGGATATCTCCCAGATGCAAGGTGCACCCACAGGCAACTGTGTCTGGTTTGAGAGTGCCAAGTGCCTCCTGCAAACTGACATCAGGAACCTGGCCTGGTGAGTTTTATTTCTCAGGGGAAAGGGCATCGTTCCTGTCCAGGGCCCGGTGGCCCGGAGTGGCCGGCTGCCTGCTGAAATTCCGCATGCTTCAGGATATCTCCCAGATGCAAGGTGCCCCCACAGGCAACTGTGTCTGGTTTGAGAGTGCCAAGTGCCTCCTGCAAACTGACATCAGGAACCTGGCCTGGTGAGTTTTGTTTCTCAGGGGAAAGGGCATCGTTCGTGTCCAGGGCCCGGTGGCCCGGAGTGGCCGGCTGCCTGCTGAAATTCCGCATGGTTCAGGATATCTCCCAGATGCAAGGTGCCCCCACAGGCAACTGTGTCTGGTTTGACAGTGCCAAGTGCCTCCTGCAAACTGACATCAGGAACCTGGCCTGGTGAGTTTTGTTTCTCAGGGGAAAGGGCATGGTTCGTGTCCAGGGCCCGGTGGCCCGGAGTGGCCGGCTGCCTGCTGAAATTCCGCATGCTTCAGGATATCTCCCAGATGCAAGGTGCACCCACAGGCAACTGTGTCTGGTTTGAGAGTGCCAAGTGCCTCCTGCAAACTGACATCAGGAACCTGGCCTGGTGAGTTTTATTTCTCAGGGGAAAGGGCATCGTTCCTGTCCAGGGCCCGGTGGCCCGGAGTGGCCGGCTGCCTGCTGAAATTCCGCATGCTTCAGGATATCTCCCAGATGCAAGGTGCCCCCACAGGCAACTGTGTCTGGTTTGAGAGTGCCAAGTGCCTCCTGCAAACTGACATCAGGAACCTGGCCTGGTGAGTTTTGTTTCTCAGGGGAAAGGGCATCGTTCGTGTCCAGGGCCCGGTGGCCCGGAGTGGCCGGCTGCCTGCTGAAATTCCGCATGCTTCAGGATACCTCCCAGATGCAAGGAGCACCCACAGGCAACTGTGTCTGGTTTGACAGTGCCAAGTGCCTCCTGCAAACTGACATCAGGAACCTGGCCTGGTGAGTTTTGTTTCTCAGGGGAAAGGGCATCGTTCGTGTCCAGGGCTCGGTGGCCCGGAGTGGCCGGCTGCCTGCTGAAATTCCGCATGCTTCAGGATATCTCCCAGATGCAAGGTGCCCCCACAGGCAACTGTGTCTGGTTTGACAGTGCCAAGTGCCTCCTGCAAACTGACATCAGGAACCTGGCCTGGTGAGTTTTGTTTCTCAGGGGAAAGGCCATCGTTTGTGTCCAGGGCCCGGTGGCCCGGAGTGGCCGGCTGCCTGCTGATATTCCGCATGGTTCAGGATATCTCCTAGATGCAAGGTGCCCCCACAGGCAACTGTGTCTGGTTTGAGAGTGCCAAGTGCCTCCTGCAAACTGACATCAGGAACCTGGCCTGGTGAGTTTTGTTTCTCAGGGGAAAGGGCATCGTTCGTGTCCAGGGCCCGGTGGCCCGGAGTGGCCGGCTGCCTGCTGAAATTCCGTATGCTTCAGGATACCACCCAGATGCAAGGTGCCCCCACAGGCAACTGTGTCAGGTTTGACAGTGCCAAGTGCCTCCTGCAAACTGACATCAGGAACCTGGCCTGGTGAGTTTTGTTTCTCAGGGGAAAGGGCATGGTTCGTGTCCAGGGCTCGGTGGCCCGGAGTGGCCGGCTGCCTGCTGAAATTCCGCATGGTTCAGGATATCTCCCAGATGCAAGGTGCCCCCACAGGCAACTGTGTCTGGTTTGACAGTGCCAAGTGCCTCCTGCAAACTGACATCAGGAACCTGGCCTGGTGAGTTTTGTTTCTCAGGGGAAAGGCCATCGTTTGTGTCCAGGGCCCGGTGGCCCGGAGTGGCCGGCTGCCTGCTGATATTCCGCATGCTTCAGGATATCTCCCAGATGCAAGGTGCCCCCACAGGCAACTGTGTCTGGTTTGAGAGTGCCAAGTGCCTCCTGCAAACTGACATCAGGAACCTGGCCTGCTGAGTTTTGTTTCTCAGGGGAAAGGGCATCGTTCGTGTCCAGGGCCCGGTGGCCCGGAGTGGCCGGCTGCCTGCTGAAATTCCGCATGCTTCAGGATATCTCCCAGATGCAAGGTGCCCCCACAGGCAACTGTGTCTGGTTTGAGAGTGCCAAGTGCCTCCTGCAAACTGACATCAGGAACCTGGCCTGGTGAGTTTTGTTTCTCAGGGGAAAGGGCATCGTTCGTGTCCAGGGCCCGGTGGCCCGGAGTGGCCGGCTGCCTGCTGAAATTCCGCATGCTTCAGGATATCTCCCAGATGCAAGGTGCCCCACAGGCAACTGTGTCTGGTTTGACAGTGCCAAGTGCCTCCTGCAAACTGACCTCAGGAACCTGGCCTGGTGAGTTTTGTTTCTCAGGGGAAAGGGCATCGTTCCTGTCCAGGGCCCGGTGGCCCGGAGTGGCCGGCTGCCTGCTGAAATTCCGCATGCTTCAGGATATCTCCCAGATGCAAGGTGCCCCCACAGGCAACTGTGTCTGGTTTGACAGTGCCAAGTGCCTCCTGCAAACTGACATCAGGAACCTGGCCTGGTGAGTTTTGTTTCTCAGGGGAAAGGGCATCGTTTGTGTCCAGGGCCCGGTGGCCCGGAGTGGCCGGCTGCCTGCTGAAATTCCGCATGCTTCAGGATATCTCCCAGATGCAAGGTGCCCCCACAGGCAACTGTGTCTGGTTTGACAGTGCCAAGTGCCTCCTGCAAACTCACATCAAGAACCTGGCCTGGTGAGTTTTGTTTCTCAGGGGAAAGGGCATCGTTTGTGTCCAGGGCCCGGTGGCCCGGAGTGGCCGGCTGCCTGCTGAAATTCCGCATGCTTCAGGATATCTCCCAGATGCAAGGAGCAGCCACAGGCAACTGTGTCTGGTTTGACAGTGCCAAGTGCCTCCTGCAAACTGACATCAGGAACCTGGCCTGGTGAGTTTTGTTTCTCAGGGGAAAGGGCATGGTTCGTGTCCAGGGCCCGGTGGCCCGGAGTGGCCGGCTGCCTGCTGAAATTCCGCATGCTTCAGGATATCTCCCAGATGCAAGGTGCCCCCACAGGCAACTGTGTCTGGTTTGACAGTGCCAAGTGCCTCCTGCAAACTGACATCAGGAACCTGGCCTGGTGAGTTTTGTTTCTCAGGGGAAAGGGCATCGTTCGTGTCCAGGGCTTGGTGGCCCGGAGTGGCCGGCTGCCTGCTGAAATTCCGCATGCTTCAGGATATCTCCCAGATGCAAGGTGCCCCCACAGGCAACTGTGTCTGGTTTGACAGTGCCAAGTGCCTCCTGCAAACTGACATCAGGAACCTGGCCTGGTGAGTCTTGTTTCTCAGGGGAAAGGGCATCGTTCCTGTCCAGGGCCCTGTGGCCCGGAGTGGCCGGCTGCCTGCTGAAATTCCGCATGCTTCAGGATATCTCCCAGATGCAAGGTGCCCCCACATGCAACTGTGTCTGGTTTGACAGTGCCAAGTGCCTCCTGCAAACTGACATCAGGAACCTGGCCTGGTGAGTTTTGTTTCTCAGGGGAAAGGGCATCGTTCGTGTCCAGGGCCCGGTGGCCCGGAGTGGCCGGCTGCCTGCTGAAATTCCGCATGGTTCAGGATATCTCCCAGATGCAAGGTGCCCCACAGGCAACTGTGTCTGGTTTGACAGTGCCAAGTGCCTCCTGCAAACTGACCTCAGGGACCTGGCCTGGTGAGTTTTGTTTCTCAGGGGAAAGGGCATCGTTCGTGTCCAGGGCCCGGTGGCCCGGAGTGGCCGGCTGCCTGCTGAAATTCCGCATGCTTCAGGATATCTCCCAGATGCAAGGTGCCCCCACAGGCAACTGTGTCTGGTTTGACAGTGCCAAGTGCCTCCTGCAAACTGACATCAGGAACCTGGCCTGGTGAGTTTTGTTTCTCAGGGGAAAGGGCATCGCTCGTGTCCAGGGCCCGGTGGCCCGGAGTGGCCGGCTGCCTGCTGAAATTCCGCATGGTTCAGGATATCTCCCAGATGCAAGGTGCCCCCACAGGCAACTGTGTCTGGTTTGAGAGTGCCAAGTGCCTCCTGCAAACTGACATCAGGAACCTGGCCTGGTGAGTTTTGTTTCTCAGGGGAAAGGCCATCGTTTGTGTCCAGGGCCCGGTGGCCCAGAGTGGCCGGCTGCCTGCTGAAATTCCGCATGGTTCAGGATATCTCCCAGATGCAAGGTGCCCCCACAGGCAACTGTGTCTGGTTTGAGAGTGCCAAGTGCCTCCTGCAAACTGACATCAGGAACCTGGCCTGGTGAGTTTTGTTTCTCAGGGGAAAGGGCATCGTTCGTGTCCAGGGCCCGGTGGCCCGGAGTGGCCGGCTGCCTGCTGAAATTCCACATGGTTCAGGATACCTCCCAGATGCAAGGAGCACCCACAGGCAACTGTGTCTGGTTTGACAGTGCCAAGTGCCTCCTGCAAACTGACATCAGGAACCTGGCCTGGTGAGTTTTGTTTCTCAGGGGAAAGGGCATCGTTCCTGTCCAGGGCCCGGTGGCCCGGAGTGGCCGGCTGCCTGCTGAAATTCCGCATGCTTCAGGATATCTCCCAGATGCAAGGTGCCCCCACAGGCAACTGTGTCTGGTTTGACAGTGCCAAGTGCCTCCTGCAAACTGACATCAGGAACCTGGCCTGGTGAGTTTTGTTTCTCAGGGGAAAGGGCATCGTTTGCGTCCAGGGCTCGGTGGCCCGGAGTGGCCGGCTGCCTGCTGAAATTCCGCATGGTTCAGGATATCTCCCAGATGCAAGGTGCACCCACAGGCAACTGTGTCTGTTTTGACAGTGCCAAGTGCCTCCTGCAAACTGACATCAGGAACCTGGCCTGGTGAGTCTTGTTTCTCAGGGGAAAGGCCATCGTTCTTGTCCAGGGCCCGGTGGCCCGGAGTGGCCGGCTGCCTGCTGAAATTCCGTATGCTTCAGGATACCTCCCAGATGCAAGGTGCCCCCACAGGCAACTGTGTCTGGTTTGACAGTGCCAAGTGCCTCCTGCAAACTGACATCAGGAACCTGGCCTGGTGAGTTTTGTTTCTCAGGGGAAAGGGCATCTTTCGTGTCCAGGGCCCGGTGGCCCGGAGTGGCCGGCTGCCTGCTGAAATTCCGCATGCTTCAGGATATCTCCCAGATGCAAGTTGCCCCCACAGGCAACTGTGTCTGGTTTGACAGTGCCAAGTGCCTCCTGCAAACTGACATCAGGAACCTGGCCTGGTGAGTTTGTTTCTCAGGGGAAAGGCCATCGTTCCTGTCCAGGGCCCGGTGGCCCGGAGTGGCCGGCTGCCTGCTGAAATTCCGCATGGTTCAGGATATCTCCCAGATGCAAGGTGCACCCACAGGCAACTGTGTCTGGTTTGACAGTGCCAAGTGCCTCCTGCAAACTGACATCAGGAACCTGGCCTGGTGAGTTTTGTTTCTCAGGGGAAAGGCCATCGTTTGTGTCCAGGGCCCGGTGGCCCGGAGTGGCCGGCTGCCTGCTGATATTCCGCATGCTTCAGGATATCTCCCAGATGCAAGGTGCCCCCACAGGCAACTGTGTCTGGTTTGACAGTGCCAAGTGCCTCCTGCAAACTGACATCAGGAACCTGGCCTGGTGAGTTTTGTTTCTCAGGGGAAAGGGCATCGTTCGTGTCCAGGGCCCGGTGGCCCGGAGTGGCCGGCTGCCTGCTGAAATTCCGCATGCTTCAGGATATCTCCCAGATGCAAGGTGCCCCCACAGGCAACTGTGTCTGGTTTGACAGTGCCAAGTGCCTCCTGCAAACTGACATCAGGAACCTGGCCTGGTGAGTTTTGTTTCTCAGGGGAAAGGCCATCGTTCGTGTCCAGGGCCCGGTGGCCCGGAGTGGCCGGCTGCCTGCTGAAATTCCGCATGCTTCAGGATATCTCCCAGATGCAAGGTGCCCCCACAGGCAACTGTGTCTGGTTTGACAGTGCCAAGTGCCTCCTGCAAACTGACATCAGGAACTTGGCCTGGTGAGTTTTGTTTCTCAGGGGAAAGGCCATCGTTTGTGTCCAGGGCCCGGTGGCCCGGAGTGGCCGGCTGCCTGCTGATATTCCGCATGCTTCAGGATATCTCCCAGATGCAAGGTGCCCCCACAGGCAACTGTGTCTGGTTTGAGAGTGCCAAGTGCCTCCTGCAAACTGACATCAGGAACCTGGCCTGGTGAGTTTTGTTTCTCAGGGGAAAGGGCATCGTTCGCTTCCAGGGCCCGGTGGCCCGGAGTGGCCGGCTGCCTGCTGAAATTCCGCATGCTTCAGGATATCTCCCAGATGCAAGGTGCCCCCACAGGCAACTGTGTCTGGTTTGACAGTGCCAAGTGCCTCCTGCAAACTGACATCAGGAACCTGGCCTGGTGAGTTTTGTTTCTCAGGGGAAAGGGCATCGTTCGTGTCCAGGGCCCGGTGGCCCGGAGTGGCCGGCTGCCTGCTGAAATTCCGCATGGTTCAGGATATCTCCCAGATGCAAGGTGCCCCACAGGCAACTGTGTCTGGTTTGACAGTGCCAAGTGCCTCCTGCAAACTGACATCAGGGACCTGGCCTGGTGAGTTTTGTTTCTCAGGGGAAAGGGCATCGTTCGTGTCCAGGGCCCGGTGGCCCGGAGTGGCCGGCTGCCTGCTGAAATTCCGCATGCTTCAGGATATCTCCCAGATGCAAGGTGCCCCCACAGGCAACTGTGTCTGGTTTGACAGTGCCAAGTGCCTCCTGCAAACTGACATCAGGAACCTGGCCTGGTGAGTTTTGTTTCTCAGGGGAAAGGCCATCGTTCCTGTCCAGGGCCCGGTGGCCCGGAGTGGCCGGCTGCCTGCTGAAATTCCGCATGGTTCAGGATATCTCCCAGATGCAAGGTGCCCCCACAGGCAACTGTGTCTGGTTTGAGAGTGCCAAGTGCCTCCTGCAAACTGACATCAGGAACCTGGCCTGGTGAGTTTTGTTTCTCAGGGGAAAGGCCATCGTTTGTGTCCAGGGCCCGGTGGCCCAGAGTGGCCGGCTGCCTGCTGAAATTCCGCATGGTTCAGGATATCTCCCAGATGCAAGGTGCCCCCACAGGCAACTGTGTCAGGTTTGACAGTGCCAAGTGCCTCCTGCAAACTGACATCAGGAACCTGGCCTGGTGAGTTTTGTTTCTCAGGGGAAAGGGCATCGTTCGTGTCCAGGGCCCGGTGGCCCGGAGTGGCCGGCTGCCTGCTGAAATTCCGCATGCTTCAGGATATCTCCCAGATGCAAGGTGCCCCCACAGGCAACTGTGTCTGGTTTGAGAGTGCCATGTGCCTCCTGCAAACTGACATCAGGAACCTGGCCTGGTGAGTTTTGTTTCTCAGGGGAAAGGCCATCGTTCGTGTCCAGGGCCCGGTGGCCCGGAGTGGCCGGCTGCCTGCTGAAATTCCGCATGCTTCAGGATATCTCCCAGATGCAAGGTGCCCCCACAGGCAACTGTGTCAGGTTTGACAGTGCCAAGTGCCTCCTGCAAACTGACATCAGGAACCTGGCCTGGTGAGTTTTGTTTCTCAGGGGAAAGGGCATCGTTTGTGTCCAGGGCCCGGTGGCCCGGAGTGGCCGGCTGCCTGCTGAAATTCCGTATGCTTCAGGATACCTCCCAGATGCAAGGAGCACCCACAGGCAACTGTGTCTGGTTTGACAGTGCCAAGTGCCTCCTGCAAACTGACATCAGGAACCTGGCCTGGTGAGTCTTGTTTCTCAGGGGAAAGGGCATGGTTCGTGTCCAGGGCCCGGTGGCCCGGAGTGGCCGGCTGCCTGCTGAAATTCCGCATGCTTCAGGATATCTCCCAGATGCAAGGTGCCCCCACAGGCAACTGTGTCTGGTTTGAGAGTGCCAAGTGCCTCCTGCAAACTGACATCAGGAACCTGGCCTGGTGAGTTTTGTTTCTCAGGGGAAAGGGCATCGTTTGCGTCCAGGGCTCGGTGGCCCGGAGTGGCCGGCTGCCTGCTGAAATTCCGCATGGTTCAGGATATCTCCCAGATGCAAGGTGCACCCACAGGCAACTGTGTCTGGTTTGACAGTGCCAAGTGCCTCCTGCAAACTGACATCAGGAACCTGGCCTGGTGAGTCTTGTTTCTCAGGGGAAAGGCCATCGTTCTTGTCCAGGGCCCGGTGGCCCGGAGTGGCCGGCTGCCTGCTGAAATTCCGTATGCTTCAGGATACCTCCCAGATGCAAGGTGCCCCCACAGGCAACTGTGTCTGGTTTGACAGTGCCAAGTGCCTCCTGCAAACTGACATCAGGAACCTGGCCTGGTGAGTTTTGTTTCTCAGGGGAAAGGGCATGGTTCGTGTCCAGGGCCCGGTGGCCCGGAGTGGCCGGCTGCCTGCTGAAATTCCGCATGCTTCAGGATATCTCCCAGATGCATGGTGCCCCCACAGGCAACTGTGTCTGGTTTGACAGTGCCAAGTGCCTCCTGCAAACTGACATCAGGAACCTGGCCTGGTGAGTTTGTTTCTCAGGGGAAAGGCCATCGTTCCTGTCCAGGGCCCGGTGGCCCGGAGTGGCCGGCTGCCTGCTGAAATTCCGCATGGTTCAGGATATCTCCCAGATGCAAGGTGCACCCACAGGCAACTGTGTCTGGTTTGACAGTGCCAAGTGCCTCCTGCAAACTGACATCAGGAACCTGGCCTGGTGAGTTTTGTTTCTCAGGGGAAAGGCCATCGTTTGTGTCCAGGGCCCGGTGGCCCGGAGTGGCCGGCTGCCTGCTGATATTCCGCATGGTTCAGGATATCTCCCAGATGCAAGGTGCCCCCACAGGCAACTGTGTCTGGTTTGACAGTGCCAAGTGCCTCCTGCAAACTGACATCAGGAACCTGGCCTGGTGAGTTTTGTTTCTCAGGGGAAAGGGCATCGTTCGTGTCCAGGGCCCGGTGGCCCGGAGTGGCCGGCTGCCTGCTGAAATTCCGCATGCTTCAGGATATCTCCCAGATGCAAGGTGCCCCCACAGGCAACTGTGTCTGGTTTGACAGTGCCAAGTGCCTCCTGCAAACTGACATCAGGAACCTGGCCTGGTGAGTTTTGTTTCTCAGGGGAAAGGCCATCGTTCGTGTCCAGGGCCCGGTGGCCCGGAGTGGCCGGCTGCCTGCTGAAATTCCGCATGCTTCAGGATATCTCCCAGATGCAAGGTGTTGTTATCTAGCTGCAAAGGTTTCATACCTTCTTGGTGATTTTCATGAGCAGCTCCTCACAGCACTAACTCCTTCTTCTCAGCACAGCTAACAAACTCCATCTCCCATCTCGACCAGCCAACCTGCTCTTCTATAATACCCCTCTTAACTGGATCCAGCTCTCACCTACTAAGGGCAGGCTTGTTCTTCATGCTTGATAATTAGCACAGCTGTAACTCTTTAAGGGTGAGATTACTTTGACCATTATCTCTAGTCTCCTGCCTTCTATCTATCCACAATTCCCCCTTTTCTTTTAATTACAAAGTTACTTTGATTATTGACAATATCCACAGCTGTACAACTTATGCTTATGGAATATCACAGTTTGGTGGTTTCTCTTTATTTTTTTTTCCTTCTCTTTTTTTTTTTTTGTGTGTTTTTTTTTTTTTTCCTTTTTTTTTTTTTTTCTTTCCACGTATATCAAACAAACAATCTGTTCAGCACTCGATATGTTATTTCTCATTGTGTCCCCAGTGGCTCACCTGTACCTCAGGTGTGAAAATCTGTCAGGTCCAGATCAGGCAGCTTCCCCTGCTGCTCTCAATGCTACACTGGGCTCCATCTCTGGCTGCACCTCACCCTGCAGCCCACTCCCAATCACGTTGGGTTACTGTGGAGATGGCCACTATACAGTTTTAGAAGGCTTCTCTTACATGTTGTCTGTGCAGCTCTGACTCTGCCTCTCAAAGCTCCATGTTGCTTTTGTTCCAGCACTTGTGCTGCAGTGACTTAGCAAACCTTCCCCTGTACTCCTCAGGGGCCATGCTATTGCTGAGGCACCCCCTGCTGCTGTGGCCATGCCATTTGCCACTTCTGTCACACAGCTTGTGTCCTGCTGCACACACTGCCATTCAGGGGGAACCCAGCACCATCCTGGGTCCTCGATCACGTCGGGATCACCATTTGTTGTTGTCTAGCTGCAAAGGTTTCATACCTTCTTGGTGATTTTCATGAGCAGCTCCTCACAGCACTAACTCCTTCTTCTCAGCACAGCTAACAAACTCCATCTCCCACCTCGACCAGCCAACCTGTTCTTCTATAATACCCCTCTTAACTGGATCCAGCTGTCACCTACTAAGGGCAGGCTTGCTCTTCATGCTTGATAATTAGCACAGCTGTAACTCTTTAAGGGTGAGATTACTTTGACCATTATCTCTAGTCTCCTGCCTTCTATCTATCCACAGCAAGGTGCCCCCACAGGCAACTGTGTCTGGTTTGAGAGTGCCAAGTGCCTCCTGCAAACTGACATCAGGAACCTGGCCTGGTGAGTTTTGTTTCTCAGGGGAAAGGGCATCGTTCGTGTCCAGGGCCCGGTGGCCCGGAGTGGCTGGCTGCCTGCTGAAATTCCGCATGCTTCAGGATACCACCCAGATGCAAGGTGCACCCACAGGCAACTGTGTCTGGTTTGACAGTGCCAAGTGCCTCCTGCAAACTGACATCAGGAACCTGGCCTGGTGAGTTTTGTTTCTCAGGGGAAAGGGCATCGTTCGTGTCCAGGGCCCGGTGGCCCGGAGTGGCTGGCTGCCTGCTGAAATTCCGCATGCTTCAGGATACCACCCAGATGCAAGGTGCACCCACAGGCAACTGTGTCTGGTTTGACAGTGCCAAGTGCCTCCTGCAAACTGACATCAGGAACCTGGCCTGGTGAGTTTTGTTTCTCAGGGGAAAGGGCATCGTTCGTGTCCAGGGCCCGGTGGCCCGGAGTGGCTGGCTGCCTGCTGAAATTCCGCATGGTTCAGGATATCTCCCAGATGCAAGGTGCCCCCACAGGCAACTGTGTCTGGTTTGACAGTGCCAAGTGCCTCCTGCAAACTGACATCAGGAACCTGGCCTGGTGAGTTTTATTTCTCAGGGGAAAGGGCATCGTTCGTGTCCAGGGCCCGGTGGCCCGGAGTGGCCGGCTGCCTGCTGAAATTCCGCATGGTTCAGGATATCTCCCAGATGCAAGGTGCCCCCACAGGCAACTGTGTCTGGTTTGACAGTGCCAAGTGCCTCCTGCAAACTGACATCAGGAACCTGGCCTGGTGAGTTTTGTTTCTCAGGGGAAAGGGCATGGTTCGTGTCCAGGGCTTGGTGGCCCGGAGTGGCCGGCTGCCTGCTGAAATTCCGCATGCTTCAGGATATCTCCCAGATGCAAGGTGCCCCCACAGGCAACTGTGTCTGGTTTGACAGTGCCAAGTGCCTCCTGCAAACTGACATCAGGAACCTGGCCTGGTGAGTTTTATTTCTCAGGGGAAAGGGCATCGTTCCTGTCCAGGGCCCGGTGGCCCGGAGTGGCCGGCTGCCTGCTGAAATTCCGCATGCTTCAGGATATCTCCCAGATGCAAGGTGCCCCCACAGGCAACTGTGTCTGGTTTGAGAGTGCCAAGTGCCTCCTGCAAACTGACATCAGGAACCTGGCCTGGTGAGTTTTGTTTCTCAGGGGAAAGGGCATCGTTCGTGTCCAGGGCCCGGTGGCCCGGAGTGGCCGGCTGCCTGCTGAAATTCCGCATGGTTCAGGATATCTCCCAGATGCAAGGTGCCCCCACAGGCAACTGTGTCTGGTTTGACAGTGCCAAGTGCCTCCTGCAAACTGACATCAGGAACCTGGCCTGGTGAGTTTTGTTTCTCAGGGGAAAGGGCATGGTTCGTGTCCAGGGCCCGGTGGCCCGGAGTGGCCGGCTGCCTGCTGAAATTCCGCATGCTTCAGGATATCTCCCAGATGCAAGGTGCACCCACAGGCAACTGTGTCTGGTTTGAGAGTGCCAAGTGCCTCCTGCAAACTGACATCAGGAACCTGGCCTGGTGAGTTTTATTTCTCAGGGGAAAGGGCATCGTTCCTGTCCAGGGCCCGGTGGCCCGGAGTGGCCGGCTGCCTGCTGAAATTCCGCATGCTTCAGGATATCTCCCAGATGCAAGGTGCCCCCACAGGCAACTGTGTCTGGTTTGAGAGTGCCAAGTGCCTCCTGCAAACTGACATCAGGAACCTGGCCTGGTGAGTTTTGTTTCTCAGGGGAAAGGGCATCGTTCGTGTCCAGGGCCCGGTGGCCCGGAGTGGCCGGCTGCCTGCTGAAATTCCGCATGCTTCAGGATACCTCCCAGATGCAAGGAGCACCCACAGGCAACTGTGTCTGGTTTGACAGTGCCAAGTGCCTCCTGCAAACTGACATCAGGAACCTGGCCTGGTGAGTTTTGTTTCTCAGGGGAAAGGGCATCGTTCGTGTCCAGGGCTCGGTGGCCCGGAGTGGCCGGCTGCCTGCTGAAATTCCGCATGCTTCAGGATATCTCCCAGATGCAAGGTGCCCCCACAGGCAACTGTGTCTGGTTTGAGAGTGCCAAGTGCCTCCTGCAAACTGACATCAGGAACCTGGCCTGGTGAGTTTTGTTTCTCAGGGGAAAGGCCATCGTTTGTGTCCAGGGCCCGGTGGCCCGGAGTGGCCGGCTGCCTGCTGATATTCCGCATGGTTCAGGATATCTCCTAGATGCAAGGTGCCCCCACAGGCAACTGTGTCTGGTTTGAGAGTGCCAAGTGCCTCCTGCAAACTGACATCAGGAACCTGGCCTGGTGAGTTTTGTTTCTCAGGGGAAAGGGCATCGTTCGTGTCCAGGGCCCGGTGGCCCGGAGTGGCCGGCTGCCTGCTGAAATTCCGTATGCTTCAGGATACCACCCAGATGCAAGGTGCCCCCACAGGCAACTGTGTCAGGTTTGACAGTGCCAAGTGCCTCCTGCAAACTGACATCAGGAACCTGGCCTGGTGAGTTTTGTTTCTCAGGGGAAAGGGCATGGTTCGTGTCCAGGGCTCGGTGGCCCGGAGTGGCCGGCTGCCTGCTGAAATTCCGCATGGTTCAGGATATCTCCCAGATGCAAGGTGCCCCCACAGGCAACTGTGTCTGGTTTGAGAGTGCCAAGTGCCTCCTGCAAACTGACATCAGGAACCTGGCCTGGTGAGTTTTGTTTCTCAGGGGAAAGGGCATCGTTCCTGTCCAGGGCCCGGTGGCCCGGAGTGGCCGGCTGCCCGCTGAAATTCCGCATGCTTCAGGATATCTCCCAGATGCAAGGTGCCCCCACAGGCAACTGTGTCTGGTTTGACAGTGCCAAGTGCCTCCTGCAAACTGACATCAGGAACCTGGCCTGGTGAGTTTTGTTTCTCAGGGCAAAGGCCATCGTTTGTGTCCAGGGCTCGGTGGCCCGGAGTGGCCGGCTGCCTGCTGAAATTCCGCATGCTTCAGGATATCTCCCAGATGCAAGGTGCCCCCACAGGCAACTGTGTCTGGTTTGAGAGTGCCAAGTGCCTCCTGCAAACTGACATCAGGAACCTGGCCTGGTGACTTTTGTTTCTGAGGGGAAAGGCCATCGTTTGTGTCCACTGCCCGGTGGCCCGGAGTGGCCGGCTGCCTGCTGAAATTCCGCATGCTTCAGGATATCTCCCAGATGCAAGGTGCCCCCACAGGCAACTGTGTCTGGTTTGACAGTGCCAAGTGCCTCCTGCAAACTGACATCAGGAACCTGGCCTGGTGAGTTTTATTTCTCAGGGGAAAGGGCATCGTTCGTGTCCAGGGCCCGGTGGCCCGGAGTGGCCGGCTGCCTGCTGAAATTCCGCATGGTTCAGGATATCTCCCAGATGCAAGGTGCCCCCACAGGCAACTGTGTCTGGTTTGACAGTGCCAAGTGCCTCCTGCAAACTGACATCAGGAACCTGGCCTGGTGAGTTTTGTTTCTCAGGGGAAAGGGCATGGTTCGTGTCCAGGGCTTGGTGGCCCGGAGTGGCCGGCTGCCTGCTGAAATTCCGCATGCTTCAGGATATCTCCCAGATGCAAGGTGCCCCCACAGGCAACTGTGTCTGGTTTGACAGTGCCAAGTGCCTCCTGCAAACTGACATCAGGAACCTGGCCTGGTGAGTTTTATTTCTCAGGGGAAAGGGCATCGTTCCTGTCCAGGGCCCGGTGGCCCGGAGTGGCCGGCTGCCTGCTGAAATTCCGCATGCTTCAGGATATCTCCCAGATGCAAGGTGCCCCCACAGGCAACTGTGTCTGGTTTGAGAGTGCCAAGTGCCTCCTGCAAACTGACATCAGGAACCTGGCCTGGTGAGTTTTGTTTCTCAGGGGAAAGGGCATCGTTCGTGTCCAGGGCCCGGTGGCCCGGAGTGGCCGGCTGCCTGCTGAAATTCCGCATGGTTCAGGATATCTCCCAGATGCAAGGTGCCCCCACAGGCAACTGTGTCTGGTTTGACAGTGCCAAGTGCCTCCTGCAAACTGACATCAGGAACCTGGCCTGGTGAGTTTTGTTTCTCAGGGGAAAGGGCATGGTTCGTGTCCAGGGCCCGGTGGCCCGGAGTGGCCGGCTGCCTGCTGAAATTCCGCATGCTTCAGGATATCTCCCAGATGCAAGGTGCACCCACAGGCAACTGTGTCTGGTTTGAGAGTGCCAAGTGCCTCCTGCAAACTGACATCAGGAACCTGGCCTGGTGAGTTTTATTTCTCAGGGGAAAGGGCATCGTTCCTGTCCAGGGCCCGGTGGCCCGGAGTGGCCGGCTGCCTGCTGAAATTCCGCATGCTTCAGGATATCTCCCAGATGCAAGGTGCCCCCACAGGCAACTGTGTCTGGTTTGAGAGTGCCAAGTGCCTCCTGCAAACTGACATCAGGAACCTGGCCTGGTGAGTTTTGTTTCTCAGGGGAAAGGGCATCGTTCGTGTCCAGGGCCCGGTGGCCCGGAGTGGCCGGCTGCCTGCTGAAATTCCGCATGCTTCAGGATACCTCCCAGATGCAAGGAGCACCCACAGGCAACTGTGTCTGGTTTGACAGTGCCAAGTGCCTCCTGCAAACTGACATCAGGAACCTGGCCTGGTGAGTTTTGTTTCTCAGGGGAAAGGGCATCGTTCGTGTCCAGGGCTCGGTGGCCCGGAGTGGCCGGCTGCCTGCTGAAATTCCGCATGCTTCAGGATATCTCCCAGATGCAAGGTGCCCCCACAGGCAACTGTGTCTGGTTTGAGAGTGCCAAGTGCCTCCTGCAAACTGACATCAGGAACCTGGCCTGGTGAGTTTTGTTTCTCAGGGGAAAGGCCATCGTTTGTGTCCAGGGCCCGGTGGCCCGGAGTGGCCGGCTGCCTGCTGATATTCCGCATGGTTCAGGATATCTCCTAGATGCAAGGTGCCCCCACAGGCAACTGTGTCTGGTTTGAGAGTGCCAAGTGCCTCCTGCAAACTGACATCAGGAACCTGGCCTGGTGAGTTTTGTTTCTCAGGGGAAAGGGCATCGTTCGTGTCCAGGGCCCGGTGGCCCGGAGTGGCCGGCTGCCTGCTGAAATTCCGTATGCTTCAGGATACCACCCAGATGCAAGGTGCCCCCACAGGCAACTGTGTCAGGTTTGACAGTGCCAAGTGCCTCCTGCAAACTGACATCAGGAACCTGGCCTGGTGAGTTTTGTTTCTCAGGGGAAAGGGCATGGTTCGTGTCCAGGGCTCGGTGGCCCGGAGTGGCCGGCTGCCTGCTGAAATTCCGCATGGTTCAGGATATCTCCCAGATGCAAGGTGCCCCCACAGGCAACTGTGTCTGGTTTGAGAGTGCCAAGTGCCTCCTGCAAACTGACATCAGGAACCTGGCCTGGTGAGTTTTGTTTCTCAGGGGAAAGGGCATCGTTCCTGTCCAGGGCCCGGTGGCCCGGAGTGGCCGGCTGCCCGCTGAAATTCCGCATGCTTCAGGATATCTCCCAGATGCAAGGTGCCCCCACAGGCAACTGTGTCTGGTTTGACAGTGCCAAGTGCCTCCTGCAAACTGACATCAGGAACCTGGCCTGGTGAGTTTTGTTTCTCAGGGCAAAGGCCATCGTTTGTGTCCAGGGCTCGGTGGCCCGGAGTGGCCGGCTGCCTGCTGAAATTCCGCATGCTTCAGGATATCTCCCAGATGCAAGGTGCCCCCACAGGCAACTGTGTCTGGTTTGAGAGTGCCAAGTGCCTCCTGCAAACTGACATCAGGAACCTGGCCTGGTGACTTTTGTTTCTCAGGGGAAAGGCCATCGTTTGTGTCCACTGCCCGGTGGCCCGGAGTGGCCGGCTGCCTGCTGAAATTCCGCATGCTTCAGGATATCTCCCAGATGCAAGGTGCCCCCACAGGCAACTGTGTCTGGTTTGAGAGTGCCAAGTGCCTCCTGCAAACTGACATCAGGAACCTGGCCTGGTGAGTTTTGTTTCTCAGGGGAAAGGGCATCGTTCGCGTCCAGGGCCCGGTGGCCCGGAGTGGCCGGCTGCCTGCTGAAATTCCGCATGCTTCAGGATATCTCCCAGATGCAAGGTGCCCCCACAGGCAACTGTGTCTGGTTTGACAGTGCCAAGTGCCTCCTGCAAACTGACATCAGGAACCTGGCCTGGTGAGTTTTGTTTCTCAGGGGAAAGGCCATCGTTCTTGCCCAGGGCCCGGAGTGGCCGGCTGCCTGCTGAAATTCCATATGCTTCAGGATACCTCCCAGATACAAGGTGCCCCCACAGGCAACTGTGTCTGGTTTGACAGTGCCAAGTGCCTCCTGCAAACTGACATCAGGAACCTGGCCTGGTGAGTTTTGTTTCTCAGGGGAAAGGGCATCGTTCGTGTCCAGGGCCCGGTGGCCCGGAGTGGCCGGCTGCCTGCTGAAATTCCGCATGCTTCAGGATATCTCCCAGATGCATGGTGCCCCCACAGGCAACTGTGTCTGGTTTGACAGTGCCAAGTGCCTCCTGCAAACTGACATCAGGAACCTGGCCTGGTGAGTTTTGTTTCTCAGGGGAAAGGGCATCGTTCGTGTCCAGGGCCCGGTGGCCCGGAGTGGCCGGCTGCCTGCTGAAATTCCGCATGCTTCAGGATATCTCCCAGATGCAAGGTGCCCCCACAGGCAACTGTGTCTGGTTTGAGAGTGCCAAGTGCCTCCTGCAAACTGACATCAGGAACCTGGCCTGGTGAGTTTTGTTTCTCAGGGGTAAGGCCATCGTTTGTGTCCAGGGCCCGGTGGCCCGGAGTGGCCGGCTGCCTGCTGATATTCCGCATGGTTCAGGATACCTCCCAGATGCAAGGTGCCCCCACAGGCAACTGTGTCTGGTTTGACAGTGCCAAGTGCCTCCTGCAAACTGACATCAGGAACCTGGCCTGGTGAGTTTTGTTTCTCAGGGGAAAGGGCATCGTTCGTGTCCAGGGCCCGGTGGCCCGGAGTGGCCGGGTGCGTGCTGAAATTCCGCATGCTTCAGGATATCTCCCAGATGCAAGGTGCCCCCACAGGCAACTGTGTCTGGTTTGACAGTGCCAAGTGCCTCCTGCAAACTGACATCAGGAACCTGGCCTGGTGAGTTTTGTTTCTCAGGGGAAAGGGCATGGTTCGTGTCCAGGGCCCGGTGGCCCGGAGTGGCCGGCTGCCTGCTGAAATTCCGCATGCTTCAGGATATCTCCCAGATGCAAGGTGCCCCCACAGGCAACTGTGTCTGGTTTGAGAGTGCCAAGTGCCTCCTGCAAACTGACATCAGGAACCTGGCCTGGTGAGTTTTGTTTCTCAGGGGTAAGGCCATCGTTCGTGTCCAGGGCCCGGTGGCCCGGAGTGGCCGGCTGCCTGCTGATATTCCGCATGGTTCAGGATACCTCCCAGATGCAAGGTGCCCCCACAGGCAACTGTGTCTGGTTTGACAGTGCCAAGTGCCTCCTGCAAACTGACATCAGGAACCTGGCCTGGTGAGTTTTGTTTCTCAGGGGAAAGGGCATCGTTCGTGTCCAGGGCCCGGTGGCCCGGAGTGGCCGGGTGCGTGCTGAAATTCCGCATGGTTCAGGATATCTCCCAGATGCAAGGTGCCCCCACAGGCAACTGTGTCTGGTTTGACAGTGCCAAGTGCCTCCTGCAAACTGACATCAGGAACCTGGCCTGGTGAGTTTTGTTTCTCAGGGGAAAGGGCATGGTTCGTGTCCAGGGCCCGGTGGCCCGGAGTGGCCGGCTGCCTGCTGAAATTCCGCATGCTTCAGGATATCTCCCAGATGCAAGGTGCCCCCACAGGCAACTGTGTCAGGTTTGACAGTGCCAAGTGCCTCCTGCAAACTGACATCAGGAACCTGGCCTGGTGAGTTTTGTTTCTCAGGGGAAAGGGCATCGTTTGTGTCCAGGGCCCGGTGGCCCGGAGTGGCCGGCTGCCTGCTGAAATTCCGTATGCTTCAGGATACCTCCCAGATGCAAGGAGCACCCACAGGCAACTGTGTCTGGTTTGACAGTGCCAAGTGCCTCCTGCAAACTGACATCAGGAACCTGGCCTGGTGAGTTTTGTTTCTCAGGGGAAAGGGCATGGTTCGTGTCCAGGGCCCGGTGGCCCGGAGTGGCCGGCTGCCTGCTGAAATTCCGCATGCTTCAGGATATCTCCCAGATGCAAGGTGCCCCCACAGGCAACTGTGTCTGGTTTGAGAGTGCCAAGTGCCTCCTGCAAACTGACATCAGGAACCTGGCCTGGTGAGTTTTGTTTCTCAGGGGAAAGGGCATCGTTTGCGTCCAGGGCTCGGTGGCCCGGAGTGGCCGGCTGCCTGCTGAAATTCCGCATGGTTCAGGATATCTCCCAGATGCAAGGTGCACCCACAGGCAACTGTGTCTGGTTTGACAGTGCCAAGTGCCTCCTGCAAACTGACATCAGGAACCTGGCCTGGTGAGTCTTGTTTCTCAGGGGAAAGGCCATCGTTCTTGTCCAGGGCCCGGTGGCCCGGAGTGGCCGGCTGCCTGCTGAAATTCCGTATGCTTCAGGATACCTCCCAGATGCAAGGTGCCCCCACAGGCAACTGTGTCTGGTTTGAGAGTGCCAAGTGCCTCCTGCAAACTGACATCAGGAACCTGGCCTGGTGAGTTTTGTTTCTCAGGGGAAAGGGCATGGTTCGTGTCCAGGGCCCGGTGGCCCGGAGTGGCCGGCTGCCTGCTGAAATTCCGCATGCTTCAGGATATCTCCCAGATGCATGGTGCCCCCACAGGCAACTGTGTCTGGTTTGACAGTGCCAAGTGCCTCCTGCAAACTGACATCAGGAACCTGGCCTGGTGAGTTTGTTTCTCAGGGGAAAGGCCATCGTTCCTGTCCAGGGCCCGGTGGCCCGGAGTGGCCGGCTGCCTGCTGAAATTCCGCATGGTTCAGGATATCTCCCAGATGCAAGGTGCACCCACAGGCAACTGTGTCTGGTTTGACAGTGCCAAGTGCCTCCTGCAAACTGACATCAGGAACCTGGCCTGGTGAGTTTTGTTTCTCAGGGGAAAGGCCATCGTTTGTGTCCAGGGCCCGGTGGCCCGGAGTGGCCGGCTGCCTGCTGATATTCCGCATGGTTCAGGATATCTCCCAGATGCAAGGTGCCCCCACAGGCAACTGTGTCTGGTTTGACAGTGCCAAGTGCCTCCTGCAAACTGACATCAGGAACCTGGCCTGGTGAGTTTTGTTTCTCAGGGGAAAGGGCATCGTTCGTGTCCAGGGCCCGGTGGCCCGGAGTGGCCGGCTGCCTGCTGAAATTCCGCATGCTTCAGGATATCTCCCAGATGCAAGGTGCCCCCACAGGCAACTGTGTCTGGTTTGACAGTGCCAAGTGCCTCCTGCAAACTGACATCAGGAACCTGGCCTGGTGAGTTTTGTTTCTCAGGGGAAAGGCCATCGTTTGTGTCCAGGGCCCGGTGGCCCGGAGTGGCCGGCTGCCTGCTGAAATTCCGCATGCTTCAGGATATCTCCCAGATGCAAGGTGTTGTTATCTAGCTGCAAAGGTTTCATACCTTCTTGGTGATTTTCATGAGCAGCTCCTCACAGCACTAACTCCTTCTTCTCAGCACAGCTAACAAACTCCATCTCCCATCTCGACCAGCCAACCTGCTCTTCTATAATACCCCTCTTAACTGGATCCAGCTCTCACCTACTAAGGGCAGGCTTGTTCTTCATGCTTGATAATTAGCACAGCTGTAACTCTTTAAGGGTGAGATTACTTTGACCATTATCTCTAGTCTCCTGCCTTCTATCTATCCACAATTCCCCCTTTTCTTTTAATTACAAAGTTACTTTGATTATTGACAATATCCACAGCTGTACAACTTATGCTTATGGAATATCACAGTTTGGTGGTTTCTCTTTATTTTTTTTTCCTTCTCTTTTTTTTTTTTTGTGTGTTTTTTTTTTTTTTCCTTTTTTTTTTTTTTTCTTTCCACGTATATCAAACAAACAATCTGTTCAGCACTCGATATGTTATTTCTCATTGTGTCCCCAGTGGCTCACCTGTACCTCAGGTGTGAAAATCTGTCAGGTCCAGATCAGGCAGCTTCCCCTGCTGCTCTCAATGCTACACTGGGCTCCATCTCTGGCTGCACCTCACCCTGCAGCCCACTCCCAATCACGTTGGGTTACTGTGGAGATGGCCACTATACAGTTTTAGAAGGCTTCTCTTACATGTTGTCTGTGCAGCTCTGACTCTGCCTCTCAAAGCTCCATGTTGCTTTTGTTCCAGCACTTGTGCTGCAGTGACTTAGCAAACCTTCCCCTGTACTCCTCAGGGGCCATGCTATTGCTGAGGCACCCCCTGCTGCTGTGGCCATGCCATTTGCCACTTCTGTCACACAGCTTGTGTCCTGCTGCACACACTGCCATTCAGGGGGAACCCAGCACCATCCTGGGTCCTCGATCACGTCGGGATCACCATTTGTTGTTGTCTAGCTGCAAAGGTTTCATACCTTCTTGGTGATTTTCATGAGCAGCTCCTCACAGCACTAACTCCTTCTTCTCAGCACAGCTAACAAACTCCATCTCCCACCTCGACCAGCCAACCTGTTCTTCTATAATACCCCTCTTAACTGGATCCAGCTGTCACCTACTAAGGGCAGGCTTGCTCTTCATGCTTGATAATTAGCACAGCTGTAACTCTTTAAGGGTGAGATTACTTTGACCATTATCTCTAGTCTCCTGCCTTCTATCTATCCACAGCAAGGTGCCCCCACAGGCAACTGTGTCTGGTTTGAGAGTGCCAAGTGCCTCCTGCAAACTGACATCAGGAACCTGGCCTGGTGAGTTTTGTTTCTCAGGGGAAAGGGCATCGTTCGTGTCCAGGGCCCGGTGGCCCGGAGTGGCTGGCTGCCTGCTGAAATTCCGCATGCTTCAGGATACCACCCAGATGCAAGGTGCACCCACAGGCAACTGTGTCTGGTTTGACAGTGCCAAGTGCCTCCTGCAAACTGACATCAGGAACCTGGCCTGGTGAGTTTTGTTTCTCAGGGGAAAGGGCATCGTTCGTGTCCAGGGCCCGGTGGCCCGGAGTGGCTGGCTGCCTGCTGAAATTCCGCATGGTTCAGGATATCTCCCAGATGCAAGGTGCCCCCACAGGCAACTGTGTCTGGTTTGACAGTGCCAAGTGCCTCCTGCAAACTGACATCAGGAACCTGGCCTGGTGAGTTTTATTTCTCAGGGGAAAGGGCATCGTTCGTGTCCAGGGCCCGGTGGCCCGGAGTGGCCGGGTGCGTGCTGAAATTCCGCATGGTTCAGGATATCTCCCAGATGCAAGGTGCCCCCACAGGCAACTGTGTCTGGTTTGACAGTGCCAAGTGCCTCCTGCAAACTGACATCAGGAACCTGGCCTGGTGAGTTTTGTTTCTCAGGGGAAAGGGCATGGTTCGTGTCCAGGGCCCGGTGGCCCGGAGTGGCCGGCTGCCTGCTGAAATTCCGCATGCTTCAGGATATCTCCCAGATGCAAGGTGCACCCACAGGCAACTGTGTCTGGTTTGAGAGTGCCAAGTGCCTCCTGCAAACTGACATCAGGAACCTGGCCTGGTGAGTTTTATTTCTCAGGGGAAAGGGCATCGTTCCTGTCCAGGGCCCGGTGGCCCGGAGTGGCCGGCTGCCTGCTGAAATTCCGCATGCTTCAGGATATCTCCCAGATGCAAGGTGCCCCCACAGGCAACTGTGTCTGGTTTGAGAGTGCCAAGTGCCTCCTGCAAACTGACATCAGGAACCTGGCCTGGTGAGTTTTGTTTCTCAGGGGAAAGGGCATCGTTCGTGTCCAGGGCCCGGTGGCCCGGAGTGGCCGGCTGCCTGCTGAAATTCCGCATGCTTCAGGATACCTCCCAGATGCAAGGAGCACCCACAGGCAACTGTGTCTGGTTTGACAGTGCCAAGTGCCTCCTGCAAACTGACATCAGGAACCTGGCCTGGTGAGTTTTGTTTCTCAGGGGAAAGGCCATCGTTCGTGTCCAGGGCCCGGTGCCCCGGAGTGGCCGGCTGCCTGCTGAAATTCCGCATGGTCCAGGATATCTCCCAGATGCAAGGTGCCGCCACAGGCAACTGTGTCTGGTTAGACAGTGCCAAGTGCCTCCTGCAAACTGACATCAGGAACCTGGCCTGGTGAGTTTTGTTTCTCAGGGGAAAGGGCATCGTTCGTGTCCAGGGCTCGGTGGCCCGGAGTGGCCGGCTGCCTGCTGAAATTCCGCATGCTTCAGGATATCTCCCAGATGCAAGGTGCCCCCACAGGCAACTGTGTCTGGTTTGAGAGTGCCAAGTGCCTCCTGCAAACTGACATCAGGAACCTGGCCTGGTGAGTTTTGTTTCTCAGGGGAAAGGCCATCGTTTGTGTCCAGGGCCCGGTGGCCCGGAGTGGCCGGCTGCCTGCTGATATTCCGCATGGTTCAGGATATCTCCTAGATGCAAGGTGCCCCCACAGGCAACTGTGTCTGGTTTGAGAGTGCCAAGTGCCTCCTGCAAACTGACATCAGGAACCTGGCCTGGTGAGTTTTGTTTCTCAGGGGAAAGGGCATCGTTCGTGTCCAGGGCCCGGTGGCCCGGAGTGGCCGGCTGCCTGCTGAAATTCCGTATGCTTCAGGATACCACCCAGATGCAAGGTGCCCCCACAGGCAACTGTGTCTGGTTTGACAGTGCCAAGTGCCTCCTGCAAACTGACATCAGGAACCTGGCCTGGTGAGTTTTGTTTCTCAGGGGAAAGGGCATGGTTCGTGTCCAGGGCTCGGTGGCCCGGAGTGGCCGGCTGCCTGCTGAAATTCCGCATGGTTCAGGATATCTCCCAGATGCAAGGTGCCCCCACATGCAACTGTGTCTGGTTTGAGAGTGCCAAGTGCCTCCTGCAAACTGACATCAGGAACCTGGCCTGGTGAGTTTTGTTTCTCAGGGGAAAGGGCATCGTTCCTGTCCAGGGCCCGGTGGCCCGGAGTGGCCGGCTGCCCGCTGAAATTCCGCATGCTTCAGGATATCTCCCGGAAGCAAGGTGCCCCCACAGGCAACTGTGTCTGGTTTGACAGTGCCAAGTGCCTCCTGCAAACTGACATCAGGAACCTGGCCTGGTGAGTTTTGTTTCTCAGGGCAATGGCCATCGTTTGTGTCCAGGGCTCGGTGGCCCGGAGTGGCCGGCTGCCTGCTGAAATTCCGCATGCTTCAGGATATCTCCCAGATGCAAGGTGCCCCCACAGGCAACTGTGTCTGGTTTGACAGTGCCAAGTGCCTCCTGCAAACTGACATCAGGAACCTGGCCTGGTGACTTTTGTTTCTCAGGGGAAAGGCCATCGTTTGTGTCCACTGCCCGGTGGCCCGGAGTGGCCGGCTGCCTGCTGAAATTCCGCATGCTTCAGGATATCTCCCAGATGCAAGGTGCCCCCACAGGCAACTGTGTCTGGTTTGAGAGTGCCAAGTGCCTCCTGCAAACTGACATCAGGAACCTGGCCTGGTGAGTTTTGTTTCTCAGGGGAAAGGGCATCGTTCGCGTCCAGGGCCCGGTGGCCCGGAGTGGCCGGCTGCCTGCTGAAATTCCGCATGCTTCAGGATATCTCCCAGATGCAAGGTGCCCCCACAGGCAACTGTGTCTGGTTTGACAGTGCCAAGTGCCTCCTGCAAACTGACATCAGGAACCTGGCCTGGTGAGTTTTGTTTCTCAGGGGAAAGGCCATCGTTCTTGCCCAGGGCCCGGAGTGGCCGGCTGCCTGCTGAAATTCCATATGCTTCAGGATACCTCCCAGATACAAGGTGCCCCCACAGGCAACTGTGTCTGGTTTGACAGTGCCAAGTGCCTCCTGCAAACTGACATCAGGAACCTGGCCTGGTGAGTTTTGTTTCTCAGGGGAAAGGGCATCGTTCGTGTCCAGGGCCCGGTGGCCCGGAGTGGCCGGCTGCCTGCTGAAATTCCGCATGCTTCAGGATATCTCCCAGATGCATGGTGCCCCCACAGGCAACTGTGTCTGGTTTGACAGTGCCAAGTGCCTCCTGCAAACTGACATCAGGAACCTGGCCTGGTGAGTTTTGTTTCTCAGGGGAAAGGGCATCGTTCCTGTCCAGGGCCCGGTGGCCCGGAGTGGCCGGCTGCCTGCTGAAATTCCGCATGCTTCAGGATATCTCCCAGATGCAAGGTGCCCCCACAGGCAACTGTGTCTGGTTTGAGAGTGCCAAGTGCCTCCTGCAAACTGACATCAGGAACCTGGCCTGGTGAGTTTTGTTTCTCAGGGGTAAGGCCATCGTTTGTGTCCAGGGCCCGGTGGCCCGGAGTGGCCGGCTGCCTGCTGATATTCCGCATGGTTCAGGATACCTCCCAGATGCAAGGTGCCCCCACAGGCAACTGTGTCTGGTTTGACAGTGCCAAGTGCCTCCTGCAAACTGACATCAGGAACCTGGCCTGGTGAGTTTTGTTTCTCAGGGGAAAGGGCATCGTTCGTGTCCAGGGCCCGGTGGCCCGGAGTGGCCGGGTGCGTGCTGAAATTCCGCATGGTTCAGGATATCTCCCAGATGCAAGGTGCCCCCACAGGCAACTGTGTCTGGTTTGACAGTGCCAAGTGCCTCCTGCAAACTGACATCAGGAACCTGGCCTGGTGAGTTTTGTTTCTCAGGGGAAAGGGCATCGTTCGTGTCCAGGGCCCGGTGGCCCGGAGTGGCCGGCTGCCTGCTGAAATTCCGCATGCTTCAGGATATCTCCCAGATGCAAGGTGCCCCCACAGGCAACTGTGTCTGGTTTGACAGTGCCAAGTGCCTCCTGCAAACTGACATCAGGAACCTGGCCTGGTGAGTTTTGTTTCTCAGGGGAAAGGGCATCGTTCGTGTCCAGGGCTTGGTGGCCCGGAGTGGCCGGCTGCCTGCTGAAATTCCGCATGGTTCAGGATATCTCCCAGATGCAAGGTGCCCCCACAGGCAACTGTGTCTGGTTTGACAGTGCCAAGTGCCTCCTGCAAACTGACATCAGGAACCTGGCCTGGTGAGTCTTGTTTCTCAGGGGAAAGGGCATCGTTCCTGTCCAGGGCCCTGTGGCCCGGAGTGGCCGGCTGCCTGCTGAAATTCCGCATGCTTCAGGATATCTCCCAGATGCAAGGTGCCCCCACATGCAACTGTGTCTGGTTTGAGAGTGCCAAGTGCCTCCTGCAAACTGACATCAGGAACCTGGCCTGGTGAGTTTTGTTTCTCAGGGGAAAGGCCATCGTTCCTGTCCAGGGCCCGGTGGCCCGGAGTGGCCGGCTGCCTGCTGAAATTCCGCATGCTTCAGGATATCTCCCAGATGCAAGGTGCCCCCACAGGCAACTGTGTCTGGTTTGACAGTGCCAAGTGCCTCCTGCAAACTGACATCAGGAACCTGGCCTGGTGAGTTTTGTTTCTCAGGGGAAAGGCCATCGTTTGTGTCCAGGGCCCGGTGGCCCGGAGTGGCCGGCTGCCTGCTGAAATTCCGCATGCTTCAGGATATCTCCCAGATGCAAGGTGCCCCCACAGGCAACTGTGTCTGGTTTGACAGTGCCAAGTGCCTCCTGCAAACTGACATCAGGAACCTGGCCTGGTGAGTTTTGTTTCTCAGGGCAAGGGCCATGATTTTTGTCCAGGGCCCGGTGGCCCGGAGTGGCCGGCTGCCTGCTGAAATTCCGCATGCTTCAGGATATCTCCCAGATGCAAGGTGCCCCCACAGGCAACTGTGTCTGGTTTGACAGTGCCAAGTGCCTCCTGCAAACTGACATCAGGAACCTGGCCTGGTGAGTTTTGTTTCTCAGGGGAAAGGGCATCGTTCGTGTCCAGGGCCCGGTGGCCCGGAGTGGCCGGCTGCCTGCTGAAATTCCGCATGGTTCAGGATATCTCCCAGATGCAAGGTGCCCCACAGGCAACTGTGTCTGGTTTGACAGTGCCAAGTGCCTCCTGCAAACTGACATCAGGAACCTGGCCTGGTGAGTTTTGTTTCTCAGGGGAAAGGGCATCGTTCGTGTCCAGGGCCCGGTGGCCCGGAGTGGCCGGCTGCCTGCTGAAATTCCGCATGCTTCAGGATATCTCCCAGATGCAAGGTGCCCCCACAGGCAACTGTGTCTGGTTTGACAGTGCCAAGTGCCTCCTGCAAACTGACATCAGGAACCTGGCCTGGTGAGTTTTGTTTCTCAGGGGAAAGGGCATCGTTTGTGTCCAGGGCCCGGTGGCCCGGAGTGGCCGGCTGCCTGCTGAAATTCCTCATGCTTCAGGATATCTCCCAGATGCAAGGTGCCCCCACAGGCAACTGTGTCTGGTTTGACAGTGCCAAGTGCCTCCTGCAAACTCACATCAAGAACCTGGCCTGGTGAGTTTTGTTTCTCAGGGGAAAGGGCATCGTTTGTGTCCAGGGCCCGGTGGCCCGGAGTGGCCGGCTGCCTGCTGAAATTCCGCATGGTTCAGGATATCTCCCAGATGCAAGGAGCAGCCACAGGCAACTGTGTCTGGTTTGACAGTGCCAAGTGCCTCCTGCAAACTGACATCAGGAACCTGGCCTGGTGAGTTTTGTTTCTCAGGGGAAAGGCCATCGTTCCTGTCCAGGGCCCGGTGGCCCGGAGTGGCCGGCTGCCTGCTGAAATTCCGCATGCTTCAGGATATCTCCCAGATGCAAGGTGCCCCCACAGGCAACTGTGTCTGGTTTGACAGTGCCAAGTGCCTCCTGCAAACTGACATCAGGAACCTGGCCTGGTGAGTTTTGTTTCTCAGGGGAAAGGGCATCGTTCGTGTCCAGGGCTTGGTGGCCCGGAGTGGCCGGCTGCCTGCTGAAATTCCGCATGGTTCAGGATATCTCCCAGATGCAAGGTGCCCCCACAGGCAACTGTGTCTGGTTTGACAGTGCCAAGTGCCTCCTGCAAACTGACATCAGGAACCTGGCCTGGTGAGTCTTGTTTCTCAGGGGAAAGGGCATCGTTCCTGTCCAGGGCCCTGTGGCCCGGAGTGGCCGGCTGCCTGCTGAAATTCCGCATGCTTCAGGATATCTCCCAGATGCAAGGTGCCCCCACATGCAACTGTGTCTGGTTTGACAGTGCCAAGTGCCTCCTGCAAACTGACATCAGGAACCTGGCCTGGTGAGTTTTGTTTCTCAGGGGAAAGGCCATCGTTCGTGTCCAGGGCCCGGTGGCCCGGAGTGGCCGGCTGCCTGCTGAAATTCCGCATGCTTCAGGATATCTCCCAGATGCAAGGTGCCCCCACAGGCAACTGTGTCTGGTTTGACAGTGCCAAGTGCCTCCTGCAAACTGACATCAGGAACCTGGCCTGGTGAGTTTTGTTTCTCAGGGGAAAGGCCATCGTTTGTGTCCAGGGCCCGGTGGCCCGGAGTGGCCGGCTGCCTGCTGATATTCCGCATGCTTCAGGATATCTCCCAGATGCAAGGTGCCCCCACAGGCAACTGTGTCTGGTTTGAGAGTGCCAAGTGCCTCCTGCAAACTGACATCAGGAACCTGGCCTGGTGAGTTTTGTTTCTCAGGGGAAAGGGCATCGTTCGCTTCCAGGGCCCGGTGGCCCGGAGTGGCCGGCTGCCTGCTGAAATTCCGCATGCTTCAGGATATCTCCCAGATGCAAGGTGCCCCCACAGGCAACTGTGTCTGGTTTGACAGTGCCAAGTGCCTCCTGCAAACTGACATCAGGAACCTGGCCTGGTGAGTTTTGTTTCTCAGGGGAAAGGGCATCGTTCGTGTCCAGGGCCCGGTGGCCCGGAGTGGCCGGCTGCCTGCTGAAATTCCGCATGGATCAGGATATCTCCCAGATGCAAGGTGCCCCACAGGCAACTGTGTCTGGTTTGACAGTGACAAGTGCCTCCTGCAAACTGACATCAGGGACCTGGCCTGGTGAGTTTTGTTTCTCAGGGGAAAGGGCATCGTTCGTGTCCAGGGCCCGGTGGCCCGGAGTGGCCGGCTGCCTGCTGAAATTCCGCATGCTTCAGGATATCTCCCAGATGCAAGGTGCCCCCACAGGCAACTGTGTCTGGTTTGACAGTGCCAAGTGCCTCCTGCAAACTGACATCAGGAACCTGGCCTGGTGAGTTTTGTTTCTCAGGGGAAAGGGCATCGTTCGTGTCCAGGGCCCGGTGGCCCGGAGTGGCCGGCTGCCTGCTGAAATTCCGCATGCTTCAGGATATCTCCCAGATGCAAGGTGCCCCCACAGGCAACTGTGTCTGGTTTGACAGTGCCAAGTGCCTCCTGCAAACTGACATCAGGAACCTGGCCTGGTGAGTTTTGTTTCTCAGGGGAAAGGGCATCGTTCGTGTCCAGGGCCCGGTGGCCCGGAGTGGCCGGCTGGCTGCTGATATTCCGCATGGTTCAGGATATCTCCCAGATGCAAGGTGCCCCCACAGGCAACTGTGTCTGGTTTGACAGTGCCAAGTGCCTCCTGCAAACTGACATCAGGAACCTGGCCTGGTGAGTTTTGTTTCTCAGGGGAAAGGGCATCGTTCCTGTCCAGGGCCCGGTGGCCCGGAGTGGCCGGCTGCCTGCTGAAATTCCGCATGCTTCAGGATATCTCCCAGATGCAAGGTGCCCCCACAGGCAACTGTGTCTGGTTTGACAGTGCCAAGTGCCTCCTGCAAACTCACATCAAGAACCTGGCCTGGTGAGTTTTGTTTCTCAGGGGAAAGGGCATCGTTTGTGTCCAGGGCCCGGTGGCCCGGAGTGGCCGGCTGCCTGCTGAAATTCCGCATGCTTCAGGATATCTCCCAGATGCAAGGAGCAGCCACAGGCAACTGTGTCTGGTTTGACAGTGCCAAGTGCCTCCTGCAAACTGACATCAGGAACCTGGCCTGGTGAGTTTTGTTTCTCAGGGGAAAGGGCATGGTTCGTGTCCAGGGCCCGGTGGCCCGGAGTGGCCGGCTGCCTGCTGAAATTCCGCATGCTTCAGGATATCTCCCAGATGCAAGGTGCCCCCACAGGCAACTGTGTCTGGTTTGACAGTGCCAAGTGCCTCCTGCAAACTGACATCAGGAACCTGGCCTGGTGAGTTTTGTTTCTCAGGGGAAAGGGCATCGTTCGTGTCCAGGGCCCGGTGGCCCGGAGTGGCCGGCTGCCTGCTGAAATTCCGCATGGTTCAGGATATCTCCCAGATGCAAGGAGCCCCCACAGGCAACTGTGTCTGGTTTGACAGTGCCAAGTGCCTCCTGCAAACTGACATCAGGAACCTGGCCTGGTGAGTCTTGTTTCTCAGGGGAAAGGGCATCGTTCCTGTCCAGGGCCCGGTGGCCCGGAGTGGCCGGCTGCCTGCTGAAATTCCGCATGCTTCAGGATATCTCCCAGATGCAAGGTGCCCCCACAGGCAACTGTGTCTGGTTTGAGAGTGCCAAGTGCCTCCTGCAAACTGACATCAGGAACCTGGCCTGCTGAGTTTTGTTTCTCAGGGGAAAGGGCATCGTTCGTGTCCAGGGCCCGGTGGCCCGGAGTGGCCGGCTGCCTGCTGAAATTCCGCATGCTTCAGGATATCTCCCAGATGCAAGGTGCCCCCACAGGCAACTGTGTCTGGTTTGAGAGTGCCAAGTGCCTCCTGCAAACTGACATCAGGAACCTGGCCTGGTGAGTTTTGTTTCTCAGGGGAAAGGGCATCGTTCGTGTCCAGGGCCCGGTGGCCCGGAGTGGCCGGCTGCCTGCTGAAATTCCGCATGCTTCAGGATATCTCCCAGATGCAAGGTGCCCCACAGGCAACTGTGTCTGGTTTGACAGTGCCAAGTGCCTCCTGCAAACTGACCTCAGGAACCTGGCCTGGTGAGTTTTGTTTCTCAGGGGAAAGGGCATCGTTCGTGTCCAGGGCCCGGTGGCCCGGAGTGGCCGGCTGCCTGCTGAAATTCCGCATGCTTCAGGATATCTCCCAGATGCAAGGTGCCCCCACAGGCAACTGTGTCTGGTTTGAGAGTGCCAAGTGCCTCCTGCAAACTGACATCAGGAACCTGGCCTGGTGAGTTTTGTTTCTCAGGGGAAAGGGCATCGTTTGTGTCCAGGGCCCGGTGGCCCGGAGTGGCCGGCTGCCTGCTGAAATTCCGCATGCTTCAGGATATCTCCCAGATGCAAGGTGCCCCCACAGGCAACTGTGTCTGGTTTGACAGTGCCAAGTGCCTCCTGCAAACTCACATCAAGAACCTGGCCTGGTGAGTTTTGTTTCTCAGGGGAAAGGGCATCGTTTGTGTCCAGGGCCCGGTGGCCCGGAGTGGCCGGCTGCCTGCTGAAATTCCGCATGCTTCAGGATATCTCCCAGATGCAAGGAGCAGCCACAGGCAACTGTGTCTGGTTTGACAGTGCCAAGTGCCTCCTGCAAACTGACATCAGGAACCTGGCCTGGTGAGTTTTGTTTCTCAGGGGAAAGGGCATGGTTCGTGTCCAGGGCCCGGTGGCCCGGAGTGGCCGGCTGCCTGCTGAAATTCCGCATGCTTCAGGATATCTCCCAGATGCAAGGTGCCCCCACAGGCAACTGTGTCTGGTTTGACAGTGCCAAGTGCCTCCTGCAAACTGACATCAGGAACCTGGCCTGGTGAGTTTTGTTTCTCAGGGGAAAGGGCATCGTTCGTGTCCAGGGCTTGGTGGCCCGGAGTGGCCGGCTGCCTGCTGAAATTCCGCATGCTTCAGGATATCTCCCAGATGCAAGGTGCCCCCACAGGCAACTGTGTCTGGTTTGACAGTGCCAAGTGCCTCCTGCAAACTGACATCAGGAACCTGGCCTGCTGAGTCTTGTTTCTCAGGGGAAAGGGCATCGTTCCTGTCCAGGGCCCTGTGGCCCGGAGTGGCCGGCTGCCTGCTGAAATTCCGCATGCTTCAGGATATCTCCCAGATGCAAGGTGCCCCCACATGCAACTGTGTCTGGTTTGACAGTGCCAAGTGCCTCCTGCAAACTGACATCAGGAACCTGGCCTGGTGAGTTTTGTTTCTCAGGGGAAAGGGCATCGTTCGTGTCCAGGGCCCGGTGGCCCGGAGTGGCCGGCTGCCTGCTGAAATTCCGCATGGTTCAGGATATCTCCCAGATGCAAGGTGCCCCACAGGCAACTGTGTCTGGTTTGACAGTGCCAAGTGCCTCCTGCAAACTGACCTCAGGGACCTGGCCTGGTGAGTTTTGTTTCTCAGGGGAAAGGGCATCGTTCGTGTCCAGGGCCCGGTGGCCCGGAGTGGCCGGCTGCCTGCTGAAATTCCGCATGCTTCAGGATATCTCCCAGATGCAAGGTGCCCCCACAGGCAACTGTGTCTGGTTTGACAGTGCCAAGTGCCTCCTGCAAACTGACATCAGGAACCTGGCCTGGTGAGTTTTGTTTCTCAGGGGAAAGGGCATCGCTCGTGTCCAGGGCCCGGTGGCCCGGAGTGGCCGGCTGCCTGCTGAAATTCCGCATGCTTCAGGATATCTCCCAGATGCAAGGAGCAGCCACAGGCAACTGTGTCTGGTTTGACAGTGCCAAGTGCCTCCTGCAAACTGACATCAGGAACCTGGCCTGGTGAGTTTTGTTTCTCAGGGGAAAGGGCATGGTTCGTGTCCAGGGCCCGGTGGCCCGGAGTGGCCGGCTGCCTGCTGAAATTCCGCATGCTTCAGGATATCTCCCAGATGCAAGGTGCCCCCACAGGCAACTGTGTCTGGTTTGACAGTGCCAAGTGCCTCCTGCAAACTGACATCAGGAACCTGGCCTGGTGAGTTTTGTTTCTCAGGGGAAAGGGCATCGTTCGTGTCCAGGGCTTGGTGGCCCGGAGTGGCCGGCTGCCTGCTGAAATTCCGCATGGTTCAGGATATCTCCCAGATGCAAGGAGCCCCCACAGGCAACTGTGTCTGGTTTGACAGTGCCAAGTGCCTCCTGCAAACTGACATCAGGAACCTGGCCTGGTGAGTCTTGTTTCTCAGGGGAAAGGGCATCGTTCCTGTCCAGGGCCCTGTGGCCCGGAGTGGCCGGCTGCCTGCTGAAATTCCGCATGCTTCAGGATATCTCCCAGATGCAAGGTGCCCCCACATGCAACTGTGTCTGGTTTGAGAGTGCCAAGTGCCTCCTGCAAACTGACATCAGGAACCTGGCCTGGTGAGTTTTGTTTCTCAGGGGAAAGGCCATCGTTCCTGTCCAGGGCCCGGTGGCCCGGAGTGGCCGGCTGCCTGCTGAAATTCCGCATGCTTCAGGATATCTCCCAGATGCAAGGTGCCCCCACAGGCAACTGTGTCTGGTTTGACAGTGCCAAGTGCCTCCTGCAAACTGACATCAGGAACCTGGCCTGGTGAGTTTTGTTTCTCAGGGGAAAGGCCATCGTTTGTGTCCAGGGCCTGGTGGCCCGGAGTGGCCGGCTGCCTGCTGATATTCCGCATGCTTCAGGATATCTCCCAGATGCAAGGTGCCCCCACAGGCAACTGTGTCTGGTTTGAGAGTGCCAAGTGCCTCCTGCAAACTGACATCAGGAACCTGGCCTGCTGAGTTTTGTTTCTCAGGGGAAAGGGCATCGTTCGTGTCCAGGGCCCGGTGGCCCGGAGTGGCCGGCTGCCTGCTGAAATTCCGCATGCTTCAGGATATCTCCCAGATGCAAGGTGCCCCCACAGGCAACTGTGTCTGGTTTGAGAGTGCCAAGTGCCTCCTGCAAACTGACATCAGGAACCTGGCCTGGTGAGTTTTGTTTCTCAGGGGAAAGGGCATCGTTCGTGTCCAGGGCCCGGTGGCCCGGAGTGGCCGGCTGCCTGCTGAAATTCCGCATGCTTCAGGATATCTCCCAGATGCAAGGTGCCCCACAGGCAACTGTGTCTGGTTTGACAGTGCCAAGTGCCTCCTGCAAACTGACCTCAGGAACCTGGCCTGGTGAGTTTTGTTTCTCAGGGGAAAGGGCATCATTCGTGTCCAGGGCCCGGTGGCCCGGAGTGGCCGGCTGCCTGCTGAAATTCCGCATGCTTCAGGATATCTCCCAGATGCAAGGTGCCCCCACAGGCAACTGTGTCTGGTTTGAGAGTGCCAAGTGCCTCCTGCAAACTGACATCAGGAACCTGGCCTGGTGAGTTTTGTTTCTCAGGGGAAAGGCCATCGTTCGTGTCCAGGGCCCGGTGGCCCGGAGTGGCCGGCTGCCTGCTGAAATTCCGCATGCTTCAGGATATCTCCCAGATGCAAGGTGCCCCCACAGGCAACTGTGTCTGGTTTGACAGTGCCAAGTGCCTCCTGCAAACTGACATCAGGAACCTGGCCTGGTGAGTTTTGTTTCTCAGGGGAAAGGGCATGGTTCGTGTCCAGGGCCCGGTGGCCCGGAGTGGCCGGCTGCCTGCTGAAATTCCGCATGCTTCAGGATATCTCCCAGATGCAAGGTGCCCCCACAGGCAACTGTGTCTGGTTTGACAGTGCCAAGTGCCTCCTGCAAACTGACATCAGGAACCTGGCCTGGTGAGTTTTGTTTCTCAGGGGAAAGGGCATGGTTCGTGTCCAGGGCTTGGTGGCCCGGAGTGGCCGGCTGCCTGCTGAAATTCCGCATGCTTCAGGATATCTCCCAGATGCAAGGTGCCCCCACAGGCAACTGTGTCTGGTTTGACAGTGCCAAGTGCCTCCTGCAAACTGACATCAGGAACCTGGCCTGCTGAGTCTTGTTTCTCAGGGGAAAGGGCATCGTTCCTGTCCAGGGCCCTGTGGCCCGGAGTGGCCGGCTGCCTGCTGAAATTCCGCATGCTTCAGGATATCTCCCAGATGCAAGGTGCCCCCACATGCAACTGTGTCTGGTTTGACAGTGCCAAGTGCCTCCTGCAAACTGACATCAGGAACCTGGCCTGGTGAGTTTTGTTTCTCAGGGGAAAGGGCATCGTTCGTGTCCAGGGCCCGGTGGCCCGGAGTGGCCGGCTGCCTGCTGAAATTCCGCATGGTTCAGGATATCTCCCAGATGCAAGGTGCCCCACAGGCAACTGTGTCTGGTTTGACAGTGCCAAGTGCCTCCTGCAAACTGACCTCAGGGACCTGGCCTGGTGAGTTTTGTTTCTCAGGGGAAAGGGCATCGTTCGTGTCCAGGGCCCGGTGGCCCGGAGTGGCCGGCTGCCTGCTGAAATTCCGCATGCTTCAGGATATCTCCCAGATGCAAGGTGCCCCCACAGGCAACTGTGTCTGGTTTGAGAGTGCCAAGTGCCTCCTGCAAACTGACATCAGGAACCTGGCCTGGTGAGTTTTGTTTCTCAGGGGAAAGGGCATCGCTCGTGTCCAGGGCCCGGTGGCCCGGAGTGGCCGGCTGCCTGCTGAAATTCCGCATGCTTCAGGATATCTCCCAGATGCAAGGTGCCCCCACAGGCAACTGTGTCTGGTTTGAGAGTGCCAAGTGCCTCCTGCAAACTGACATCAGGAACCTGGCCTGGTGAGTTTTGTTTCTCAGGGGAAAGGCCATCGTTTGTGTCCAGGGCCCGGTGGCCCAGAGTGGCCGGCTGCCTGCTGAAATTCCGCATGGTTCAGGATATCTCCCAGATGCAAGGTGCCCCCACAGGCAACTGTGTCTGGTTTGAGAGTGCCAAGTGCCTCCTGCAAACTGACATCAGGAACCTGGCCTGGTGAGTTTTGTTTCTCAGGGGAAAGGGCATCGTTCGTGTCCAGGGCCCGGTGGCCCGGAGTGGCCGGCTGCCTGCTGAAATTCCGCATGCTTCAGGATATCTCCCAGATGTATGGTGCCCCCACAGGCAACTGTGTCTGGTTTGACAGTGCCAAGTGCCTCCTGCAAACTGACATCAGGAACCTGGCCTGGTGAGTTTTGTTTCTCAGGGGAAAGGCCATCGTTCCTGTCCAGGGCCCGGTGGCCCGGAGTGGCCGGCTGCCTGCTGAAATTCCGCATGCTTCAGGATATCTCCCAGATGCAAGGTGCCCCCACAGGCAACTGTGTCTGGTTTGAGAGTGCCAAGTGCCTCCTGCAAACTGACATCAGGAACCTGGCCTGGTGAGTTTTGTTTCTCAGGGGAAAGGCCATCGTTTGTGTCCAGGGCCCGGTGGCCCGGAGTGGCCGGCTGCCTGCTGATATTCCGCGTGGTTCAGGATATCTCCCAGATGCAAGGTGCCCCCACAGGCAACTGTGTCTGGTTTGAGAGTGCCAAGTGCCTCCTGCAAACTGACATCAGGAACCTGGCCTGGTGAGTTTTGTTTCTCAGGGGAAAGGGCATCGTTCGTGTCCAGGGCCCGGTGGCCCGGAGTGGCCGGCTGCCTGCTGATATTCCGCATGCTTCAGGATATCTCCCAGATGCAAGGTGCCCCCACAGGCAACTGTGTCTGGTTTGAGAGTGCCAAGTGCCTCCTGCAAACTGACATCAGGAACCTGGCCTGGTGAGTTTTGTTTCTCAGGGGAAAGGGCATCGTTCGTGTCCAGGGCCCGGTGGCCCGGAGTGGCCGGCTGCCTGCTGATATTCCGCATGCTTCAGGATATCTCCCAGATGCATGGTGCCCCCACAGGCAACTGTGTCTGGTTTGACAGTGCCAAGTGCCTCCTGCAAACTGACATCAGGAACCTGGCCTGGTGAGTTTTGTTTCTCAGGGGAAAGGGCATGGTTCGTGTCCAGGGCTCGGTGGCCCGGAGTGGCCGGCTGCCTGCTGAAATTCCGCATGCTTCAGGATATCTCCCAGATGCAAGGTGCCCCCACAGGCAACTGTGTCTGGTTTGACAGTGCCAAGTGCCTCCTGCAAACTGACATCAGGAACCTGGCCTGGTGAGTTTTGTTTCTCAGGGGAAAGGGCATCGTTCGTGTCCAGGGCCCGGTGGCCCGGAGTGGCCGGCTGCCCGCTGAAATTCCGCATGCTTCAGGATATCTCCCAGATGCAAGGTGCCCCCACAGGCAACTGTGTCTGGTTTGACAGTGCCAAGTGCCTCCTGCAAACTGACATCAGGAACCTGGCCTGGTGAGTTTTATTTCTCAGGGGAAAGGGCATCGTTCGTGTCCAGGGCCCGGTGGCCCGGAGTGGCCGGCTGCCTGCTGAAATTCCGCATGCTTCAGGATATCTCCCAGATGCAAGGTGCCCCCACAGGCAACTGTGTCTGGTTTGAGAGTGCCAAGTGCCTCCTGCAAACTGACATCAGGAACCTGGCCTGGTGAGTTTTGTTTCTCAGGGGAAAGGGCATCGTTCGTGTCCAGGGCCCGGTGGCCCGGAGTGGCCGGCTGCCTGCTGAAATTCCGCATGCTTCAGGATACCTCCCAGATGCAAGGAGCACCCACAGGCAACTGTGTCTGGTTTGACAGTGCCAAGTGCCTCCTGCAAACTGACATCAGGAACCTGGCCTGGTGAGTTTTGTTTCTCAGGGGAAAGGCCATCGTTTGTGTCCAGGGCCCGGTGGCCCGGAGTGGCCGGCTGCCTGCTGAAATTCCGCATGGTCCAGGATATCTCCCAGATGCAAGGTGCCGCCACAGGCAACTGTGTCTGGTTAGACAGTGCCAAGTGCCTCCTGCAAACTGACATCAGGAACCTGGCCTGGTGAGTTTTGTTTCTCAGGGGAAAGGGCATCGTTCGTGTCCAGGGCTCGGTGGCCCGGAGTGGCCGGCTGCCTGCTGAAATTCCGCATGCTTCAGGATATCTCCCAGATGCAAGGTGCCCCCACAGGCAACTGTGTCTGGTTTGAGAGTGCCAAGTGCCTCCTGCAAACTGACATCAGGAACCTGGCCTGGTGAGTTTTGTTTCTCAGGGGAAAGGCCATCGTTTGTGTCCAGGGCCCGGTGGCCCGGAGTGGCCGGCTGCCTGCTGATATTCCGCATGGTTCAGGATATCTCCTAGATGCAAGGTGCCCCCACAGGCAACTGTGTCTGGTTTGAGAGTGCCAAGTGCCTCCTGCAAACTGACATCAGGAACCTGGCCTGGTGAGTTTTGTTTCTCAGGGGAAAGGGCATCGTTCGTGTCCAGGGCCCGGTGGCCCGGAGTGGCCGGCTGCCTGCTGAAATTCCGTATGCTTCAGGATACCACCCAGATGCAAGGTGCCCCCACAGGCAACTGTGTCTGGTTTGACAGTGCCAAGTGCCTCCTGCAAACTGACATCAGGAACCTGGCCTGGTGAGTTTTGTTTCTCAGGGGAAAGGGCATGGTTCGTGTCCAGGGCTCGGTGGCCCGGAGTGGCCGGCTGCCTGCTGAAATTCCGCATGGTTCAGGATATCTCCCAGATGCAAGGTGCCCCCACAGGCAACTGTGTCTGGTTTGAGAGTGCCAAGTGCCTCCTGCAAACTGACATCAGGAACCTGGCCTGGTGAGTTTTGTTTCTCAGGGGAAAGGGCATCGTTCCTGTCCAGGGCCCGGTGGCCCGGAGTGGCCGGCTGCCCGCTGAAATTCCGCATGCTTCAGGATATCTCCCAGATGCAAGGTGCCCCCACAGGCAACTGTGTCTGGTTTGACAGTGCCAAGTGCCTCCTGCAAACTGACATCAGGAACCTGGCCTGGTGAGTTTTGTTTCTCAGGGCAAAGGCCATCGTTTGTGTCCAGGGCTCGGTGGCCCGGAGTGGCCGGCTGCCTGCTGAAATTCCGCATGGTTCAGGATATCTCCCAGATGCAAGGTGCCCCCACAGGCAACTGTGTCTGGTTTGACAGTGCCAAGTGCCTCCTGCAAACTGACATCAGGAACCTGGCCTGGTGAGTTTTGTTTCTCAGGGGAAAGGGCATGGTTCGTGTCCAGGGCCCGGTGGCCCGGAGTGGCAGGCTGCCTGCTGAAATTCCGCATGCTTCAGGATACCTCCCAGATGCAAGGAGCACCCACAGGCAAATGTGTCTGGTTTGACAGTGCCAAGTGCCTCCTGCAAACTGACATCAGGAACCTGGCCTGGTGAGTTTTGTTTCTCAGGGGAAAGGCCATCGTTTGTGTCCAGGGCCCGGTGGCCCGGAGTGGCCGGCTGCCTGCTGAAATTCCGCATGCTTCAGGATATCTCCCAGATGCAAGGTGCCCCCACAGGCAACTGTGTCTGGTTTGAGAGTGCCAAGTGCCTCCTGCAAACTGACATCAGGAACCTGGCCTGGTGAGTTTTGTTTCTCAGGGGAAAGGCCATCGTTCCTGTCCAGGGCCCGGTGGCCCGGAGTGGCCGGCTGCCTGCTGAAATTCCGCATGCTTCAGGATATCTCCCAGATGCAAGGTGCCCCCACAGGCAACTGTGTCTGGTTTGACAGTGCCAAGTGCCTCCTGCAAACTGACATCAGGAACCTGGCCTGGTGAGTTTTGTTTCTCAGGGGAAAGGCCATCGTTCGTGTCCAGGGCCCGGTGGCCCGGAGTGGCCGGCTGCCTGCTGAAATTCCGCATGCTTCAGGATATCTCCCAGATGCAAGGTGCCCCCACAGGCAACTGTGTCTGGTTTGAGAGTGCCAAGTGCCTCCTGCAAACTGACATCAGGAACCTGGCCTGGTGAGTTTTGTTTCTCAGGGCAAAGGCCATCGTTCGTGTCCAGGGCCCGGTGGCCCGGAGTGGCCGGCTGCCTGCTGATATTCCGCATGCTTCAGGATATCTCCCAGATGCAAGGTGCCCCCACAGGCAACTGTGTCTGGTTTGAGAGTGCCAAGTGCCTCCTGCAAACTGACATCAGGAACCTGGCCTGGTGAGTTTTGTTTCTCAGGGGAAAGGGCATCGTTCGTGTCCAGGGCCCGGTGGCCCGGAGTGGCCGGCTGCCTGCTGATATTCCGCATGCTTCAGGATATCTCCCAGATGCATGGTGCCCCCACAGGCAACTGTGTCTGGTTTGACAGTGCCAAGTGCCTCCTGCAAACTGACATCAGGAACCTGGCCTGGTGAGTTTTGTTTCTCAGGGGAAAGGGCATGGTTCGTGTCCAGGGCTCGGTGGCCCGGAGTGGCCGGCTGCCTGCTGAAATTCCGCATGCTTCAGGATATCTCCCAGATGCAAGGTGCCCCCACAGGCAACTGTGTCTGGTTTGACAGTGCCAAGTGCCTCCTGCAAACTGACATCAGGAACCTGGCCTGGTGAGTTTTGTTTCTCAGGGGAAAGGGCATCGTTCGTGTCCAGGGCCCGGTGGCCCGGAGTGGCCGGCTGCCTGCTGATATTCCGCATGCTTCAGGATATCTCCCAGATGCAAGGTGCCCCCACAGGCAACTGTGTCTGGTTTGAGAGTGCCAAGTGCCTCCTGCAAACTGACATCAGGAACCTGGCCTGGTGAGTTTTGTTTCTCAGGGGAAAGGCCATCGTTTGTGTCCAGGGCCCGGTGGCCCGGAGTGGCCGGCTGCCTGCTGATATTCCGCGTGGTTCAGGATATCTCCCAGATGCAAGGTGCCCCCACAGGCAACTGTGTCTGGTTTGAGAGTGCCAAGTGCCTCCTGCAAACTGACATCAGGAACCTGGCCTGGTGAGTTTTGTTTCTCAGGGGAAAGGGCATCGTTCGTGTCCAGGGCCCGGTGGCCCGGAGTGGCCGGCTGCCTGCTGATATTCCGCATGCTTCAGGATATCTCCCAGATGCAAGGTGCCCCCACAGGCAACTGTGTCTGGTTTGAGAGTGCCAAGTGCCTCCTGCAAACTGACATCAGGAACCTGGCCTGGTGAGTTTTGTTTCTCAGGGGAAAGGGCATCGTTCGTGTCCAGGGCCCGGTGGCCCGGAGTGGCCGGCTGCCTGCTGATATTCCGCATGCTTCAGGATATCTCCCAGATGCATGGTGCCCCCACAGGCAACTGTGTCTGGTTTGACAGTGCCAAGTGCCTCCTGCAAACTGACATCAGGAACCTGGCCTGGTGAGTTTTGTTTCTCAGGGGAAAGGGCATGGTTCGTGTCCAGGGCTCGGTGGCCCGGAGTGGCCGGCTGCCTGCTGAAATTCCGCATGCTTCAGGATATCTCCCAGATGCAAGGTGCCCCCACAGGCAACTGTGTCTGGTTTGACAGTGCCAAGTGCCTCCTGCAAACTGACATCAGGAACCTGGCCTGGTGAGTTTTGTTTCTCAGGGGAAAGGGCATCGTTCGTGTCCAGGGCCCGGTGGCCCGGAGTGGCCGGCTGCCCGCTGAAATTCCGCATGCTTCAGGATATCTCCCAGATGCAAGGTGCCCCCACAGGCAACTGTGTCTGGTTTGACAGTGCCAAGTGCCTCCTGCAAACTGACATCAGGAACCTGGCCTGGTGAGTTTTATTTCTCAGGGGAAAGGGCATCGTTCGTGTCCAGGGCCCGGTGGCCCGGAGTGGCCGGCTGCCTGCTGAAATTCCGCATGCTTCAGGATATCTCCCAGATGCAAGGTGCCCCCACAGGCAACTGTGTCTGGTTTGAGAGTGCCAAGTGCCTCCTGCAAACTGACATCAGGAACCTGGCCTGGTGAGTTTTGTTTCTCAGGGGAAAGGGCATCGTTCGTGTCCAGGGCCCGGTGGCCCGGAGTGGCCGGCTGCCTGCTGAAATTCCGCATGCTTCAGGATACCTCCCAGATGCAAGGAGCACCCACAGGCAACTGTGTCTGGTTTGACAGTGCCAAGTGCCTCCTGCAAACTGACATCAGGAACCTGGCCTGGTGAGTTTTGTTTCTCAGGGGAAAGGCCATCGTTTGTGTCCAGGGCCCGGTGGCCCGGAGTGGCCGGCTGCCTGCTGAAATTCCGCATGGTCCAGGATATCTCCCAGATGCAAGGTGCCGCCACAGGCAACTGTGTCTGGTTAGACAGTGCCAAGTGCCTCCTGCAAACTGACATCAGGAACCTGGCCTGGTGAGTTTTGTTTCTCAGGGGAAAGGGCATCGTTCGTGTCCAGGGCTCGGTGGCCCGGAGTGGCCGGCTGCCTGCTGAAATTCCGCATGCTTCAGGATATCTCCCAGATGCAAGGTGCCCCCACAGGCAACTGTGTCTGGTTTGAGAGTGCCAAGTGCCTCCTGCAAACTGACATCAGGAACCTGGCCTGGTGAGTTTTGTTTCTCAGGGGAAAGGCCATCGTTTGTGTCCAGGGCCCGGTGGCCCGGAGTGGCCGGCTGCCTGCTGATATTCCGCATGGTTCAGGATATCTCCTAGATGCAAGGTGCCCCCACAGGCAACTGTGTCTGGTTTGAGAGTGCCAAGTGCCTCCTGCAAACTGACATCAGGAACCTGGCCTGGTGAGTTTTGTTTCTCAGGGGAAAGGGCATCGTTCGTGTCCAGGGCCCGGTGGCCCGGAGTGGCCGGCTGCCTGCTGAAATTCCGTATGCTTCAGGATACCACCCAGATGCAAGGTGCCCCCACAGGCAACTGTGTCTGGTTTGACAGTGCCAAGTGCCTCCTGCAAACTGACATCAGGAACCTGGCCTGGTGAGTTTTGTTTCTCAGGGGAAAGGGCATGGTTCGTGTCCAGGGCTCGGTGGCCCGGAGTGGCCGGCTGCCTGCTGAAATTCCGCATGGTTCAGGATATCTCCCAGATGCAAGGTGCCCCCACAGGCAACTGTGTCTGGTTTGAGAGTGCCAAGTGCCTCCTGCAAACTGACATCAGGAACCTGGCCTGGTGAGTTTTGTTTCTCAGGGGAAAGGGCATCGTTCCTGTCCAGGGCCCGGTGGCCCGGAGTGGCCGGCTGCCCGCTGAAATTCCGCATGCTTCAGGATATCTCCCAGATGCAAGGTGCCCCCACAGGCAACTGTGTCTGGTTTGACAGTGCCAAGTGCCTCCTGCAAACTGACATCAGGAACCTGGCCTGGTGAGTTTTGTTTCTCAGGGCAAAGGCCATCGTTTGTGTCCAGGGCTCGGTGGCCCGGAGTGGCCGGCTGCCTGCTGAAATTCCGCATGGTTCAGGATATCTCCCAGATGCAAGGTGCCCCCACAGGCAACTGTGTCTGGTTTGACAGTGCCAAGTGCCTCCTGCAAACTGACATCAGGAACCTGGCCTGGTGAGTTTTGTTTCTCAGGGGAAAGGGCATGGTTCGTGTCCAGGGCCCGGTGGCCCGGAGTGGCAGGCTGCCTGCTGAAATTCCGCATGCTTCAGGATACCTCCCAGATGCAAGGAGCACCCACAGGCAAATGTGTCTGGTTTGACAGTGCCAAGTGCCTCCTGCAAACTGACATCAGGAACCTGGCCTGGTGAGTTTTGTTTCTCAGGGGAAAGGCCATCGTTTGTGTCCAGGGCCCGGTGGCCCGGAGTGGCCGGCTGCCTGCTGAAATTCCGCATGCTTCAGGATATCTCCCAGATGCAAGGTGCCCCCACAGGCAACTGTGTCTGGTTTGAGAGTGCCAAGTGCCTCCTGCAAACTGACATCAGGAACCTGGCCTGGTGAGTTTTGTTTCTCAGGGGAAAGGCCATCGTTCCTGTCCAGGGCCCGGTGGCCCGGAGTGGCCGGCTGCCTGCTGAAATTCCGCATGCTTCAGGATATCTCCCAGATGCAAGGTGCCCCCACAGGCAACTGTGTCTGGTTTGACAGTGCCAAGTGCCTCCTGCAAACTGACATCAGGAACCTGGCCTGGTGAGTTTTGTTTCTCAGGGGAAAGGCCATCGTTCGTGTCCAGGGCCCGGTGGCCCGGAGTGGCCGGCTGCCTGCTGAAATTCCGCATGCTTCAGGATATCTCCCAGATGCAAGGTGCCCCCACAGGCAACTGTGTCTGGTTTGAGAGTGCCAAGTGCCTCCTGCAAACTGACATCAGGAACCTGGCCTGGTGAGTTTTGTTTCTCAGGGCAAAGGCCATCGTTCGTGTCCAGGGCCCGGTGGCCCGGAGTGGCCGGCTGCCTGCTGATATTCCGCATGCTTCAGGATATCTCCCAGATGCAAGGTGCCCCCACAGGCAACTGTGTCTGGTTTGAGAGTGCCAAGTGCCTCCTGCAAACTGACATCAGGAACCTGGCCTGGTGAGTTTTGTTTCTCAGGGGAAAGGGCATCGTTCGTGTCCAGGGCCCGGTGGCCCGGAGTGGCCGGCTGCCTGCTGATATTCCGCATGCTTCAGGATATCTCCCAGATGCATGGTGCCCCCACAGGCAACTGTGTCTGGTTTGACAGTGCCAAGTGCCTCCTGCAAACTGACATCAGGAACCTGGCCTGGTGAGTTTTGTTTCTCAGGGGAAAGGGCATGGTTCGTGTCCAGGGCTCGGTGGCCCGGAGTGGCCGGCTGCCTGCTGAAATTCCGCATGCTTCAGGATATCTCCCAGATGCAAGGTGCCCCCACAGGCAACTGTGTCTGGTTTGACAGTGCCAAGTGCCTCCTGCAAACTGACATCAGGAACCTGGCCTGGTGAGTTTTGTTTCTCAGGGGAAAGGGCATCGTTCGTGTCCAGGGCCCGGTGGCCCGGAGTGGCCGGCTGCCCGCTGAAATTCCGCATGCTTCAGGATATCTCCCAGATGCAAGGTGCCCCCACAGGCAACTGTGTCTGGTTTGACAGTGCCAAGTGCCTCCTGCAAACTGACATCAGGAACCTGGCCTGGTGAGTTTTGTTTCTCAGGGGAAAGGGCATCGTTCGTGTCCAGGGCCCGGTGGCCCGGAGTGGCCGGCTGCCTGCTGAAATTCCGCATGCTTCAGGATATCTCCCAGATGCAAGGTGCCCCCACAGGCAACTGTGTCTGGTTTGAGAGTGCCAAGTGCCTCCTGCAAACTGACATCAGGAACCTGGCCTGGTGAGTTTTGTTTCTCAGGGGAAAGGGCATCGTTCGTGTCCAGGGCCCGGTGGCCCGGAGTGGCCGGCTGCCTGCTGAAATTCCGCATGCTTCAGGATACCTCCCAGATGCAAGGAGCACCCACAGGCAACTGTGTCTGGTTTGACAGTGCCAAGTGCCTCCTGCAAACTGACATCAGGAACCTGGCCTGGTGAGTTTTGTTTCTCAGGGGAAAGGCCATCGTTTGTGTCCAGGGCCCGGTGGCCCGGAGTGGCCGGCTGCCTGCTGAAATTCCGCATGGTCCAGGATATCTCCCAGATGCAAGGTGCCGCCACAGGCAACTGTGTCTGGTTAGACAGTGCCAAGTGCCTCCTGCAAACTGACATCAGGAACCTGGCCTGGTGAGTTTTGTTTCTCAGGGGAAAGGGCATCGTTCGTGTCCAGGGCTCGGTGGCCCGGAGTGGCCGGCTGCCTGCTGAAATTCCGCATGCTTCAGGATATCTCCCAGATGCAAGGTGCCCCCACAGGCAACTGTGTCTGGTTTGAGAGTGCCAAGTGCCTCCTGCAAACTGACATCAGGAACCTGGCCTGGTGAGTTTTGTTTCTCAGGGGAAAGGCCATCGTTTGTGTCCAGGGCCCGGTGGCCCGGAGTGGCCGGCTGCCTGCTGATATTCCGCATGGTTCAGGATATCTCCTAGATGCAAGGTGCCCCCACAGGCAACTGTGTCTGGTTTGAGAGTGCCAAGTGCCTCCTGCAAACTGACATCAGGAACCTGGCCTGGTGAGTTTTGTTTCTCAGGGGAAAGGGCATCGTTCGTGTCCAGGGCCCGGTGGCCCGGAGTGGCCGGCTGCCTGCTGAAATTCCGTATGCTTCAGGATACCACCCAGATGCAAGGTGCCCCCACAGGCAACTGTGTCTGGTTTGACAGTGCCAAGTGCCTCCTGCAAACTGACATCAGGAACCTGGCCTGGTGAGTTTTGTTTCTCAGGGGAAAGGGCATGGTTCGTGTCCAGGGCTCGGTGGCCCGGAGTGGCCGGCTGCCTGCTGAAATTCCGCATGGTTCAGGATATCTCCCAGATGCAAGGTGCCCCCACAGGCAACTGTGTCTGGTTTGAGAGTGCCAAGTGCCTCCTGCAAACTGACATCAGGAACCTGGCCTGGTGAGTTTTGTTTCTCAGGGGAAAGGGCATCGTTCCTGTCCAGGGCCCGGTGGCCCGGAGTGGCCGGCTGCCCGCTGAAATTCCGCATGCTTCAGGATATCTCCCAGATGCAAGGTGCCCCCACAGGCAACTGTGTCTGGTTTGACAGTGCCAAGTGCCTCCTGCAAACTGACATCAGGAACCTGGCCTGGTGAGTTTTGTTTCTCAGGGCAAAGGCCATCGTTTGTGTCCAGGGCTCGGTGGCCCGGAGTGGCCGGCTGCCTGCTGAAATTCCGCATGGTTCAGGATATCTCCCAGATGCAAGGTGCCCCCACAGGCAACTGTGTCTGGTTTGACAGTGCCAAGTGCCTCCTGCAAACTGACATCAGGAACCTGGCCTGGTGAGTTTTGTTTCTCAGGGGAAAGGGCATGGTTCGTGTCCAGGGCCCGGTGGCCCGGAGTGGCAGGCTGCCTGCTGAAATTCCGCATGCTTCAGGATACCTCCCAGATGCAAGGAGCACCCACAGGCAAATGTGTCTGGTTTGACAGTGCCAAGTGCCTCCTGCAAACTGACATCAGGAACCTGGCCTGGTGAGTTTTGTTTCTCAGGGGAAAGGCCATCGTTTGTGTCCAGGGCCCGGTGGCCCGGAGTGGCCGGCTGCCTGCTGAAATTCCGCATGCTTCAGGATATCTCCCAGATGCAAGGTGCCCCCACAGGCAACTGTGTCTGGTTTGAGAGTGCCAAGTGCCTCCTGCAAACTGACATCAGGAACCTGGCCTGGTGAGTTTTGTTTCTCAGGGGAAAGGCCATCGTTCCTGTCCAGGGCCCGGTGGCCCGGAGTGGCCGGCTGCCTGCTGAAATTCCGCATGCTTCAGGATATCTCCCAGATGCAAGGTGCCCCCACAGGCAACTGTGTCTGGTTTGACAGTGCCAAGTGCCTCCTGCAAACTGACATCAGGAACCTGGCCTGGTGAGTTTTGTTTCTCAGGGGAAAGGGCATCGTTCGTGTCCAGGGCCCGGTGGCCCGGAGTGGCCGGCTGCCTGCTGAAATTCCGCATGCTTCAGGATATCTCCCAGATGCAAGGTGCCCCCACAGGCAACTGTGTCTGGTTTGACAGTGCCAAGTGCCTCCTGCAAACTGACATCAGGAACCTGGCCTGGTGAGTTTTGTTTCTCAGGGGAAAGGGCATGGTTCGTGTCCAGGGCCCGGTGGCCCGGAGTGGCCGGCTGCCTGCTGAAATTCCGCATGCTTCAGGATATCTCCCAGATGCAAGGTGCCCCCACAGGCAACTGTGTCTGGTTTGAGAGTGCCAAGTGCCTCCTGCAAACTGACATCAGGAACCTGGCCTGGTGAGTTTTGTTTCTCAGGGGAAAGGGCATCGTTCGTGTCCAGGGCCCGGTGGCCCGGAGTGGCCGGCTGCCTGCTGATATTCCGCATGCTTCAGGATATCTCCCAGATGCAAGGTGCCCCCACAGGCAACTGTGTCTGGTTTGACAGTGCCAAGTGCCTCCTGCAAACTGACATCAGGAACCTGGCCTGGTGAGTTTTGTTTCTCAGGGGAAAGGGCATGGTTCGTGTCCAGGGCCCGGTGGCCCGGAGTGGCCGGCTGCCTGCTGAAATTCCGCATGCTTCAGGATATCTCCCAGATGCAAGGTGCCCCCACAGGCAACTGTGTCTGGTTTGACAGTGCCAAGTGCCTCCTGCAAACTGACATCAGGAACCTGGCCTGGTGAGTTTTGTTTCTCAGGGGAAAGGGCATCGTTCGTGTCCAGGGCTTGGTGGCCCGGAGTGGCCGGCTGCCTGCTGAAATTCCGCATGGTTCAGGATATCTCCCAGATGCAAGGTGCCCCCACAGGCAACTGTGTCTGGTTTGACAGTGCCAAGTGCCTCCTGCAAACTGACATCAGGAACCTGGCCTGGTGAGTCTTGTTTCTCAGGGGAAAGGCCATCGTTCCTGTCCAGGGCCCTGTGGCCCGGAGTGGCCGGCTGCCTGCTGAAATTCCGCATGCTTCAGGATATCTCCCAGATGCAAGGTGCCCCCACATGCAACTGTGTCTGGTTTGAGAGTGCCAAGTGCCTCCTGCAAACTGACATCAGGAACCTGGCCTGGTGAGTTTTGTTTCTCAGGGGAAAGGGCATGGTTCGTGTCCAGGGCTCGGTGGCCCGGAGTGGCCGGCTGCCTGCTGAAATTCCGCATGCTTCAGGATATCTCCCAGATGCAAGGTGCCCCCACAGGCAACTGTGTCTGGTTTGACAGTGCCAAGTGCCTCCTGCAAACTGACATCAGGAACCTGGCCTGGTGAGTTTTGTTTCTCAGGGGAAAGGCCATCGTTTGTGTCCAGGGCCCGGTGGCCCGGAGTGGCCGGCTGCCTGCTGAAATTCCGCATGCTTCAGGATATCTCCCAGATGCAAGGTGCCCCCACAGGCAACTGTGTCTGGTTTGACAGTGCCAAGTGCCTCCTGCAAACTGACATCAGGAACCTGGCCTGGTGAGTTTTGTTTCTCAGGGCAAGGGCCATGATTTTTGTCCAGGGTCCGGTGGCCCGGAGTGGCCGGCTGCCTGCTGAAATTCCGCATGCTTCAGGATATCTCCCAGATGCAAGGTGCCCCCACAGGCAACTGTGTCTGGTTTGACAGTGCCAAGTGCCTCCTGCAAACTGACATCAGGAACCTGGCCTGGTGAGTTTTGTTTCTCAGGGGAAAGGGCATCATTCGTGTCCAGGGCCCGGTGGCCCGGAGTGGCCGGCTGCCTGCTGAAATTCCGCATGCTTCAGGATATCTCCCAGATGCAAGGTGCCCCCACAGGCAACTGTGTCTGGTTTGAGAGTGCCAAGTGCCTCCTGCAAACTGACCTCAGGAACCTGGCCTGGTGAGTTTTGTTTCTCAGGGGAAAGGGCATCGTTCGTGTCCAGGGCCCGGTGGCCCGGAGTGGCCGGCTGCCTGCTGAAATTCCGCATGCTTCAGGATATCTCCCAGATGCAAGGTGCCCCCACAGGCAACTGTGTCAGGTTTGACAGTGCCAAGTGCCTCCTGCAAACCGACATCAGGAACCTGGCCTGGTGAGTTTTGTTTCTCAGGGGAAAGGGCATCGTTTGTGTCCAGGGCCCGGTGGCCCGGAGTGGCCGGCTGCCTGCTGAAATTCCTCATGCTTCAGGATATCTCCCAGATGCAAGGTGCCCCCACAGGCAACTGTGTCTGGTTTGACAGTGCCAAGTGCCTCCTGCAAACTCACATCAAGAACCTGGCCTGGTGAGTTTTGTTTCTCAGGGGAAAGGGCATCGTTTGTGTCCAGGGCCCGGTGGCCCGGAGTGGCCGGCTGCCTGCTGAAATTCCGCATGCTTCAGGATATCTCCCAGATGCAAGGAGCAGCCACAGGCAACTGTGTCTGGTTTGACAGTGCCAAGTGCCTCCTGCAAACTGACATCAGGAACCTGGCCTGGTGAGTTTTGTTTCTCAGGGGAAAGGGCATGGTTCGTGTCCAGGGCCCGGTGGCCCGGAGTGGCCGGCTGCCTGCTGAAATTCCGCATGCTTCAGGATATCTCCCAGATGCAAGGTGCTCCCACAGGCAACTGTGTCTGGTTTGACAGTGCCAAGTGCCTCCTGCAAACTGACATCAGGAACCTGGCCTGGTGAGTTTTGTTTCTCAGGGGAAAGGGCATCGTTCGTGTCCAGGGCTTGGTGGCCCGGAGTGGCCGGCTGCCTGCTGAAATTCCGCATGGTTCAGGATATCTCCCAGATGCAAGGTGCCCCCACAGGCAACTGTGTCTGGTTTGACAGTGCCAAGTGCCTCCTGCAAACTGACATCAGGAACCTGGCCTGGTGAGTCTTGTTTCTCAGGGGAAAGGGCATCGTTCCTGTCCAGGGCCCTGTGGCCCGGAGTGGCCGGCTGCCTGCTGAAATTCCGCATGCTTCAGGATATCTCCCAGATGCAAGGAGCAGCCACAGGCAACTGTGTCTGGTTTGACAGTGCCAAGTGCCTCCTGCAAACTGACATCAGGAACCTGGCCTGGTGAGTTTTGTTTCTCAGGGGAAAGGGCATGGTTCGTGTCCAGGGCCCGGTGGCCCGGAGTGGCCGGCTGCCTGCTGAAATTCCGCATGCTTCAGGATATCTCCCAGATGCAAGGTGCTCCCACAGGCAACTGTGTCTGGTTTGACAGTGCCAAGTGCCTCCTGCAAACTGACATCAGGAACCTGGCCTGGTGAGTTTTGTTTCTCAGGGGAAAGGGCATCGTTCGTGTCCAGGGCTTGGTGGCCCGGAGTGGCCGGCTGCCTGCTGAAATTCCGCATGGTTCAGGATATCTCCCAGATGCAAGGTGCCCCCACAGGCAACTGTGTCTGGTTTGACAGTGCCAAGTGCCTCCTGCAAACTGACATCAGGAACCTGGCCTGGTGAGTCTTGTTTCTCAGGGGAAAGGGCATCGTTCCTGTCCAGGGCCCTGTGGCCCGGAGTGGCCGGCTGCCTGCTGAAATTCCGCATGCTTCAGGATATCTCCCAGATGCAAGGTGCCCCCACATGCAACTGTGTCTGGTTTGACAGTGCCAAGTGCCTCCTGCAAACTGACATCAGGAACCTGGCCTGGTGAGTTTTGTTTCTCAGGGGAAAGGCCATCGTTCGTGTCCAGGGCCCGGTGGCCCGGAGTGGCCGGCTGCCTGCTGAAATTCCGCATGCTTCAGGATATCTCCCAGATGCAAGGTGCCCCCACAGGCAACTGTGTCTGGTTTGACAGTGCCAAGTGCCTCCTGCAAACTGACATCAGGAACCTGGCCTGGTGAGTTTTGTTTCTCAGGGGAAAGGCCATCGTTTGTGTCCAGGGCCCGGTGGCCCGGAGTGGCCGGCTGCCTGCTGATATTCCGCATGCTTCAGGATATCTCCCAGATGCAAGGTGCCCCCACAGGCAACTGTGTCTGGTTTGAGAGTGCCAAGTGCCTCCTGCAAACTGACATCAGGAACCTGGCCTGGTGAGTTTTGTTTCTCAGGGGAAAGGGCATCGTTCGCTTCCAGGGCCCGGTGGCCCGGAGTGGCCGGCTGCCTGCTGAAATTCCGCATGCTTCAGGATATCTCCCAGATGCAAGGTGCCCCCACAGGCAACTGTGTCTGGTTTGACAGTGCCAAGTGCCTCCTGCAAACTGACATCAGGAACCTGGCCTGGTGAGTTTTGTTTCTCAGGGGAAAGGGCATCGTTCGTGTCCAGGGCCCGGTGGCCCGGAGTGGCCGGCTGCCTGCTGAAATTCCGCATGGATCAGGATATCTCCCAGATGCAAGGTGCCCCACAGGCAACTGTGTCTGGTTTGACAGTGACAAGTGCCTCCTGCAAACTGACATCAGGGACCTGGCCTGGTGAGTTTTGTTTCTCAGGGGAAAGGGCATCGTTCGTGTCCAGGGCCCGGTGGCCCGGAGTGGCCGGCTGCCTGCTGAAATTCCGCATGCTTCAGGATATCTCCCAGATGCAAGGTGCCCCCACAGGCAACTGTGTCTGGTTTGACAGTGCCAAGTGCCTCCTGCAAACTGACATCAGGAACCTGGCCTGGTGAGTTTTGTTTCTCAGGGGAAAGGGCATCGTTCGTGTCCAGGGCCCGGTGGCCCGGAGTGGCCGGCTGCCTGCTGAAATTCCGCATGCTTCAGGATATCTCCCAGATGCAAGGTGCCCCCACAGGCAACTGTGTCTGGTTTGACAGTGCCAAGTGCCTCCTGCAAACTGACATCAGGAACCTGGCCTGGTGAGTTTTGTTTCTCAGGGGAAAGGGCATCGTTCGTGTCCAGGGCCCGGTGGCCCGGAGTGGCCGGCTGGCTGCTGATATTCCGCATGGTTCAGGATATCTCCCAGATGCAAGGTGCCCCCACAGGCAACTGTGTCTGGTTTGACAGTGCCAAGTGCCTCCTGCAAACTGACATCAGGAACCTGGCCTGGTGAGTTTTGTTTCTCAGGGGAAAGGGCATCGTTCGTGTCCAGGGCCCGGTGGCCCGGAGTGGCCGGCTGCCTGCTGAAATTCCGCATGCTTCAGGATATCTCCCAGATGCAAGGTGCCCCCACAGGCAACTGTGTCTGGTTTGACAGTGCCAAGTGCCTCCTGCAAACTCACATCAAGAACCTGGCCTGGTGAGTTTTGTTTCTCAGGGGAAAGGGCATCGTTTGTGTCCAGGGCCCGGTGGCCCGGAGTGGCCGGCTGCCTGCTGAAATTCCGCATGCTTCAGGATATCTCCCAGATGCAAGGAGCAGCCACAGGCAACTGTGTCTGGTTTGACAGTGCCAAGTGCCTCCTGCAAACTGACATCAGGAACCTGGCCTGGTGAGTTTTGTTTCTCAGGGGAAAGGGCATGGTTCGTGTCCAGGGCCCGGTGGCCCGGAGTGGCCGGCTGCCTGCTGAAATTCCGCATGCTTCAGGATATCTCCCAGATGCAAGGTGCCCCCACAGGCAACTGTGTCTGGTTTGACAGTGCCAAGTGCCTCCTGCAAACTGACATCAGGAACCTGGCCTGGTGAGTTTTGTTTCTCAGGGGAAAGGGCATCGTTCGTGTCCAGGGCTTGGTGGCCCGGAGTGGCCGGCTGCCTGCTGAAATTCCGCATGGTTCAGGATATCTCCCAGATGCAAGGAGCCCCCACAGGCAACTGTGTCTGGTTTGACAGTGCCAAGTGCCTCCTGCAAACTGACATCAGGAACCTGGCCTGGTGAGTCTTGTTTCTCAGGGGAAAGGGCATCGTTCCTGTCCAGGGCCCTGTGGCCCGGAGTGGCCGGCTGCCTGCTGAAATTCCGCATGCTTCAGGATATCTCCCAGATGCAAGGTGCCCCCACATGCAACTGTGTCTGGTTTGAGAGTGCCAAGTGCCTCCTGCAAACTGACATCAGGAACCTGGCCTGGTGAGTTTTGTTTCTCAGGGGAAAGGCCATCGTTCCTGTCCAGGGCCCGGTGGCCCGGAGTGGCCGGCTGCCTGCTGAAATTCCGCATGCTTCAGGATATCTCCCAGATGCAAGGTGCCCCCACAGGCAACTGTGTCTGGTTTGACAGTGCCAAGTGCCTCCTGCAAACTGACATCAGGAACCTGGCCTGGTGAGTTTTGTTTCTCAGGGGAAAGGCCATCGTTTGTGTCCAGGGCCCGGTGGCCCGGAGTGGCCGGCTGCCTGCTGATATTCCGCATGCTTCAGGATATCTCCCAGATGCAAGGTGCCCCCACAGGCAACTGTGTCTGGTTTGAGAGTGCCAAGTGCCTCCTGCAAACTGACATCAGGAACCTGGCCTGCTGAGTTTTGTTTCTCAGGGGAAAGGGCATCGTTCGTGTCCAGGGCCCGGTGGCCCGGAGTGGCCGGCTGCCTGCTGAAATTCCGCATGCTTCAGGATATCTCCCAGATGCAAGGTGCCCCCACAGGCAACTGTGTCTGGTTTGAGAGTGCCAAGTGCCTCCTGCAAACTGACATCAGGAACCTGGCCTGGTGAGTTTTGTTTCTCAGGGGAAAGGGCATCGTTCGTGTCCAGGGCCCGGTGGCCCGGAGTGGCCGGCTGCCTGCTGAAATTCCGCATGCTTCAGGATATCTCCCAGATGCAAGGTGCCCCACAGGCAACTGTGTCTGGTTTGACAGTGCCAAGTGCCTCCTGCAAACTGACCTCAGGAACCTGGCCTGGTGAGTTTTGTTTCTCAGGGGAAAGGGCATCGTTCGTGTCCAGGGCCCGGTGGCCCGGAGTGGCCGGCTGCCTGCTGAAATTCCGCATGCTTCAGGATATCTCCCAGATGCAAGGTGCCCCCACAGGCAACTGTGTCTGGTTTGACAGTGCCAAGTGCCTCCTGCAAACTGACATCAGGAACCTGGCCTGGTGAGTTTTGTTTCTCAGGGGAAAGGGCATCGTTTGTGTCCAGGGCCCGGTGGCCCGGAGTGGCCGGCTGCCTGCTGAAATTCCGCATGCTTCAGGATATCTCCCAGATGCAAGGTGCCCCCACAGGCAACTGTGTCTGGTTTGACAGTGCCAAGTGCCTCCTGCAAACTCACATCAAGAACCTGGCCTGGTGAGTTTTGTTTCTCAGGGGAAAGGGCATCGTTTGTGTCCAGGGCCCGGTGGCCCGGAGTGGCCGGCTGCCTGCTGAAATTCCGCATGCTTCAGGATATCTCCCAGATGCAAGGTGCCCCCACAGGCAACTGTGTCTGGTTTGACAGTGCCAAGTGCCTCCTGCAAACTGACATCAGGAACCTGGCCTGGTGAGTTTTGTTTCTCAGGGGAAAGGGCATGGTTCGTGTCCAGGGCCCGGTGGCCCGGAGTGGCCGGCTGCCTGCTGAAATTCCGCATGCTTCAGGATATCTCCCAGATGCAAGGTGCCCCCACAGGCAACTGTGTCTGGTTTGACAGTGCCAAGTGCCTCCTGCAAACTGACATCAGGAACCTGGCCTGGTGAGTTTTGTTTCTCAGGGGAAAGGGCATCGTTCGTGTCCAGGGCTTGGTGGCCCGGAGTGGCCGGCTGCCTGCTGAAATTCCGCATGCTTCAGGATATCTCCCAGATGCAAGGTGCCCCCACAGGCAACTGTGTCTGGTTTGACAGTGCCAAGTGCCTCCTGCAAACTGACATCAGGAACCTGGCCTGGTGAGTCTTGTTTCTCAGGGGAAAGGGCATCGTTCCTGTCCAGGGCCCTGTGGCCCGGAGTGGCCGGCTGCCTGCTGAAATTCCGCATGCTTCAGGATATCTCCCAGATGCAAGGTGCCCCCACATGCAACTGTGTCTGGTTTGACAGTGCCAAGTGCCTCCTGCAAACTGACATCAGGAACCTGGCCTGGTGAGTTTTGTTTCTCAGGGGAAAGGGCATCGTTCGTGTCCAGGGCCCGGTGGCCCGGAGTGGCCGGCTGCCTGCTGAAATTCCGCATGGTTCAGGATATCTCCCAGATGCAAGGTGCCCCACAGGCAACTGTGTCTGGTTTGACAGTGCCAAGTGCCTCCTGCAAACTGACCTCAGGGACCTGGCCTGGTGAGTTTTGTTTCTCAGGGGAAAGGGCATCGTTCGTGTCCAGGGCCCGGTGGCCCGGAGTGGCCGGCTGCCTGCTGAAATTCCGCATGCTTCAGGATATCTCCCAGATGCAAGGTGCCCCCACAGGCAACTGTGTCTGGTTTGACAGTGCCAAGTGCCTCCTGCAAACTGACATCAGGAACCTGGCCTGGTGAGTTTTGTTTCTCAGGGGAAAGGGCATCGCTCGTGTCCAGGGCCCGGTGGCCCGGAGTGGCCGGCTGCCTGCTGAAATTCCGCATGGTTCAGGATATCTCCCAGATGCAAGGTGCCCCCACAGGCAACTGTGTCTGGTTTGAGAGTGCCAAGTGCCTCCTGCAAACTGACATCAGGAACCTGGCCTGGTGAGTTTTGTTTCTCAGGGGAAAGGCCATCGTTTGTGTCCAGGGCCCGGTGGCCCGGAGTGGCCGGCTGCCTGCTGAAATTCCGCATGGTTCAGGATATCTCCCAGATGCAAGGTGCCCCCACAGGCAACTGTGTCTGGTTTGACAGTGCCAAGTGCCTCCTGCAAACTGACATCAGGAACCTGGCCTGGTGAGTTTTGTTTCTCAGGGGAAAGGGCATCGTTCGTGTCCAGGGCCCGGTGGCCCGGAGTGGCCGGCTGCCTGCTGAAATTCCGCATGCTTCAGGATATCTCCCAGATGCAAGGTGCCCCCACAGGCAACTGTGTCAGGTTTGACAGTGCCAAGTGCCTCCTGCAAACTGACATCAGGAACCTGGCCTGGTGAGTTTTGTTTCTCAGGGGAAAGGGCATCGTTTGTGTCCAGGGCCCGGTGGCCCGGAGTGGCCGGCTGCCTGCTGAAATTCCACATGGTTCAGGATACCTCCCAGATGCAAGGAGCACCCACAGGCAACTGTGTCTGGTTTGACAGTGCCAAGTGCCTCCTGCAAACTGACATCAGGAACCTGGCCTGGTGAGTTTTGTTTCTCAGGGGAAAGGGCATCGTTCCTGTCCAGGGCCCGGTGGCCCGGAGTGGCCGGCTGCCTGCTGAAATTCCGCATGCTTCAGGATATCTCCCAGATGCAAGGTGCCCCCACAGGCAACTGTGTCTGGTTTGACAGTGCCAAGTGCCTCCTGCAAACTGACATCAGGAACCTGGCCTGGTGAGTTTTGTTTCTCAGGGGAAAGGGCATCGTTTGCGTCCAGGGCTCGGTGGCCCGGAGTGGCCGGCTGCCTGCTGAAATTCCGCATGGTTCAGGATATCTCCCAGATGCAAGGTGCACCCACAGGCAACTGTGTCTGTTTTGACAGTGCCAAGTGCCTCCTGCAAACTGACATCAGGAACCTGGCCTGGTGAGTCTTGTTTCTCAGGGGAAAGGCCATCGTTCTTGTCCAGGGCCCGGTGGCCCGGAGTGGCCGGCTGCCTGCTGAAATTCCGTATGCTTCAGGATACCTCCCAGATGCAAGGTGCCCCCACAGGCAACTGTGTCTGGTTTGACAGTGCCAAGTGCCTCCTGCAAACTGACATCAGGAACCTGGCCTGGTGAGTTTTGTTTCTCAGGGGAAAGGGCATCGTTCGTGTCCAGGGCCCGGTGGCCCGGAGTGGCCGGCTGCCTGCTGAAATTCCGCATGCTTCAGGATATCTCCCAGATGCAAGTTGCCCCCACAGGCAACTGTGTCTGGTTTGACAGTGCCAAGTGCCTCCTGCAAACTGACATCAGGAACCTGGCCTGGTGAGTTTGTTTCTCAGGGGAAAGGCCATCGTTCCTGTCCAGGGCCCGGTGGCCCGGAGTGGCCGGCTGCCTGCTGAAATTCCGCATGGTTCAGGATATCTCCCAGATGCAAGGTGCACCCACAGGCAACTGTGTCTGGTTTGACAGTGCCAAGTGCCTCCTGCAAACTGACATCAGGAACCTGGCCTGGTGAGTTTTGTTTCTCAGGGGAAAGGCCATCGTTTGTGTCCAGGGCCCGGTGGCCCGGAGTGGCCGGCTGCCTGCTGATATTCCGCATGCTTCAGGATATCTCCCAGATGCAAGGTGCCCCCACAGGCAACTGTGTCTGGTTTGACAGTGCCAAGTGCCTCCTGCAAACTGACATCAGGAACCTGGCCTGGTGACTTTTGTTTCTCAGGGGAAAGGGCATCGTTCGTGTCCAGGGCCCGGTGGCCCGGAGTGGCCGGCTGCCTGCTGAAATTCCGCATGCTTCAGGATATCTCCCAGATGCAAGGTGCCCCCACAGGCAACTGTGTCTGGTTTGACAGTGCCAAGTGCCTCCTGCAAACTGACATCAGGAACCTGGCCTGGTGAGTTTTGTTTCTCAGGGGAAAGGCCATCGTTCGTGTCCAGGGCCCGGTGGCCCGGAGTGGCCGGCTGCCTGCTGAAATTCCGCATGCTTCAGGATATCTCCCAGATGCAAGGTGCCCCCACAGGCAACTGTGTCTGGTTTGACAGTGCCAAGTGCCTCCTGCAAACTGACATCAGGAACTTGGCCTGGTGAGTTTTGTTTCTCAGGGGAAAGGCCATCGTTTGTGTCCAGGGCCCGGTGGCCCGGAGTGGCCGGCTGCCTGCTGATATTCCGCATGCTTCAGGATATCTCCCAGATGCAAGGTGCCCCCACAGGCAACTGTGTCTGGTTTGAGAGTGCCAAGTGCCTCCTGCAAACTGACATCAGGAACCTGGCCTGGTGAGTTTTGTTTCTCAGGGGAAAGGGCATCGTTCGCTTCCAGGGCCCGGTGGCCCGGAGTGGCCGGCTGCCTGCTGAAATTCCGCATGCTTCAGGATATCTCCCAGATGCAAGGTGCCCCCACAGGCAACTGTGTCTGGTTTGACAGTGCCAAGTGCCTCCTGCAAACTGACATCAGGAACCTGGCCTGGTGAGTTTTGTTTCTCAGGGGAAAGGGCATCGTTCGTGTCCAGGGCCCGGTGGCCCGGAGTGGCCGGCTGCCTGCTGAAATTCCGCATGGTTCAGGATATCTCCCAGATGCAAGGTGCCCCACAGGCAACTGTGTCTGGTTTGACAGTGCCAAGTGCCTCCTGCAAACTGACCTCAGGGACCTGGCCTGGTGAGTTTTGTTTCTCAGGGGAAAGGGCATCGTTCGTGTCCAGGGCCCGGTGGCCCGGAGTGGCCGGCTGCCTGCTGAAATTCCGCATGCTTCAGGATATCTCCCAGATGCAAGGTGCCCCCACAGGCAACTGTGTCTGGTTTGACAGTGCCAAGTGCCTCCTGCAAACTGACATCAGGAACCTGGCCTGGTGAGTTTTGTTTCTCAGGGGAAAGGGCATCGCTCGTGTCCAGGGCCCGGTGGCCCGGAGTGGCCGGCTGCCTGCTGAAATTCCGCATGGTTCAGGATATCTCCCAGATGCAAGGTGCCCCCACAGGCAACTGTGTCTGGTTTGAGAGTGCCAAGTGCCTCCTGCAAACTGACATCAGGAACCTGGCCTGGTGAGTTTTGTTTCTCAGGGGAAAGGCCATCGTTTGTGTCCAGGGCCCGGTGGCCCAGAGTGGCCGGCTGCCTGCTGAAATTCCGCATGGTTCAGGATATCTCCCAGATGCAAGGTGCCCCCACAGGCAACTGTGTCAGGTTTGACAGTGCCAAGTGCCTCCTGCAAACTGACATCAGGAACCTGGCCTGGTGAGTTTTGTTTCTCAGGGGAAAGGGCATCGTTCGTGTCCAGGGCCCGGTGGCCCGGAGTGGCCGGCTGCCTGCTGAAATTCCGCATGCTTCAGGATATCTCCCAGATGCAAGGTGCCCCCACAGGCAACTGTGTCTGGTTTGAGAGTGCCATGTGCCTCCTGCAAACTGACATCAGGAACCTGGCCTGGTGAGTTTTGTTTCTCAGGGGAAAGGCCATCGTTCGTGTCCAGGGCCCGGTGGCCCGGAGTGGCCGGCTGCCTGCTGAAATTCCGCATGCTTCAGGATATCTCCCAGATGCAAGGTGCCCCCACAGGCAACTGTGTCAGGTTTGACAGTGCCAAGTGCCTCCTGCAAACTGACATCAGGAACCTGGCCTGGTGAGTTTTGTTTCTCAGGGGAAAGGGCATCGTTTGTGTCCAGGGCCCGGTGGCCCGGAGTGGCCGGCTGCCTGCTGAAATTCCGTATGCTTCAGGATACCTCCCAGATGCAAGGAGCACCCACAGGCAACTGTGTCTGGTTTGACAGTGCCAAGTGCCTCCTGCAAACTGACATCAGGAACCTGGCCTGGTGAGTTTTGTTTCTCAGGGGAAAGGGCATGGTTCGTGTCCAGGGCCCGGTGGCCCGGAGTGGCCGGCTGCCTGCTGAAATTCCGCATGCTTCAGGATATCTCCCAGATGCAAGGTGCCCCCACAGGCAACTGTGTCTGGTTTGAGAGTGCCAAGTGCCTCCTGCAAACTGACATCAGGAACCTGGCCTGGTGAGTTTTGTTTCTCAGGGGAAAGGGCATCGTTTGCGTCCAGGGCTCGGTGGCCCGGAGTGGCCGGCTGCCTGCTGAAATTCCGCATGGTTCAGGATATCTCCCAGATGCAAGGTGCACCCACAGGCAACTGTGTCTGGTTTGACAGTGCCAAGTGCCTCCTGCAAACTGACATCAGGAACCTGGCCTGGTGAGTCTTGTTTCTCAGGGGAAAGGCCATCGTTCTTGTCCAGGGCCCGGTGGCCCGGAGTGGCCGGCTGCCTGCTGAAATTCCGTATGCTTCAGGATACCTCCCAGATGCAAGGTGCCCCCACAGGCAACTGTGTCTGGTTTGACAGTGCCAAGTGCCTCCTGCAAACTGACATCAGGAACCTGGCCTGGTGAGTTTTGTTTCTCAGGGGAAAGGGCATGGTTCGTGTCCAGGGCCCGGTGGCCCGGAGTGGCCGGCTGCCTGCTGAAATTCCGCATGCTTCAGGATATCTCCCAGATGCATGGTGCCCCCACAGGCAACTGTGTCTGGTTTGACAGTGCCAAGTGCCTCCTGCAAACTGACATCAGGAACCTGGCCTGGTGAGTTTGTTTCTCAGGGGAAAGGCCATCGTTCCTGTCCAGGGCCCGGTGGCCCGGAGTGGCCGGCTGCCTGCTGAAATTCCGCATGGTTCAGGATATCTCCCAGATGCAAGGTGCACCCACAGGCAACTGTGTCTGGTTTGACAGTGCCAAGTGCCTCCTGCAAACTGACATCAGGAACCTGGCCTGGTGAGTTTTGTTTCTCAGGGGAAAGGCCATCGTTTGTGTCCAGGGCCCGGTGGCCCGGAGTGGCCGGCTGCCTGCTGATATTCCGCATGGTTCAGGATATCTCCCAGATGCAAGGTGCCCCCACAGGCAACTGTGTCTGGTTTGACAGTGCCAAGTGCCTCCTGCAAACTGACATCAGGAACCTGGCCTGGTGAGTTTTGTTTCTCAGGGGAAAGGGCATCGTTCGTGTCCAGGGCCCGGTGGCCCGGAGTGGCCGGCTGCCTGCTGAAATTCCGCATGCTTCAGGATATCTCCCAGATGCAAGGTGCCCCCACAGGCAACTGTGTCTGGTTTGACAGTGCCAAGTGCCTCCTGCAAACTGACATCAGGAACCTGGCCTGGTGAGTTTTGTTTCTCAGGGGAAAGGCCATCGTTCGTGTCCAGGGCCCGGTGGCCCGGAGTGGCCGGCTGCCTGCTGAAATTCCGCATGCTTCAGGATATCTCCCAGATGCAAGGTGTTGTTATCTAGCTGCAAAGGTTTCATACCTTCTTGGTGATTTTCATGAGCAGCTCCTCACAGCACTAACTCCTTCTTCTCAGCACAGCTAACAAACTCCATCTCCCATCTCGACCAGCCAACCTGCTCTTCTATAATACCCCTCTTAACTGGATCCAGCTCTCACCTACTAAGGGCAGGCTTGTTCTTCATGCTTGATAATTAGCACAGCTGTAACTCTTTAAGGGTGAGATTACTTTGACCATTATCTCTAGTCTCCTGCCTTCTATCTATCCACAATTCCCCCTTTTCTTTTAATTACAAAGTTACTTTGATTATTGACAATATCCACAGCTGTACAACTTATGCTTATGGAATATCACAGTTTGGTGGTTTCTCTTTATTTTTTTTTCCTTCTCTTTTTTTTTTTTTGTGTGTTTTTTTTTTTTTTTTCCTTTTTTTTTTTTTTTCTTTCCACGTATATCAAACAAACAATCTGTTCAGCACTCGATATGTTATTTCTCATTGTGTCCCCAGTGGCTCACCTGTACCTCAGGTGTGAAAATCTGTCAGGTCCAGATCAGGCAGCTTCCCCTGCTGCTCTCAATGCTACACTGGGCTCCATCTCTGGCTGCACCTCACCCTGCAGCCCACTCCCAATCACGTTGGGTTACTGTGGAGATGGCCACTATACAGTTTTAGAAGGCTTCTCTTACATGTTGTCTGTGCAGCTCTGACTCTGCCTCTCAAAGCTCCATGTTGCTTTTGTTCCAGCACTTGTGCTGCAGTGACTTAGCAAACCTTCCCCTGTACTCCTCAGGGGCCATGCTATTGCTGAGGCACCCCCTGCTGCTGTGGCCATGCCATTTGCCACTTCTGTCACACAGCTTGTGTCCTGCTGCACACACTGCCATTCAGGGGGAACCCAGCACCATCCTGGGTCCTCGATCACGTCGGGATCACCATTTGTTGTTGTCTAGCTGCAAAGGTTTCATACCTTCTTGGTGATTTTCATGAGCAGCTCCTCACAGCACTAACTCCTTCTTCTCAGCACAGCTAACAAACTCCATCTCCCACCTCGACCAGCCAACCTGTTCTTCTATAATACCCCTCTTAACTGGATCCAGCTGTCACCTACTAAGGGCAGGCTTGCTCTTCATGCTTGATAATTAGCACAGCTGTAACTCTTTAAGGGTGAGATTACTTTGACCATTATCTCTAGTCTCCTGCCTTCTATCTATCCACAGCAAGGTGCCCCCACAGGCAACTGTGTCTGGTTTGAGAGTGCCAAGTGCCTCCTGCAAACTGACATCAGGAACCTGGCCTGGTGAGTTTTGTTTCTCAGGGGAAAGGGCATCGTTCGTGTCCAGGGCCCGGTGGCCCGGAGTGGCTGGCTGCCTGCTGAAATTCCGCATGCTTCAGGATACCACCCAGATGCAAGGTGCACCCACAGGCAACTGTGTCTGGTTTGACAGTGCCAAGTGCCTCCTGCAAACTGACATCAGGAACCTGGCCTGGTGAGTTTTGTTTCTCAGGGGAAAGGGCATCGTTCGTGTCCAGGGCCCGGTGGCCCGGAGTGGCTGGCTGCCTGCTGAAATTCCGCATGGTTCAGGATATCTCCCAGATGCAAGGTGCCCCCACAGGCAACTGTGTCTGGTTTGACAGTGCCAAGTGCCTCCTGCAAACTGACATCAGGAACCTGGCCTGGTGAGTTTTATTTCTCAGGGGAAAGGGCATCGTTCGTGTCCAGGGCCCGGTGGCCCGGAGTGGCCGGCTGCCTGCTGAAATTCCGCATGGTTCAGGATATCTCCCAGATGCAAGGTGCCCCCACAGGCAACTGTGTCTGGTTTGACAGTGCCAAGTGCCTCCTGCAAACTGACATCAGGAACCTGGCCTGGTGAGTTTTGTTTCTCAGGGGAAAGGGCATGGTTCGTGTCCAGGGCCCGGTGGCCCGGAGTGGCCGGCTGCCTGCTGAAATTCCGCATGCTTCAGGATATCTCCCAGATGCAAGGTGCACCCACAGGCAACTGTGTCTGGTTTGAGAGTGCCAAGTGCCTCCTGCAAACTGACATCAGGAACCTGGCCTGGTGAGTTTTGTTTCTCAGGGGAAAGGGCATCGTTCCTGTCCAGGGCCCGGTGGCCCGGAGTGGCCGGCTGCCTGCTGAAATTCCGCATGCTTCAGGATATCTCCCAGATGCAAGGTGCCCCCACAGGCAACTGTGTCTGGTTTGAGAGTGCCAAGTGCCTCCTGCAAACTGACGTCAGGAACCTGGCCTGGTGAGTTTTGTTTCTCAGGGGAAAGGGCATCGTTCGTGTCCAGGGCCCGGTGGCCCGGAGTGGCCGGCTGCCTGCTGAAATTCCGCATGCTTCAGGATATCTCCCAGATGCAAGGTGCCCCCACAGGCAACTGTGTCTGGTTTGACAGTGCCAAGTGCCTCCTGCAAACTGACATCAGGAACCTGGCCTGGTGAGTTTTGTTTCTCAGGGGAAATGGCATCGTTCGTGTCCAGGGCCCGGTGGCCCGGAGTGGCCGGCTGCCTGCTGAAATTCCGCATGGTTCAGGATATCTCCCAGATGCAAGGTGCCCCCACAGGCAACTGTGTCTGGTTTGACAGTGCCAAGTGCCTCCTGCAAACTGACATCAGGAACCTGGCCTGGTGAGTTTTGTTTCTCAGGGGAAAGGGCATCGTTCGTGTCCAGGGCCCGGTGGCCCGGAGTGGCCGGCTGGCTGCTGAAATTCCACATGCTTCAGGATATCTCCCAGATGCATGGTGCCCCCACAGGCAACTGTGTCTGGTTTGACAGTGCCAAGTGCCTCCTGCAAACTGACATCAGGAACCTGGCCTGGTGAGTTTTATTTCTCAGGGCAGAGGCCATCATTTGTGTCCAGGGCCCGGTGGCCCGGAGTGGCCGGCTGCCTGCTGAAATTCCGCATGCTTCAGGATATCTCCCAGATGCAAGGTGCCCCCACAGGCAACTGTGTCTGGTTTGACAGTGCCAAGTGCCTCCTGCAAACTGACATCAGGAACCTGGCCTGGTGAGTTTTGTTTCTCAGGGGAAAGGGCATCGTTCGTGTCCAGGGCCCGGTGGCCCGGAGTGGCCGGCTGCCTGCTGAAATTCCACATGCTTCAGGATATCTCCCAGATGCATGGTGCCCCCACAGGCAACTGTGTCTGGTTTGACAGTGCCAAGTGCCTCCTGCAAACTGACATCAGGAACCTGGCCTGGTGAGTTTTATTTCTCAGGGCAGAGGCCATCGTTCGTGTCCAGGGCCCGGTGGCCCGGAGTGGCCGGCTGCCTGCTGAAATTCCGCATGCTTCAGGATATCTCCCAGATGCAAGGTGCCCCCACAGGCAACTGTGTCTGGTTTGACAGTGCCAAGTGCCTCCTGCAAACTGACATCAGGAACCTGGCCTGGTGAGTTTTGTTTCTCAGGGGAAAGGCCATGGTTCGTGTCCAGGGCCCGGTGGCCCGGAGTGGCTGGCTGCCTGCTGAAATTCCGCATCTTTCAGGATACCTCCCAGATGCAAGGAGCACCCACAGGCAACTGTGTCTGGTTTGACAGTGCCAAGTGCCTCCTGCAAACTGACATCAGGAACCTGGCCTGGTGAGTTTTGTTTCTCAGGGGAAAGGGCATCGTTCGTGTCCAGGGCCCGGTGGCCCGGAGTGGCCGGCTGCCTGCTGAAATTCCGTATGCTTCAGGATACCTCCCAGATGCAAGGTGCCCCCACAGGCAACTGTGTCTGGTTTGACAGTGCCAAGTGCCTCCTGCAAACTGACATCAGGAACCTGGCCTGGTGAGTTTTGTTTCTCAGGGGAAAGGGCATCGTTCGTGTCCAGGGCCCGGTGGCCCGGAGTGTGGCCGGCTGCCTGCTGAAATTCCGCATGCTTCAGGATATCTCCCAGATGCAAGGTGCCCCCACAGGCAACTGTGTCTGGTTTGACAGTGCCAAGTGCCTCCTGCAAACTGACATCAGGAACCTGGCCTGGTGAGTTTTGTTTCTCAGGGGAAAGGCCATCGTTCGTGTCCAGGGCCCGGTGGCCCGGAGTGGCCGGCTGCCTGCTGAAATTCCGTATGGTTCAGGATATCTCCCAGATGCAAGGTGCCCCCACAGGCAACTGTGTCTGGTTTGACAGTGCCATGTGCCTCCTGCAAACTGACATCAGGAACCTGGCCTGGTGAGTTTTGTTTCTCAGGGGAAAGGGCATCGTTCGTGTCCAGGGCCCGGTGGCCCGGAGTGGCCGGCTGCCTGCTGAAATTCCGCATGCTTCAGGATATCTCCCAGATGCAAGGTGCCCCCACAGGCAACTGTGTCTGGTTTGAGAGTGCCAAGTGCCTCCTGCAAACTGACATCAGGAACCTGGCCTGGTGAGTTTTGTTTCTCAGGGGAAAGGCCATCGTTCGTGTCCAGGGCCCGGTGGCCCGGAGTGGCCGGCTGCCTGCTGAAATTCCGCATGCTTCAGGATATCTCCCAGATGCAAGGTGCCCCCACAGGCAACTGTGTCTGGTTTGACAGTGCCAAGTGCCTCCTGCAAACTGACATCAGGAACCTGGCCTGGTGAGTTTTGTTTCTCAGGGGAAAGGGCATCGTTCGTGTCCAGGGCCCGGTGGCCCGGAGTGGCCGGCTGCCTGCTGAAATTCCGCATGCTTCAGGATATCTCCCAGATGCAAGGTGCAGCCACAGGCAACTGTGTCTGGTTTGAGAGTGCCAAGTGCCTCCTGCAAACTGACATCAGGAACCTGGCCTGGTGAGTTTTGTTTCTCAGGGGAAATGGCATCGTTTGTGTCCAGAGCCCGGTGGCCCGGAGTGGCCGGCTGCCTGCTGAAATTCCGCATGCTTCAGGATATCTCCCAGATGCAAGGAGCACCCACAGGCAACTGTGTCTGGTTTGACAGTGCCAAGTGCCTCCTGCAAACTGACATCAGGAACCTGGCCTGGTGAGTTTTGTTTCTCAGGGGAAAGGGCATCGTTTTTGTCTAGGGCCCGGTGGCCCGGAGTGGCCGGCTGCCTGCTGAAATTCCGTATGCTTCATGATACCACCCAGATGCAAGGTGCACCCACACGCAACTGTGTCTGGTTTGACAGTGCCAAGTGCCTCCTACAAACTGACATCAGGAACCTGGCCTGGTGAGTTTTGTTTCTCAGGGGAAAGGGCATGGTTCGTGTCCAGGGCCCGGTGGCCCGGAGTGGCCGGCTGCCTGCTGAAATTCCGCATGGTTCAGGATATCTCCCAGATGCAAGGTGCCCCCACAGGCAACTGTGTCTGGTTTGACAGTGCCAAGTGCCTCCTGCAAACTGACATCAGGAACCTGGCCTGGTGAGTTTTGTTTCTCAGGGGAAAGGGCATCGTTCGTGTCCAGGGCCCGGTGGCCCGGAGTGTGGCCGGCTGCCTGCTGAAATTCCGCATGCTTCAGGATATCTCCCAGATGCAAGGTGCCCCCACAGGCAACTGTGTCTGGTTTGACAGTGCCAAGTGCCTCCTGCAAACTGACATCAGGAACCTGGCCTGGTGAGTTTTGTTTCTCAGGGGAAAGGGCATGGTTCGTGTCCAGGGCCCGGTGGCCCGGAGTGGCTGGCTGCCTGCTGAAATTCCTCATGGTTCAGGATATCTCCCAGATGCAAGGTGCCCCCACAGGCAACTGTGTCTGGTTTGAGAGTGCCAAGTGCCTCCTGCAAACTGACATCAGGAACCTGGCCTGGTGAGTTTTGTTTCTCAGGGGAAAGGGCATCGTTCGTGTCCAGGGCCCGGTGGCCCGGAGTGGCTGGCTGTCTGCTGAAATTCCGCATGCTTCAGGATATCTCCCAGATGCAAGGTGCCCCCACAGGCAACTGTGTCTGGTTTGACAGTGCCAAGTGCCTCCTGCAAACTGACATCAGGAACCTGGCCTGGTGAGTTTTGTTTCTCAGGGGAAATGGCATCGTTCGTGTCCAGGGCCCGGTGGCCCGGAGTGGCCGGCTGCCTGCTGAAATTCCGCATGCTTCAGGATATCTCCCAGATGCAAGGTGCCTCCACAGGCAACTGTGTCTGGTTTGACAGTGCCAAGTGCCTCCTGCAAACTGACATCAGGAACCTGGCCTGGTGAGTTTTGTTTCTCAGGGGAAAGGGCATCGTTCGTGTCCAGGGCCCGGTGGCCCGGAGTGGCGGGCTGCCTGCTGAAATTCCACCTGGTTCAGGATATCTACCAGATGCAAGGTGCCCCCACAGGCAACTGTGTCTGGTTTGACAGTGCCAAGTGCCTCCTGCAAACTGACATCAGGAACCTGGCCTGGTGAGTTTTGTTTCTCAGGGGAAAGGGCATCGTTTGTGTCCAGGGCCCGGTGGCCCGGAGTGGCCGGCTGCCTGCTGAAATTCCGCATGCTTCAGGATATCTCCCAGATGCAAGGTGCCCCCACAGGCAACTGTGTCTGGTTTGACAGTGCCAAGTGCCTCCTGCAAACTGACATCAGGAACCTGGCCTGGTGAGTTTTATTTCTCAGGGCAGAGGCCATCGTTTGTGTCCAGGGCCCGGTGGCCCGGAGTGGCCGGCTGCCTGCTGAAATTCCGCATGCTTCAGGATATCTCCCAGATGCAAGGTGCCCCCACAGGCAACTGTGTCTGGTTTGAGAGTGCCAAGTGCCTCCTGCAAACTGACATCAGGAACCTGGCCTGGTGAGTTTTGTTTCTCAGGGGAAAGGGCATCGTTCCTGTCCAGGGCCCGGTGGCCCGGAGTGACCGGCTGCCTGCTGAAATTCCGCATGGTTCAGGATATCTCCCAGATGCAAGGTGCCCCCACAGGCAACTGTGTCTGGTTTGACAGTGCCAAGTGCCTCCTGCAAACTGACATCAGGAACCTGGCCTGGTGAGTTTTGTTTCTCAGGGGAAAGGGCATGGTTCGTGTCCAGGGCCCGGTGGCCCGGAGTGGCTGGCTGCCTGCTGAAATTCCGCATGTTTCAGGATACCTCCCAGATGCAAGGAGCACCCACAGGCAACTGTGTCTGGTTTGAGAGTGCCAAGTGCCTCCTGCAAACTGACATCAGGAACCTGGCCTGGTGAGTTTTGTTTCTCAGGGGAAAGGGCATCGTTCGTGTCCAGGGCCCGGTGGCCCGGAGTGGCCGGCTGCCTGCTGAAATTCCGTATGCTTCAGGATACCTCCCAGATGCAAGGTACCCCCACAGGCAACTGTGTCTGGTTTGACAGTGCCAAGTGCCCCCTGCAAACTGACATCAGGAACCTGGCCTGGTGAGTTTTGTTTCTCAGGGGAAAGGCCATCGTTCCTGTCCAGGGCCCGGTGGCCCGGAGTGGCCGGCTGCCTGCTGAAATTCCGCATGCTTCAGGATATCTCCCCGATGCAAGGTGCCCCCACAGGCAACTGTGTCTGGTTTGACAGTGCCAAGTGCCTCCTGCAAACTGACATCAGGAACCTGGCCTGGTGAGTTTTGTTTCTCAGGGGAAAGGGCATGGTTCGTGTCCAGGGCCCGGTGGCCCGGAGTGTGGCCGGCTGCCTGCTGAAATTCCGCATGCTTCAGGATATCTCCCAGATGCAAGGTGCCCCCACAGGCAACTGTGTCTGGTTTGACAGTGCCAAGTGCCTCCTGCAAACTGACATCAGGAACCTGGCCTGGTGAGTTTTGTTTCTCAGGGGAAAGGGCATCGTTCGTGTCCAGGGCCCGGTGGCCCGGAGTGGCCGGCTGCCTGCTGAAATTCCGCATGCTTCAGGATATCTCCCAGATGCAAGGTGCCCCCACAAGCAACTGTGTCTGGTTTGACAGTGCCATGTGCCTCCTGCAAACTGACATCAGGAACCTGGCCTGGTGAGTTTTGTTTCTCAGGGGAAAGGGCATCGTTCGTGTCCAGGGCCCGGTGGCCCGGAGTGGCCGGCTGCCTGCTGAAATTCCGCATGCTTCAGGATATCTCCCAGATGCAAGGTGCCCCCACAGGCAACTGTGTCTGGTTTGACAGTGCCAAGTGCCTCCTGCAAACTGACATCAGGAACCTGGCCTGGTGAGTTTTGTTTCTCAGGGCAAAGGCCATCGTTTGTGTCCAGGGCTCGGTGGCCCGGAGTGGCCGGCTGCCTGCTGAAATTCCGCATGCTTCAGGATATCTCCCAGATGCAAGGTGCCCCCACAGGCAACTGTGTCTGGTTTGACAGTGCCAAGTGCCTCCTGCAAACTGACATCAGGAACCTGGCCTGGTGAGTTTTCTTTCTCAGGGGAAAGGGCATGGTTCGTGTCCAGGGCCCGGTGGCCCGGAGTGGCCGGCTGCCTGCTGAAATTCCGCATGCTTCAGGATATCTCCCAGATGCAAGGTGCCCCCACAGGCAACTGTGTCTGGTTTGACAGTGCCAAGTGCCTCCTGCAAACTGACATCAGGAACCTGGCCTGGTGAGTTTTGTTTCTCAGGGGAAAGGGCATCGTTCCTGTCCAGGGCCCGGTGGCCCGGAGTGGCCGGCTGCCTGCTGAAATTCCGCATGCTTCAGGATATCTCCCAGATGCATGGTGCCCCCACAGGCAACTGTGTCTGGTTTGACAGTGCCAAGTGCCTCCTGCAAACTGACATCAGGAACCTGGCCTGGTGAGTTTTATTTCTCAGGGCAGAGGCCATCGTTTGTGTCCAGAGCACGGTGGCCCGGAGTGGCCGGCTGCCTGCTGAAATTCCGCATGCTTCAGGATATCTCCCAGATGCAAGGTGCCCCCACAGGCAACTGTGTCTGGTTTGAGAGTGCCAAGTGCCTCCTGCAAACTGACATCAGGAACCTGGCCTGGTGAGTTTTGTTTCTCAGGGGAAAGGGCATCGTTCCTGTCCAGGGCCCGGTGGCCCGGAGTGACCGGCTGCCTGCTTAAATTCCGCATGGTTCAGGATATCTCCCAGATGCAAGGAGCACCCACAGGCAACTGTGTCTGGTTTGACAGTGCCAAGTGCCTCCTGCAAACTGACATCAGGAACCTGGCCTGGTGAGTTTTGTTTCTCAGGGGAAAGGGCATCGTTCGTGTCCAGGGCCCGGTGGCCCGGAGTGGCCGGCTGCCTTCTGAAATTCCGTATGCTTCAGGATACCTCCCAGATGCAAGGTACCCCCACAGGCAACTGTGTCTGGTTTGACAGTGCCAAGTGCCTCCTGCAAACTGACATCAGGAACCTGGCCTGGTGAGTTTTGTTTCTCAGGGGAAAGGCCATCGTTCCTGTCCAGGGCCCGGTGGCCCGGAGTGGCCGGCTGCCTGCTGAAATTCCGCATGGTTCAGGATATCTCCCAGATGCAAGGTGCCCCCACAGGCAACTGTGTCTGGTTTGACAGTGCCAAGTGCCTCCTGCAAACTGACATCAGGAACCTGGCCTGGTGAGTTTTGTTTCTCAGGGGAAAGGGCATCGTTCGTGTCCAGGGCCCGGTGGCCCGGAGTGGCCGGCTGCCTGCTGAAATTCCGCATGCTTCAGGATATCTCCCAGATGCAAGGTGCCCCCACAAGCAACTGTGTCTGGTTTGACAGTGCCATGTGCCTCCTGCAAACTGACATCAGGAACCTGGCCTGGTGAGTTTTGTTTCTCAGGGGAAAGGCCATCGTTCGTGTCCAGGGCCCGGTGGCCCGGAGTGGCCGGCTGCCTGCTGAAATTCCGCATGGTTCAGGATATCTCCCAGATGCAAGGTGCCCCCACAGGCAACTGTGTCTGGTTTGAGAGTGCCAAGTGCCTCCTGCAAACTGACATCAGGAACCTGGCCTGGTGAGTTTTGTTTCTCAGGGGAAAGGGCATCGTTCGTGTCCAGGGCCCGGTGGCCCGGAGTGGCCGGCTGCCTGCTGAAATTCCGCATGCTTCAGGATATCTCCCAGATGCAAGGTGCCCCCACAGGCAACTGTGTCTGGTTTGACAGTGCCAAGTGCCTCCTGCAAACTGACATCAGGAACCTGGCCTGGTGAGTTTTGTTTCTCAGGGCAAAGGCCATCATATATGTCCAGGGCTCGGTGGCCCGGAGTGGCCGGCTGCCTGCTGAAATTCCGCATGCTTCAGGATATCTCCCAGATGCAAGGTGCCTCCACAGGCAACTGTGTCTGGTTTGACAGTGCCAAGTGCCTCCTGCAAACTGACATCAGGAACCTGGCCTGGTGAGTTTTGTTTCTCAGGGGAAAGGGCATCGTTCGTGTCCAGGGCCCGGTGGCCCGGAGTGGCGGGCTGCCTGCTGAAATTCCACCTGGTTCAGGATATCTACCAGATGCAAGGTGCCCCCACAGGCAACTGTGTCTGGTTTGACAGTGCCAAGTGCCTCCTGCAAACTGACATCAGGAACCTGGCCTGGTGAGTTTTGTTTCTCAGGGGAAAGGGCATCGTTTGTGTCCAGGGCCCGGTGGCCCGGAGTGGCCGGCTGCCTGCTGAAATTCCGCATGCTTCAGGATATCTCCCAGATGCAAGGTGCCCCCACAGGCAACTGTGTCTGGTTTGACAGTGCCAAGTGCCTCCTGCAAACTGACATCAGGAACCTGGCCTGGTGAGTTTTATTTCTCAGGGCAGAGGCCATCGTTTGTGTCCAGGGCCCGGTGGCCCGGAGTGGCCGGCTGCCTGCTGAAATTCCGCATGCTTCAGGATATCTCCCAGATGCAAGGTGCCCCCACAGGCAACTGTGTCTGGTTTGAGAGTGCCAAGTGCCTCCTGCAAACTGACATCAGGAACCTGGCCTGGTGAGTTTTGTTTCTCAGGGGAAAGGGCATCGTTCCTGTCCAGGGCCCGGTGGCCCGGAGTGACCGGCTGCCTGCTGAAATTCCGCATGGTTCAGGATATCTCCCAGATGCAAGGTGCCCCCACAGGCAACTGTGTCTGGTTTGACAGTGCCAAGTGCCTCCTGCAAACTGACATCAGGAACCTGGCCTGGTGAGTTTTGTTTCTCAGGGGAAAGGGCATGGTTCGTGTCCAGGGCCCGGTGGCCCGGAGTGGCTGGCTGCCTGCTGAAATTCCGCATGTTTCAGGATACCTCCCAGATGCAAGGAGCACCCACAGGCAACTGTGTCTGGTTTGAGAGTGCCAAGTGCCTCCTGCAAACTGACATCAGGAACCTGGCCTGGTGAGTTTTGTTTCTCAGGGGAAAGGGCATCGTTCGTGTCCAGGGCCCGGTGGCCCGGAGTGGCCGGCTGCCTGCTGAAATTCCGTATGCTTCAGGATACCTCCCAGATGCAAGGTACCCCCACAGGCAACTGTGTCTGGTTTGACAGTGCCAAGTGCCCCCTGCAAACTGACATCAGGAACCTGGCCTGGTGAGTTTTGTTTCTCAGGGGAAAGGCCATCGTTCCTGTCCAGGGCCCGGTGGCCCGGAGTGGCCGGCTGCCTGCTGAAATTCCGCATGCTTCAGGATATCTCCCCGATGCAAGGTGCCCCCACAGGCAACTGTGTCTGGTTTGACAGTGCCAAGTGCCTCCTGCAAACTGACATCAGGAACCTGGCCTGGTGAGTTTTGTTTCTCAGGGGAAAGGGCATGGTTCGTGTCCAGGGCCCGGTGGCCCGGAGTGTGGCCGGCTGCCTGCTGAAATTCCGCATGCTTCAGGATATCTCCCAGATGCAAGGTGCCCCCACAGGCAACTGTGTCTGGTTTGACAGTGCCAAGTGCCTCCTGCAAACTGACATCAGGAACCTGGCCTGGTGAGTTTTGTTTCTCAGGGGAAAGGGCATCGTTCGTGTCCAGGGCCCGGTGGCCCGGAGTGGCCGGCTGCCTGCTGAAATTCCGCATGCTTCAGGATATCTCCCAGATGCAAGGTGCCCCCACAAGCAACTGTGTCTGGTTTGACAGTGCCATGTGCCTCCTGCAAACTGACATCAGGAACCTGGCCTGGTGAGTTTTGTTTCTCAGGGGAAAGGGCATCGTTCGTGTCCAGGGCCCGGTGGCCCGGAGTGGCCGGCTGCCTGCTGAAATTCCGCATGCTTCAGGATATCTCCCAGATGCAAGGTGCCCCCACAGGCAACTGTGTCTGGTTTGACAGTGCCAAGTGCCTCCTGCAAACTGACATCAGGAACCTGGCCTGGTGAGTTTTGTTTCTCAGGGCAAAGGCCATCGTTTGTGTCCAGGGCTCGGTGGCCCGGAGTGGCCGGCTGCCTGCTGAAATTCCGCATGCTTCAGGATATCTCCCAGATGCAAGGTGCCCCCACAGGCAACTGTGTCTGGTTTGACAGTGCCAAGTGCCTCCTGCAAACTGACATCAGGAACCTGGCCTGGTGAGTTTTCTTTCTCAGGGGAAAGGGCATGGTTCGTGTCCAGGGCCCGGTGGCCCGGAGTGGCCGGCTGCCTGCTGAAATTCCGCATGCTTCAGGATATCTCCCAGATGCAAGGTGCCCCCACAGGCAACTGTGTCTGGTTTGACAGTGCCAAGTGCCTCCTGCAAACTGACATCAGGAACCTGGCCTGGTGAGTTTTGTTTCTCAGGGGAAAGGGCATCGTTCCTGTCCAGGGCCCGGTGGCCCGGAGTGGCCGGCTGCCTGCTGAAATTCCGCATGCTTCAGGATATCTCCCAGATGCATGGTGCCCCCACAGGCAACTGTGTCTGGTTTGACAGTGCCAAGTGCCTCCTGCAAACTGACATCAGGAACCTGGCCTGGTGAGTTTTATTTCTCAGGGCAGAGGCCATCGTTTGTGTCCAGAGCACGGTGGCCCGGAGTGGCCGGCTGCCTGCTGAAATTCCGCATGCTTCAGGATATCTCCCAGATGCAAGGTGCCCCCACAGGCAACTGTGTCTGGTTTGAGAGTGCCAAGTGCCTCCTGCAAACTGACATCAGGAACCTGGCCTGGTGAGTTTTGTTTCTCAGGGGAAAGGGCATCGTTCCTGTCCAGGGCCCGGTGGCCCGGAGTGACCGGCTGCCTGCTTAAATTCCGCATGGTTCAGGATATCTCCCAGATGCAAGGAGCACCCACAGGCAACTGTGTCTGGTTTGACAGTGCCAAGTGCCTCCTGCAAACTGACATCAGGAACCTGGCCTGGTGAGTTTTGTTTCTCAGGGGAAAGGGCATCGTTCGTGTCCAGGGCCCGGTGGCCCGGAGTGGCCGGCTGCCTTCTGAAATTCCGTATGCTTCAGGATACCTCCCAGATGCAAGGTACCCCCACAGGCAACTGTGTCTGGTTTGACAGTGCCAAGTGCCTCCTGCAAACTGACATCAGGAACCTGGCCTGGTGAGTTTTGTTTCTCAGGGGAAAGGCCATCGTTCCTGTCCAGGGCCCGGTGGCCCGGAGTGGCCGGCTGCCTGCTGAAATTCCGCATGGTTCAGGATATCTCCCAGATGCAAGGTGCCCCCACAGGCAACTGTGTCTGGTTTGACAGTGCCAAGTGCCTCCTGCAAACTGACATCAGGAACCTGGCCTGGTGAGTTTTGTTTCTCAGGGGAAAGGGCATCGTTCGTGTCCAGGGCCCGGTGGCCCGGAGTGGCCGGCTGCCTGCTGAAATTCCGCATGCTTCAGGATATCTCCCAGATGCAAGGTGCCCCCACAAGCAACTGTGTCTGGTTTGACAGTGCCATGTGCCTCCTGCAAACTGACATCAGGAACCTGGCCTGGTGAGTTTTGTTTCTCAGGGGAAAGGCCATCGTTCGTGTCCAGGGCCCGGTGGCCCGGAGTGGCCGGCTGCCTGCTGAAATTCCGCATGGTTCAGGATATCTCCCAGATGCAAGGTGCCCCCACAGGCAACTGTGTCTGGTTTGAGAGTGCCAAGTGCCTCCTGCAAACTGACATCAGGAACCTGGCCTGGTGAGTTTTGTTTCTCAGGGGAAAGGGCATCGTTCGTGTCCAGGGCCCGGTGGCCCGGAGTGGCCGGCTGCCTGCTGAAATTCCGCATGCTTCAGGATATCTCCCAGATGCAAGGTGCCCCCACAGGCAACTGTGTCTGGTTTGACAGTGCCAAGTGCCTCCTGCAAACTGACATCAGGAACCTGGCCTGGTGAGTTTTGTTTCTCAGGGCAAAGGCCATCATATATGTCCAGGGCTCGGTGGCCCGGAGTGGCCGGCTGCCTGCTGAAATTCCGCATGGTTCGGGATATCTCCCAGATGCAAGGTGCCCCCACAGGCAACTGTGTCTGGTTAGACAGTGCCAAGTGCCTCCTGCAAACTGACATCAGGAACCTGGCCTGGTGAGTTTTCTTTCTCAGGGGAAAGGGCATCGTTTGTGTCCAGGGCCCGGTGGCCCGGAGTGGCCGGCTGCCTGCTGATATTCCGTATGGTTCAGGATATCTCCCAGATGCAAGGTGCCCCCACAGGCAACTGTGTCTGGTTTGACAGTGCCAAGTGCCTCCTGCAAACTGACATCAGGAACCTGGCCTGGTGAGTTTTGTTTCTCAGGGGAAAGGGCATCGTTCGTGTCCAGGGCCCGGTGGCCCGGAGTGGCCGGCTGGCTGCTGAAATTCCACATGCTTCAGGATATCTCCCAGATGCATGGTGCCCCCACAGGCAACTGTGTCTGGTTTGACAGTGCCAAGTGCCTCCTGCAAACTGACATCAGGAACCTGGCCTGGTGAGTTTTATTTCTCAGGGCAGAGGCCATCATTTGTGTCCAGGGCCCGGTGGCCCGGAGTGGCCGGCTGCCTGCTGAAATTCCGCATGCTTCAGGATATCTCCCAGATGCAAGGTGCCCCCACAGGCAACTGTGTCTGGTTTGACAGTGCCAAGTGCCTCCTGCAAACTGACATCAGGAACTTGGCCTGGTGAGTTTTGTTTCTCAGGGGAAAGGGCATCGTTCGTGTCCAGGGCCCGGTGGCCCGGAGTGGCCGGCTGCCTGCTGAAATTCCACATGCTTCAGGATATCTCCCAGATGCATGGTGCCCCCACAGGCAACTGTGTCTGGTTTGACAGTGCCAAGTGCCTCCTGCAAACTGACATCAGGAACCTGGCCTGGTGAGTTTTATTTCTCAGGGCAGAGGCCATCGTTTGTGTCCAGGGCCCGGTGGCCCGGAGTGGCCGGCTGCCTGCTGAAATTCCGCATGCTTCAGGATATCTCCCAGATGCAAGGTGCCCCCACAGGCAACTGTGTCTGGTTTGACAGTGCCAAGTGCCTCCTGCAAACTGACATCAGGAACCTGGCCTGGTGAGTTTTGTTTCTCAGGGGAAAGGCCATGGTTCGTGTCCAGGGCCCGGTGGCCCGGAGTGGCTGGCTGCCTGCTGAAATTCCGCATCTTTCAGGATACCTCCCAGATGCAAGGAGCACCCACAGGCAACTGTGTCTGGTTTGACAGTGCCAAGTGCCTCCTGCAAACTGACATCAGGAACCTGGCCTGGTGAGTTTTGTTTCTCAGGGGAAAGGGCATCGTTCGTGTCCAGGGCCCCGTGGCCCGGAGTGGCCGGCTGCCTGCTGAAATTCCGTATGCTTCAGGATACCTCCCAGATGCAAGGTGCCCCCACAGGCAACTGTGTCTGGTTTGACAGTGCCAAGTGCCTCCTGCAAACTGACATCAGGAACCTGGCCTGGTGAGTTTTGTTTCTCAGGGGAAAGGGCATCGTTCGTGTCCAGGGCCCGGTGGCCCGGAGTGTGGCCGGCTGCCTGCTGAAATTCCGCATGCTTCAGGATATCTCCCAGATGCAAGGTGCCCCCACAGGCAACTGTGTCTGGTTTGACAGTGCCAAGTGCCTCCTGCAAACTGACATCAGGAACCTGGCCTGGTGAGTTTTGTTTCTCAGGGGAAAGGCCATCGTTCGTGTCCAGGGCCCGGTGGCCCGGAGTGGCCGGCTGCCTGCTGAAATTCCGTATGGTTCAGGATATCTCCCAGATGCAAGGTGCCCCCACAGGCAACTGTGTCTGGTTTGACAGTGCCATGTGCCTCCTGCAAACTGACATCAGGAACCTGGCCTGGTGAGTTTTGTTTCTCAGGGGAAAGGGCATCGTTCGTGTCCAGGGCCCGGTGGCCCGGAGTGGCCGGCTGCCTGCTGAAATTCCGCATGCTTCAGGATATCTCCCAGATGCAAGGTGCAGCCACAGGCAACTGTGTCTGGTTTGAGAGTGCCAAGTGCCTCCTGCAAACTGACATCAGGAACCTGGCCTGGTGAGTTTTGTTTCTCAGGGGAAATGGCATCGTTTGTGTCCAGAGCCCGGTGGCCCGGAGTGGCCGGCTGCCTGCTGAAATTCCGCATGCTTCAGGATATCTCCCAGATGCAAGGTGCCCCCACAGGCAACTGTGTCTGGTTTGACAGTGCCAAGTGCCTCCTGCAAACTGACATCAGGAACCTGGCCTGGTGAGTTTTGTTTCTCAGGGGAAAGGGCATCGTTCGTGTCCAGGGCCCGGTGGCCCGGAGTGGCCGGCTGCCTGCTGAAATTCCACATGCTTCAGGATATCTCCCAGATGCATGGTGCCCCCACAGGCAACTGTGTCTGGTTTGACAGTGCCAAGTGCCTCCTGCAAACTGACATCAGGAACCTGGCCTGGTGAGTTTTATTTCTCAGGGCAGAGGCCATCATTTGTGTCCAGGGCCCGGTGGCCCGGAGTGGCCGGCTGCCTGCTGAAATTCCGCATGCTTCAGGATATCTCCCAGATGCAAGGTGCCCCCACAGGCAACTGTGTCTGGTTTGACAGTGCCAAGTGCCTCCTGCAAACTGACATCAGGAACCTGGCCTGGTGAGTTTTGTTTCTCAGGGGAAAGGGCATCGTTCGTGTCCAGGGCCCGGTGGCCCGGAGTGGCCGGCTGCCTGCTGAAATTCCACATGCTTCAGGATATCTCCCAGATGCATGGTGCCCCCACAGGCAACTGTGTCTGGTTTGACAGTGCCAAGTGCCTCCTGCAAACTGACATCAGGAACCTGGCCTGGTGAGTTTTGTTTCTCAGGGGAAAGGGCATCGTTCGTGTCCAGGGCCCGGTGGCCCGGAGTGTGGCCGGCTGCCTGCTGAAATTCCGCATGCTTCAGGATATCTCCCAGATGCAAGGTGCCCCCACAGGCAACTGTGTCTGGTTTGACAGTGCCAAGTGCCTCCTGCAAACTGACATCAGGAACCTGGCCTGGTGAGTTTTGTTTCTCAGGGGAAAGGCCATCGTTCGTGTCCAGGGCCCGGTGGCCCGGAGTGGCCGGCTGCCTGCTGAAATTCCGTATGGTTCAGGATATCTCCCAGATGCAAGGTGCCCCCACAGGCAACTGTGTCTGGTTTGACAGTGCCATGTGCCTCCTGCAAACTGACATCAGGAACCTGGCCTGGTGAGTTTTGTTTCTCAGGGGAAAGGGCATGGTTCGTGTCCAGGGCCCGGTGGCCCGGAGTGGCCGGCTGCCTGCTGAAATTCCGCATGCTTCAGGATATCTCCCAGATGCAAGGTGCCCCCACAGGCAACTGTGTCTGGTTTGAGAGTGCCAAGTGCCTCCTGCAAACTGACATCAGGAACCTGGCCTGGTGAGTTTTGTTTCTCAGGGGAAAGGCCATCGTTCGTGTCCAGGGCCCGGTGGCCCGGAGTGGCCGGCTGCCTGCTGAAATTCCGCATGCTTCAGGATATCTCCCAGATGCAAGGTGCCCCCACAGGCAACTGTGTCTGGTTTGACAGTGCCAAGTGCCTCCTGCAAACTGACATCAGGAACCTGGCCTGGTGAGTTTTGTTTCTCAGGGGAAAGGGCATCGTTCGTGTCCAGGGCCCGGTGGCCCGGAGTGGCCGGCTGCCTGCTGAAATTCCGCATGCTTCAGGATATCTCCCAGATGCAAGGTGCAGCCACAGGCAACTGTGTCTGGTTTGAGAGTGCCAAGTGCCTCCTGCAAACTGACATCAGGAACCTGGCCTGGTGAGTTTTGTTTCTCAGGGGAAATGGCATCGTTTGTGTCCAGAGCCCGGTGGCCCGGAGTGGCCGGCTGCCTGCTGAAATTCCGCATGCTTCAGGATATCTCCCAGATGCAAGGAGCACCCACAGGCAACTGTGTCTGGTTTGACAGTGCCAAGTGCCTCCTGCAAACTGACATCAGGAACCTGGCCTGGTGAGTTTTGTTTCTCAGGGGAAAGGGCATCGTTTTTGTCTAGGGCCCGGTGGCCCGGAGTGGCCGGCTGCCTGCTGAAATTCCGTATGCTTCATGATACCACCCAGATGCAAGGTGCACCCACACGCAACTGTGTCTGGTTTGACAGTGCCAAGTGCCTCCTACAAACTGACATCAGGAACCTGGCCTGGTGAGTTTTGTTTCTCAGGGGAAAGGGCATGGTTCGTGTCCAGGGCCCGGTGGCCCGGAGTGGCCGGCTGCCTGCTGAAATTCCGCATGGTTCAGGATATCTCCCAGATGCAAGGTGCCCCCACAGGCAACTGTGTCTGGTTTGACAGTGCCAAGTGCCTCCTGCAAACTGACATCAGGAACCTGGCCTGGTGAGTTTTGTTTCTCAGGGGAAAGGGCATCGTTCGTGTCCAGGGCCCGGTGGCCCGGAGTGTGGCCGGCTGCCTGCTGAAATTCCGCATGCTTCAGGATATCTCCCAGATGCAAGGTGCCCCCACAGGCAACTGTGTCTGGTTTGACAGTGCCAAGTGCCTCCTGCAAACTGACATCAGGAACCTGGCCTGGTGAGTTTTGTTTCTCAGGGGAAAGGGCATGGTTCGTGTCCAGGGCCCGGTGGCCCGGAGTGGCTGGCTGCCTGCTGAAATTCCTCATGGTTCAGGATATCTCCCAGATGCAAGGTGCCCCCACAGGCAACTGTGTCTGGTTTGAGAGTGCCAAGTGCCTCCTGCAAACTGACATCAGGAACCTGGCCTGGTGAGTTTTGTTTCTCAGGGGAAAGGGCATCGTTCGTGTCCAGGGCCCGGTGGCCCGGAGTGGCTGGCTGCCTGCTGAAATTCCACATGCTTCAGGATATCTCCCAGATGCAAGGTGCCCCCACAGGCAACTGTGTCTGGTTTGACAGTGCCAAGTGCCTCCTGCAAACTGACATCAGGAACCTGGCCTGGTGAGTTTTGTTTCTCAGGGGAAATGGCATCGTTCGTGTCCAGGGCCCGGTGGCCCGGAGTGGCCGGCTGCCTGCTGAAATTCCGCATGCTTCAGGATATCTCCCAGATGCAAGGTGCCTCCACAGGCAACTGTGTCTGGTTTGACAGTGCCAAGTGCCTCCTGCAAACTGACATCAGGAACCTGGCCTGGTGAGTTTTGTTTCTCAGGGGAAAGGGCATCGTTCGTGTCCAGGGCCCGGTGGCCCGGAGTGGCGGGCTGCCTGCTGAAATTCCACCTGGTTCAGGATATCTCCCAGATGCAAGGTGCCCCCACAGGCAACTGTGTCTGGTTAGACAGTGCCAAGTGCCTCCTGCAAACTGACATCAGGAACCTGGCCTGGTGAGTTTTGTTTCTCAGGGGAAAGGGCATCGTTTGTGTCCAGGGCCCGGTGGCCCGGAGTGGCCGGCTGCCTGCTGAAATTCCGCATGCTTCAGGATATCTCCCAGATGCAAGGTGCCCCCACAGGCAACTGTGTCTGGTTTGACAGTGCCAAGTGCCTCCTGCAAACTGACATCAGGAACCTGGCCTGGTGAGTTTTATTTCTCAGGGCAGAGGCCATCGTTTGTGTCCAGGGCCCGGTGGCCCGGAGTGGCCGGCTGCCTGCTGAAATTCCGCATGCTTCAGGATATCTCCCAGATGCAAGGTGCCCCCACAGGCAACTGTGTCTGGTTTGAGAGTGCCAAGTGCCTCCTGCAAACTGACATCAGGAACCTGGCCTGGTGAGTTTTGTTTCTCAGGGGAAAGGGCATCGTTCCTGTCCAGGGCCCGGTGGCCCGGAGTGACCGGCTGCCTGCTGAAATTCCGCATGCTTCAGGATATCTCCCAGATGCAAGGTGCCCCCACAGGCAACTGTGTCTGGTTTGACAGTGCCAAGTGCCTCCTGCAAACTGACATCAGGAACCTGGCCTGGTGAGTTTTGTTTCTCAGGGGAAAGGGCATGGTTCGTGTCCAGGGCCCGGTGGCCCGGAGTGGCTGGCTGCCTGCTGAAATTCCGCATGTTTCAGGATACCTCCCAGATGCAAGGAGCACCCACAGGCAACTGTGTCTGGTTTGACAGTGCCAAGTGCCTCCTGCAAACTGACATCAGGAACCTGGCCTGGTGAGTTTTGTTTCTCAGGGGAAAGGGCATCGTTCGTGTCCAGGGCCCGGTGGCCCGGAGTGGCCGGCTGCCTGCTGAAATTCCGTATGCTTCAGGATACCTCCCAGATGCAAGGTACCCCCACAGGCAACTGTGTCTGGTTTGACAGTGCCAAGTGCCTCCTGCAAACTGACATCAGGAACCTGGCCTGGTGAGTTTTGTTTCTCAGGGGAAAGGCCATCGTTCCTGTCCAGGGCCCGGTGGCCCGGAGTGGCCGGCTGCCTGCTGAAATTCCGCATGCTTCAGGATATCTCCCAGATGCAAGGTGCCCCCACAGGCAACTGTGTCTGGTTTGACAGTGCCAAGTGCCTCCTGCAAACTGACATCAGGAACCTGGCCTGGTGAGTTTTGTTTCTCAGGGGAAAGGGCATGGTTCGTGTCCAGGGCCCGGTGGCCCGGAGTGTGGCCGGCTGCCTGCTGAAATTCCGCATGCTTCAGGATATCTCCCAGATGCAAGGTGCCCCCACAGGCAACTGTGTCTGGTTTGACAGTGCCAAGTGCCTCCTGCAAACTGACATCAGGAACCTGGCCTGGTGAGTTTTGTTTCTCAGGGGAAAGGGCATCGTTCGTGTCCAGGGCCCGGTGGCCCGGAGTGGCCGGCTGCCTGCTGAAATTCCGCATGCTTCAGGATATCTCCCAGATGCAAGGTGCCCCCACAAGCAACTGTGTCTGGTTTGACAGTGCCATGTGCCTCCTGCAAACTGACATCAGGAACCTGGCCTGGTGAGTTTTGTTTCTCAGGGGAAAGGGCATCGTTCGTGTCCAGGGCCCGGTGGCCCGGAGTGGCCGGCTGCCTGCTGAAATTCCGCATGCTTCAGGATATCTCCCAGATGCAAGGTGCCCCCACAGGCAACTGTGTCTGGTTTGACAGTGCCAAGTGCCTCCTGCAAACTGACATCAGGAACCTGGCCTGGTGAGTTTTGTTTCTCAGGGCAAAGGCCATCGTTTGTGTCCAGGGCTCGGTGGCCCGGAGTGGCCGGCTGCCTGCTGAAATTCCGCATGCTTCAGGATATCTCCCAGATGCAAGGTGCCCCCACAGGCAACTGTGTCTGGTTTGACAGTGCCAAGTGCCTCCTGCAAACTGACATCAGGAACCTGGCCTGGTGAGTTTTCTTTCTCAGGGGAAAGGGCATGGTTCGTGTCCAGGGCCCGGTGGCCCGGAGTGGCCGGCTGCCTGCTGAAATTCCGCATGCTTCAGGATATCTCCCAGATGCAAGGTGCCCCCACAGGCAACTGTGTCTGGTTTGACAGTGCCAAGTGCCTCCTGCAAACTGACATCAGGAACCTGGCCTGGTGAGTTTTGTTTCTCAGGGGAAAGGGCATCGTTCGTGTCCAGGGCCCGGTGGCCCGGAGTGGCCGGCTGCCTGCTGAAATTCCGCATGCTTCAGGATATCTCCCAGATGCATGGTGCCCCCACAGGCAACTGTGTCTGGTTTGACAGTGCCAAGTGCCTCCTGCAAACTGACATCAGGAACCTGGCCTGGTGAGTTTTATTTCTCAGGGCAGAGGCCATCGTTTGTGTCCAGAGCCCGGTGGCCCGGAGTGGCGGGCTGCCTGCTGAAATTCCGCATGCTTCAGGATATCTCCCAGATGCAAGGTGCCCCCACAGGCAACTGTGTCTGGTTTGAGAGTGCCAAGTGCCTCCTGCAAACTGACATCAGGAACCTGGCCTGGTGAGTTTTGTTTCTCAGGGGAAAGGGCATCGTTCCTGTCCAGGGCCCGGTGGCCCGGAGTGGCCGGCTGCCTGCTTAAATTCCGCATGGTTCAGGATATCTCCCAGATGCAAGGAGCACCCACAGGCAACTGTGTCTGGTTTGACAGTGCCAAGTGCCTCCTGCAAACTGACATCAGGAACCTGGCCTGGTGAGTTTTGTTTCTCAGGGGAAAGGGCATCGTTCGTGTCCAGGGCCCGGTGGCCCGGAGTGGCCGGCTGCCTTCTGAAATTCCGCATGCTTCAGGATACCTCCCAGATGCAAGGTACCCCCACAGGCAACTGTGTCTGGTTTGACAGTGCCAAGTGCCTCCTGCAAACTGACATCAGGAACCTGGCCTGGTGAGTTTTGTTTCTCAGGGGAAAGGCCATCGTTCCTGTCCAGGGCCCGGTGGCCCGGAGTGGCCGGCTGCCTGCTGAAATTCCGCATGGTTCAGGATATCTCCCAGATGCAAGGTGCCCCCACAGGCAACTGTGTCTGGTTTGACAGTGCCAAGTGCCTCCTGCAAACTGACATCAGGAACCTGGCCTGGTGAGTTTTGTTTCTCAGGGGAAAGGGCATCGTTCGTGTCCAGGGCCCGGTGGCCCGGAGTGGCCGGCTGCCTGCTGAAATTCCGCATGCTTCAGGATATCTCCCAGATGCAAGGTGCCCCCACAAGCAACTGTGTCTGGTTTGACAGTGCCATGTGCCTCCTGCAAACTGACATCAGGAACCTGGCCTGGTGAGTTTTGTTTCTCAGGGGAAAGGCCATCGTTCGTGTCCAGGGCCCGGTGGCCCGGAGTGGCCGGCTGCCTGCTGAAATTCCGCATGGTTCAGGATATCTCCCAGATGCAAGGTGCCCCCACAGGCAACTGTGTCTGGTTTGAGAGTGCCAAGTGCCTCCTGCAAACTGACATCAGGAACCTGGCCTGGTGAGTTTTGTTTCTCAGGGGAAAGGGCATCGTTCGTGTCCAGGGCCCGGTGGCCCGGAGTGGCCGGCTGCCTGCTGAAATTCCGCATGCTTCAGGATATCTCCCAGATGCAAGGTGCCCCCACAGGCAACTGTGTCTGGTTTGACAGTGCCAAGTGCCTCCTGCAAACTGACATCAGGAACCTGGCCTGGTGAGTTTTGTTTCTCAGGGCAAAGGCCATCATATATGTCCAGGGCTCGGTGGCCCGGAGTGGCCGGCTGCCTGCTGAAATTCCGCATGGTTCAGGATATCTCCCAGATGCAAGGTGCCCCCACAGGCAACTGTGTCTGGTTAGACAGTGCCAAGTGCCTCCTGCAAACTGACATCAGGAACCTGGCCTGGTGAGTTTTCTTTCTCAGGGGAAAGGGCATCGTTTGTGTCCAGGGCCCGGTGGCCCGGAGTGGCCGGCTGCCTGCTGATATTCCGTATGGTTCAGGATATCTCCCAGATGCAAGGTGCCCCCACAGGCAACTGTGTCTGGTTTGACAGTGCCAAGTGCCTCCTGCAAACTGACATCAGGAACCTGGCCTGGTGAGTTTTGTTTCTCAGGGGAAAGGGCATCGTTCGTGTCCAGGGCCCGGTGGCCCGGAGTGGCCGGCTGCCTGCTGAAATTCCGCATGCTTCAGGATATCTCCCAGATGCAAGGTGCCCCCACAGGCAACTGTGTCTGGTTTGACAGTGCCAAGTGCCTCCTGCAAACTGACATCAGGAACCTGGCCTGGTGAGTTTTGTTTCTCAGGGGAAAGGGCATGGTTCGTGTCCAGGGCCCGGTGGCCCGGAGTGGCCGGCTGCCTGCTGAAATTCCGCATGCTTCAGGATATCTCCCAGATGCAAGGTGCCCCCACAGGCAACTGTGTCTGGTTTGACAGTGCCAAGTGCCTCCTGCAAACTGACATCAGGAACCTGGCCTGGTGAGTTTTGTTTCTCAGGGGAAAGGGCATCGTTCGTGTCCAGGGCCCGGTGGCCCGGAGTGGCCGGCTGCCTGCTGAAATTCCGCATGCTTCAGGATATCTCCCAGATGCATGGTGCCCCCACAGGCAACTGTGTCTGGTTTGACAGTGCCAAGTGCCTCCTGCAAACTGACATCAGGAACCTGGCCTGGTGAGTTTTGTTTCTCAGGGGAAAGGGCATCGTTCGTGTCCAGGGCCCGGTGGCCCGGAGTGTGGCCGGCTGCCTGCTGATATTCCGCATGTTTCAGGATATCTCCCAGATGCAAGGTGCCCCCACAGGCAACTGTGTCTGGTTTGAGAGTGCAAAGTGCCTCCTGCAAACTGACATCAGGAACCTGGCCTGGTGAGTTTTGTTTCTCAGGGGAAAGGGCATCGTTCGTGTCCAGGGCCCGGTGGCCCGGAGTGGCCGGCTGCCTGCTGAAATTCCGCATGCTTCAGGATATCTCCCAGATGCAAGGTGCCCCCACAGGCAACTGTGTCTGGTTTGACAGTGCCAAGTGCCTCCTGCAAACTGACATCAGGAACCTGGCCTGGTGAGTTTTGTTTCTCAGGGGAAAGGGCATCGTTCGTGTCCAGGGCCCGGTGGCCCGGAGTGGCCGGCTGCCTGCTGAAATTCCGCATGCTTCGGGATATCTCCCAGATGCAAGGTGCCCCCACAGGCAACTGTGTCTGGTTTGACAGTGCCAAGTGCCTCCTGCAAACTGACCTCAGGAACCTGGCCTGGTGAGTTTTGTTTCTCAGGGGAAAGGGCATCGTTCGTGTCCAGGGCCCGGTGGCCCGGAGTGGCCGGCTGCCTGCTGAAATTCCACATGCTTCAGGATATCTCCCAGATGCAAGGTGCCCCCACAGGCAACTGTGTCTGGTTTGACAGTGCCAAGTGCCTCCTGCAAACTGACATCAGGAACCTGGCCTGGTGAGTTTTGTTTCTCAGGGGAAAGGGCATCGTTCGTGTCCAGGGCCCGGTGGCCCGGAGTGGCCGGCTGCCTGCTGAAATTCCGCATGCTTCAGGATATCTCCCAGATGCAAGTTGCCCCCACAGGCAACTGTGTCTGGTTTGACAGTGCCAAGTGCCTCCTGCAAACTGACATCAGGAACCTGGCCTGGTGAGTTTTATTTCTCAGGGCAAGGGCCATGATTTTTGTCCAGGGCCCGGTGGCCCGGAGTGGCCGGCTGCCTGCTGAAATTCCGCATGCTTCAGGATATCTCCCAGATGCAAGGTGCCCCCACAGGCAACTGTGTCTGGTTTGACAGTGCCAAGTGCCTCCTGCAAACTGACATCAGGAACCTGGCCTGGTGAGTTTTGTTTCTCAGGGGAAAGGGCATCGTTTGTGTCCAGGGCCCGGTGGCCCGGAGTGGCCGGCTGCCTGCTGAAATTCCGCATGCTTCAGGATATCTCCCAGATGCAAGTTGCCCCCACAGGCAACTGTGTCTGGTTTGACAGTGCCAAGTGCCTCCTGCAAACTGACATCAGGAACCTGGCCTGGTGAGTTTTGTTTCTCAGGGGAAAGGGCATCCTTCGTGTCCAGGGCCCGGTGGCCCGGAGTGGCCGGCTGCCTGCTGAAATTCCGCATGCTTCAGGATATCTCCCAGATGCAAGGTGCCCCCACAGGCAACTGTGTCTGGTTTGACAGTGCCAAGTGCCTCCTGCAAACTGACATCAGGAACCTGGCCTGGTGAGTTTTGTTTCTCAGGGGAAAGGGCATCGTTCCTGTCCAGGGCCCGGTGGCCCGGAGTGGCCGGCTGCCTGCTGAAATTCTGCATGCTTCAGGATATCTCCCAGATGCAAGGTGCCCCCACAGGCAACTGTGTCTGGTTTGACAGTGCCAAGTGCCTCCTGCAAACTGACATCAGGAACCTGGCCTGGTGAGTTTTATTTCTCAGGGGAAATGGCATCGTTCGTGTCCAGGGCCCGGTGGCCCGGAGTGGCCGGCTGCCTGCTGAAATTCCGCATGGTTCAGGATATCTCCCAGATGCAAGGTGCCCCCACAGGCAACTGTGTCTGGTTTGACAGTGCCAAGTGCCTCCTGCAAACTGACATCAGGAACCTGGCCTGGTGAGTTTTGTTTCTCAGGGGAAAGGGCATCGTTCGTGTCCAGGGCCCGGTGGCCCGGAGTGGCCGGCTGCCTGCTGAAATTCCGCATGCTTCAGGATATCTCCCAGATGCAAGGTGCCCCCACAGGCAACTGTGTCTGGTTTGACAGTGCCAAGTGCCTCCTGCAAACTGACATCAGGAACCTGGCCTGGTGAGTTTTGTTTCTCAGGGCAAAGGCCATCATATATGTCCAGGGCTCGGTGGCCCGGAGTGGCCGGCTGCCTGCTGAAATTCCGCATGGTTCAGGATATCTCCCAGATGCAAGGTGCCCCCACAGGCAACTGTGTCTGGTTAGACAGTGCCAAGTGCCTCCTGCAAACTGACATCAGGAACCTGGCCTGGTGAGTTTTCTTTCTCAGGGGAAAGGCCATCGTTTGTGTCCAGGGCCCGGTGGCCCGGAGTGGCCGGCTGCCTGCTGATATTCCGTATGGTTCAGGATATCTCCCAGATGCAAGGTGCCCCCACAGGCAACTGTGTCTGGTTTGACAGTGCCAAGTGCCTCCTGCAAACTGACATCAGGAACCTGGCCTGGTGAGTTTTGTTTCTCAGGGGAAAGGGCATCGTTCCTGTCCAGGGCCCGGTGGCCCGGAGTGGCCGGCTGCCTGCTGAAATTCCGCATGCTTCAGGATATCTCCCAGATGCAAGGTGCCCCCACAGGCAACTGTGTCTGGTTTGACAGTGCCAAGTGCCTCCTGCAAACTGACATCAGGAACCTGGCCTGGTGAGTTTTGTTTCTCAGGGGAAAGGGCATCGTTCGTGTCCAGGGCCCGGTGGCCCGGAGTGGCCGGCTGCCTGCTGAAATTCCGCATGCTTCAGGATATCTCCCAGATGCAAGGTGCCCCCACAGGCAACTGTGTCTGGTTTGACAGTGCCAAGTGCCTCCTGCAAACTGACATCAGGAACCTGGCCTGGTGAGTTTTGTTTCTCAGGGGAAAGGGCATCGTTCCTGTCCAGGGCCCGGTGGCCCGGAGTGGCCGGCTGCCTGCTGAAATTCCGCATGCTTCAGGATATCTCCCAGATGCATGGTGCCCCCACAGGCAACTGTGTCTGGTTTGACAGTGCCAAGTGCCTCCTGCAAACTGACATCAGGAACCTGGCCTGGTGAGTTTTGTTTCTCAGGGGAAAGGGCATCGTTCGTGTCCAGGGCCCGGTGGCCCGGAGTGTGGCCGGCTGCCTGCTGATATTCCGCATGTTTCAGGATATCTCCCAGATGCAAGGTGCCCCCACAGGCAACTGTGTCTGGTTTGAGAGTGCAAAGTGCCTCCTGCAAACTGACATCAGGAACCTGGCCTGGTGAGTTTTGTTTCTCAGGGGAAAGGGCATCGTTCGTGTCCAGGGCCCGGTGGCCCGGAGTGGCCGGCTGCCTGCTGAAATTCCGCATGCTTCAGGATATCTCCCAGATGCAAGGTGCCCCCACAGGCAACTGTGTCTGGTTTGACAGTGCCAAGTGCCTCCTGCAAACTGACATCAGGAACCTGGCCTGGTGAGTTTTGTTTCTCAGGGGAAAGGGCATCGTTCGTGTCCAGGGCCCGGTGGCCCGGAGTGGCCGGCTGCCTGCTGAAATTCCGCATGCTTCGGGATATCTCCCAGATGCAAGGTGCCCCCACAGGCAACTGTGTCTGGTTTGACAGTGCCAAGTGCCTCCTGCAAACTGACATCAGGAACCTGGCCTGGTGAGTTTTGTTTCTCAGGGGAAAGGGCATCGTTCGTGTCCAGGGCCCGGTGGCCCGGAGTGGCCGGCTGCCTGCTGAAATTCCACATGCTTCAGGATATCTCCCAGATGCAAGGTGCCCCCACAGGCAACTGTGTCTGGTTTGACAGTGCCAAGTGCCTCCTGCAAACTGACATCAGGAACCTGGCCTGGTGAGTTTTGTTTCTCAGGGGAAAGGGCATCGTTCGTGTCCAGGGCCCGGTGGCCCGGAGTGGCCGGCTGCCTGCTGAAATTCCGCATGCTTCAGGATATCTCCCAGATGCAAGTTGCCCCCACAGGCAACTGTGTCTGGTTTGACAGTGCCAAGTGCCTCCTGCAAACTGACATCAGGAACCTGGCCTGGTGAGTTTTATTTCTCAGGGCAAGGGCCATGATTTTTGTCCAGGGCCCGGTGGCCCGGAGTGGCCGGCTGCCTGCTGAAATTCCGCATGCTTCAGGATATCTCCCAGATGCAAGGTGCCCCCACAGGCAACTGTGTCTGGTTTGACAGTGCCAAGTGCCTCCTGCAAACTGACATCAGGAACCTGGCCTGGTGAGTTTTGTTTCTCAGGGGAAAGGGCATCGTTCGTGTCCAGGGCCCGGTGGCCCGGAGTGGCCGGCTGCCTGCTGAAATTCCGCATGCTTCAGGATATCTCCCAGATGCAAGTTGCCCCCACAGGCAACTGTGTCTGGTTTGACAGTGCCAAGTGCCTCCTGCAAACTGACATCAGGAACCTGGCCTGGTGAGTTTTGTTTCTCAGGGGAAAGGGCATCCTTCGTGTCCAGGGCCCGGTGGCCCGGAGTGGCCGGCTGCCTGCTGAAATTCCGCATGCTTCAGGATATCTCCCAGATGCAAGGTGCCCCCACAGGCAACTGTGTCTGGTTTGACAGTGCCAAGTGCCTCCTGCAAACTGACATCAGGAACCTGGCCTGGTGAGTTTTGTTTCTCAGGGGAAAGGGCATCGTTCCTGTCCAGGGCCCGGTGGCCCGGAGTGGCCGGCTGCCTGCTGAAATTCTGCATGCTTCAGGATATCTCCCAGATGCAAGGTGCCCCCACAGGCAACTGTGTCTGGTTTGACAGTGCCAAGTGCCTCCTGCAAACTGACATCAGGAACCTGGCCTGGTGAGTTTTATTTCTCAGGGGAAATGGCATCGTTCGTGTCCAGGGCCCGGTGGCCCGGAGTGGCCGGCTGCCTGCTGAAATTCCGCATGGTTCAGGATATCTCCCAGATGCAAGGTGCCCCCACAGGCAACTGTGTCTGGTTTGACAGTGCCAAGTGCCTCCTGCAAACTGACATCAGGAACCTGGCCTGGTGAGTTTTGTTTCTCAGGGGAAAGGGCATCGTTCGTGTCCAGGGCCCGGTGGCCCGGAGTGGCCGGCTGCCTGCTGAAATTCCGCATGCTTCAGGATATCTCCCAGATGCAAGGTGCCCCCACAGGCAACTGTGTCTGGTTTGACAGTGCCAAGTGCCTCCTGCAAACTGACATCAGGAAACTGGCCTGGTGAGTTTTGTTTCTCAGGGGAAAGGGCATCGTTCGTGTCCAGGGCCCGGTGGCCCGGAGTGGCCGGCTGCCTGCTGAAATTCCGCATGCTTCAGGATATCTCCCAGATGCAAGGTGCCCCCACAGGCAACTGTGTCTGGTTTGACAGTGCCAAGTGCCTCCTGCAAACTGACATCAGGAACCTGGCCTGGTGAGTTTTGTTTCTCAGGGGAAAGGGCATCGTTCGTGTCCAGGGCCCGGTGGCCCGGAGTGGCCGGCTGCCTGCTGAAATTCCGCATGCTTCAGGATATCTCCCAGATGCAAGGTGCCCCCACAGGCAACTGTGTCTGGTTTGACAGTGCCAAGTGCCTCCTGCAAACTGACATCAGGAACCTGGCCTGGTGAGTTTTGTTTCTCAGGGGAAAGGGCATCGTTCGTGTCCAGGGCCCGGTGGCCCGGAGTGGCCGGCTGCCTGCTGAAATTCCGCATGCTTCAGGATATCTCCCAGATGCAAGGTGCCCCCACAGGCAACTGTGTCTGGTTTGACAGTGCCAAGTGCCTCCTGCAAACTGACATCAGGAACCTGGCCTGGTGAGTTTTGTTTCTCAGGGGAAAGGGCATCGTTCGTGTCTAGGGCCCGGTGGCCCGGAGTGGCCGGCTGCCTGCTGAAATTCCACATGCTTCAGGATATCTCCCAGATGCAAGGTGCCCCCACAGGCAACTGTGTCTGGTTTGACAGTGCCAAGTGCCTCCTGCAAACTGACATCAGGAACCTGGCCTGGTGAGTTTTGTTTCTCAGGGGAAAGGGCATCGTTCGTGTCCAGGGCCCGGTGGCCCGGAGTGGCCGGCTGCCTGCTGAAATTCCGCATGCTTCAGGATATCTCCCAGATGCAAGTTGCCCCCACAGGCAACTGTGTCTGGTTTGACAGTGCCAAGTGCCTCCTGCAAACTGACATCAGGAACCTGGCCTGGTGAGTTTTATTTCTCAGGGCAAGGGCCATGATTTTTGTCCAGGGCTCGGTGGCCCGGAGTGGCCGGCTGCCTGCTGAAATTCCGCATGCTTCAGGATATCTCCCAGATGCAAGGTGCCCCCACAGGCAACTGTGTCTGGTTTGAGAGTGCCAAGTGCCTCCTGCAAACTGACATCAGGAACCTGGCCTGGTGAGTTTTGTTTCTCAGGGGAAAGGGCATCGTTCCTGTCCAGGGCCCGGTGGCCCGGAGTGACCGGCTGCCTGCTGAAATTCCGCATGGTTCAGGATATCTCCCAGATGCAAGGAGCACCCACAGGCAACTGTGTCTGGTTTGACAGTGCCAAGTGCCTCCTGCAAACTGACATCAGGAACCTGGCCTGGTGAGTTTTGTTTCTCAGGGGAAAGGGCATCGTTCGTGTCCAGGGCCCGGTGGCCCGGAGTGGCCGGCTGCCTTCTGAAATTCCGTATGCTTCAGGATACCTCCCAGATGCAAGGTACCCCCACAGGCAACTGTGTCTGGTTTGACAGTGCCAAGTGCCTCCTGCAAACTGACATCAGGAACCTGGCCTGGTGAGTTTTGTTTCTCAGGGGAAAGGCCATCGTTCCTGTCCAGGGCCCGGTGGCCCGGAGTGGCCGGCTGCCTGCTGAAATTCCGCATGGTTCAGGATATCTCCCAGATGCAAGGTGCCCCCACAGGCAACTGTGTCTGGTTTGACAGTGCCAAGTGCCTCCTGCAAACTGACATCAGGAACCTGGCCTGGTGAGTTTTGTTTCTCAGGGGAAAGGGCATCGTTCGTGTCCAGGGCCCGGTGGCCCGGAGTGGCCGGCTGCCTGCTGAAATTCCGCATGCTTCAGGATATCTCCCAGATGCAAGGTGCCCCCACAAGCAACTGTGTCTGGTTTGACAGTGCCATGTGCCTCCTGCAAACTGACATCAGGAACCTGGCCTGGTGAGTTTTGTTTCTCAGGGGAAAGGCCATCGTTCGTGTCCAGGGCCCGGTGGCCCGGAGTGGCCGGCTGCCTGCTGAAATTCCGCATGCTTCAGGATATCTCCCAGATGCAAGGTGCCCCCACAGGCAACTGTGTCTGGTTTGAGAGTGCCAAGTGCCTCCTGCAAACTGACATCAGGAACCTGGCCTGGTGAGTTTTGTTTCTCAGGGGAAAGGGCATCGTTCGTGTCCAGGGCCCGGTGGCCCGGAGTGGCCGGCTGCCTGCTGAAATTCCGCATGCTTCAGGATATCTCCCAGATGCAAGGTGCCCCCACAGGCAACTGTGTCTGGTTTGACAGTGCCAAGTGCCTCCTGCAAACTGACATCAGGAACCTGGCCTGGTGAGTTTTGTTTCTCAGGGCAAAGGCCATCATATGTGTCCAGGGCCCGGTGGCCCGGAGTGGCCGGCTGCCTGCTGAAATTCCGCATGGTTCAGGATATCTCCCAGATGCAAGGTGCCCCCACAGGCAACTGTGTCTGGTTAGACAGTGCCAAGTGCCTCCTGCAAACTGACATCAGGAACCTGGCCTGGTGAGTTTTCTTTCTCAGGGGAAAGGGCATCGTTTGTGTCCAGGGCCCGGTGGCCCGGAGTGGCCGGCTGCCTGCTGATATTCCGTATGGTTCAGGATATCTCCCAGATGCAAGGTGCCCCCACAGGCAACTGTGTCTGGTTTGACAGTGCCAAGTGCCTCCTGCAAACTGACATCAGGAACCTGGCCTGGTGAGTTTTGTTTCTCAGGGGAAAGGGCATGGTTCGTGTCCAGGGCCCGGTGGCCCGGAGTGGCCGGCTGCCTGCTGAAATTCCGCATGCTTCAGGATATCTCCCAGATGCAAGGTGCCCCCACAGGCAACTGTGTCTGGTTTGACAGTGCCAAGTGCCTCCTGCAAACTGACATCAGGAACCTGGCCTGGTGAGTTTTGTTTCTCAGGGGAAAGGGCATCGTTCGTGTCCAGGGCCCGGTGGCCCGGAGTGGCCGGCTGCCTGCTGAAATTCCGCATGCTTCAGGATATCTCCCAGATGCAAGGTGCCCCCACAGGCAACTGTGTCTGGTTTGACAGTGCCAAGTGCCTCCTGCAAACTGACATCAGGAACCTGGCCTGGTGAGTTTTGTTTCTCAGGGGAAAGGGCATCGTTCGTGTCCAGGGCCCGGTGGCCCGGAGTGGCCGGCTGCCTGCTGAAATTCCGCATGCTTCAGGATATCTCCCAGATGCAAGGTGCCCCCACAGGCAACTGTGTCTGGTTTGACAGTGCCAAGTGCCTCCTGCAAACTGACATCAGGAAACTGGCCTGGTGAGTTTTGTTTCTCAGGGGAAAGGGCATCGTTCGTGTCCAGGGCCCGGTGGCCCGGAGTGGCCGGCTGCCTGCTGAAATTCCGCATGCTTCAGGATATCTCCCAGATGCAAGGTGCCCCCACAGGCAACTGTGTCTGGTTTGACAGTGCCAAGTGCCTCCTGCAAACTGACATCAGGAACCTGGCCTGGTGAGTTTTGTTTCTCAGGGGAAAGGGCATCGTTCGTGTCCAGGGCCCGGTGGCCCGGAGTGGCCGGCTGCCTGCTGAAATTCCGCATGCTTCAGGATATCTCCCAGATGCAAGGTGCCCCCACAGGCAACTGTGTCTGGTTTGACAGTGCCAAGTGCCTCCTGCAAACTGACATCAGGAACCTGGCCTGGTGAGTTTTGTTTCTCAGGGGAAAGGGCATCGTTCGTGTCCAGGGCCCGGTGGCCCGGAGTGGCCGGCTGCCTGCTGAAATTCCGCATGCTTCAGGATATCTCCCAGATGCAAGGTGCCCCCACAGGCAACTGTGTCTGGTTTGACAGTGCCAAGTGCCTCCTGCAAACTGACATCAGGAACCTGGCCTGGTGAGTTTTGTTTCTCAGGGGAAAGGGCATCGTTCGTGTCTAGGGCCCGGTGGCCCGGAGTGGCCGGCTGCCTGCTGAAATTCCACATGCTTCAGGATATCTCCCAGATGCAAGGTGCCCCCACAGGCAACTGTGTCTGGTTTGACAGTGCCAAGTGCCTCCTGCAAACTGACATCAGGAACCTGGCCTGGTGAGTTTTGTTTCTCAGGGGAAAGGGCATCGTTCGTGTCCAGGGCCCGGTGGCCCGGAGTGGCCGGCTGCCTGCTGAAATTCCGCATGCTTCAGGATATCTCCCAGATGCAAGTTGCCCCCACAGGCAACTGTGTCTGGTTTGACAGTGCCAAGTGCCTCCTGCAAACTGACATCAGGAACCTGGCCTGGTGAGTTTTATTTCTCAGGGCAAGGGCCATGATTTTTGTCCAGGGCTCGGTGGCCCGGAGTGGCCGGCTGCCTGCTGAAATTCCGCATGCTTCAGGATATCTCCCAGATGCAAGGTGCCCCCACAGGCAACTGTGTCTGGTTTGAGAGTGCCAAGTGCCTCCTGCAAACTGACATCAGGAACCTGGCCTGGTGAGTTTTGTTTCTCAGGGGAAAGGCCATCGTTCCTGTCCAGGGCCCGGTGGCCCGGAGTGACCGGCTGCCTGCTGAAATTCCGCATGGTTCAGGATATCTCCCAGATGCAAGGAGCACCCACAGGCAACTGTGTCTGGTTTGACAGTGCCAAGTGCCTCCTGCAAACTGACATCAGGAACCTGGCCTGGTGAGTTTTGTTTCTCAGGGGAAAGGGCATCGTTCGTGTCCAGGGCCCGGTGGCCCGGAGTGGCCGGCTGCCTTCTGAAATTCCGTATGCTTCAGGATACCTCCCAGATGCAAGGTACCCCCACAGGCAACTGTGTCTGGTTTGACAGTGCCAAGTGCCTCCTGCAAACTGACATCAGGAACCTGGCCTGGTGAGTTTTGTTTCTCAGGGGAAAGGCCATCGTTCCTGTCCAGGGCCCGGTGGCCCGGAGTGGCCGGCTGCCTGCTGAAATTCCGCATGGTTCAGGATATCTCCCAGATGCAAGGTGCCCCCACAGGCAACTGTGTCTGGTTTGACAGTGCCAAGTGCCTCCTGCAAACTGACATCAGGAACCTGGCCTGGTGAGTTTTGTTTCTCAGGGGAAAGGGCATGGTTCGTGTCCAGGGCCCGGTGGCCCGGAGTGGCCGGCTGCCTGCTGAAATTCCGCATGCTTCAGGATATCTCCCAGATGCAAGGTGCCCCCACAAGCAACTGTGTCTGGTTTGACAGTGCCATGTGCCTCCTGCAAACTGACATCAGGAACCTGGCCTGGTGAGTTTTGTTTCTCAGGGGAAAGGCCATCGTTCGTGTCCAGGGCCCGGTGGCCCGGAGTGGCCGGCTGCCTGCTGAAATTCCGCATGCTTCAGGATATCTCCCAGATGCAAGGTGCCCCCACAGGCAACTGTGTCTGGTTTGAGAGTGCCAAGTGCCTCCTGCAAACTGACATCAGGAACCTGGCCTGGTGAGTTTTGTTTCTCAGGGGAAAGGGCATCGTTCGTGTCCAGGGCCCGGTGGCCCGGAGTGGCCGGCTGCCTGCTGAAATTCCGCATGCTTCAGGATATCTCCCAGATGCAAGGTGCCCCCACAGGCAACTGTGTCTGGTTTGACAGTGCCAAGTGCCTCCTGCAAACTGACATCAGGAACCTGGCCTGGTGAGTTTTGTTTCTCAGGGCAAAGGCCATCATATGTGTCCAGGGCTCGGTGGCCCGGAGTGGCCGGCTGCCTGCTGAAATTCCGCATGGTTCAGGATATCTCCCAGATGCAAGGTGCCCCCACAGGCAACTGTGTCTGGTTAGACAGTGCCAAGTGCCTCCTGCAAACTGACATCAGGAACCTGGCCTGGTGAGTTTTCTTTCTCAGGGGAAAGGGCATCGTTTGTGTCCAGGGCCCGGTGGCCCGGAGTGGCCGGCTGCCTGCTGATATTCCGTATGGTTCAGGATATCTCCCAGATGCAAGGTGCCCCCACAGGCAACTGTGTCTGGTTTGACAGTGCCAAGTGCCTCCTGCAAACTGACATCAGGAACCTGGCCTGGTGAGTTTTCTTTCTCAGGGGAAAGGGCATGGTTCGTGTCCAGGGCCCGGTGGCCCGGAGTGGCCGGCTGCCTGCTGAAATTCCGCATGCTTCAGGATATCTCCCAGATGCAAGGTGCCCCCACAGGCAACTGTGTCTGGTTTGACAGTGCCAAGTGCCTCCTGCAAACTGACATCAGGAACCTGGCCTGGTGAGTTTTGTTTCTCAGGGGAAAGGCCATCGTTCGTGTCCAGGGCCCGGTGGCCCGGAGTGGCCGGCTGCCTGCTGAAATTCCGCATGCTTCAGGATATCTCCCAGATGCAAGGTGCCCCCACAGGCAACTGTGTCTGGTTTGACAGTGCCAAGTGCCTCCTGCAAACTGACATCAGGAACCTGGCCTGGTGAGTTTTGTTTCTCAGGGGAAAGGGCATGGTTCGTGTCCAGGGCCCGGTGGCCCGGAGTGGCCGGCTGCCTGCTGAAATTCCGCATGGTTCAGGATATCTCCCAGATGCAAGGTGCCCCCACAGGCAACTGTGTCTGGTTTGACAGTGCCAAGTGCCTCCTGCAAACTGACATCAGGAACCTGGCCTGGTGAGTTTTGTTTCTCAGGGGAAAGGGCATCGTTCGTGTCCAGGGCCCGGTGGCCCGGAGTGGCCGGCTGCCTGCTGAAATTCCGCATGCTTCAGGATATCTCCCAGATGCATGGTGCCCCCACAGGCAACTGTGTCTGGTTTGACAGTGCCAAGTGCCTCCTGCAAACTGACATCAGGAACCTGGCCTGGTGAGTTTTATTTCTCAGGGCAGAGGCCATCGTTTGTGTCCAGAGCCCGGTGGCCCGGAGTGGCCGGCTGCCTGCTGAAATTCCGCATGCTTCAGGATATCTCCCAGATGCAAGGTGCCCCCACAGGCAACTGTGTCTGGTTTGAGAGTGCCAAGTGCCTCCTGCAAACTGACATCAGGAACCTGGCCTGGTGAGTTTTGTTTCTCAGGGGAAAGGGCATCGTTCCTGTCCAGGGCCCGGTGGCCCGGAGTGACCGGCTGCCTGCTGAAATTCCGCATGGTTCAGGATATCTCCCAGATGCAAGGAGCACCCACAGGCAACTGTGTCTGGTTTGACAGTGCCAAGTGCCTCCTGCAAACTGACATCAGGAACCTGGCCTGGTGAGTTTTGTTTCTCAGGGGAAAGGCCATCGTTCGTGTCCAGGGCCCGGTGGCCCGGAGTGGCCGGCTGCCTTCTGAAATTCCGTATGCTTCAGGATACCTCCCAGATGCAAGGTACCCCCACAGGCAACTGTGTCTGGTTTGACAGTGCCAAGTGCCTCCTGCAAACTGACATCAGGAACCTGGCCTGGTGAGTTTTGTTTCTCAGGGGAAAGGCCATCGTTCCTGTCCAGGGCCCGGTGGCCCGGAGTGGCCGGCTGCCTGCTGAAATTCCGCATGGTTCAGGATATCTCCCAGATGCAAGGTGCCCCCACAGGCAACTGTGTCTGGTTTGACAGTGCCAAGTGCCTCCTGCAAACTGACATCAGGAACCTGGCCTGGTGAGTTTTGTTTCTCAGGGGAAAGGGCATCGTTCGTGTCCAGGGCCCGGTGGCCCGGAGTGGCCGGCTGCCTGCTGAAATTCCGCATGCTTCAGGATATCTCCCAGATGCAAGGTGCCCCCACAAGCAACTGTGTCTGGTTTGACAGTGCCATGTGCCTCCTGCAAACTGACATCAGGAACCTGGCCTGGTGAGTTTTGTTTCTCAGGGGAAAGGCCATCGTTCGTGTCCAGGGCCCGGTGGCCCGGAGTGGCCGGCTGCCTGCTGAAATTCCGCATGCTTCAGGATATCTCCCAGATGCAAGGTGCCCCCACAGGCAACTGTGTCTGGTTTGAGAGTGCCAAGTGCCTCCTGCAAACTGACATCAGGAACCTGGCCTGGTGAGTTTTGTTTCTCAGGGGAAAGGGCATCGTTCGTGTCCAGGGCCCGGTGGCCCGGAGTGGCCGGCTGCCTGCTGAAATTCCGCATGCTTCAGGATATCTCCCAGATGCAAGGTGCCCCCACAGGCAACTGTGTCTGGTTTGACAGTGCCAAGTGCCTCCTGCAAACTGACATCAGGAACCTGGCCTGGTGAGTTTTGTTTCTCAGGGCAAAGGCCATCATATGTGTCCAGGGCCCGGTGGCCCGGAGTGGCCGGCTGCCTGCTGAAATTCCGCATGGTTCAGGATATCTCCCAGATGCAAGGTGCCCCCACAGGCAACTGTGTCTGGTTAGACAGTGCCAAGTGCCTCCTGCAAACTGACATCAGGAACCTGGCCTGGTGAGTTTTCTTTCTCAGGGGAAAGGGCATCGTTTGTGTCCAGGGCCCGGTGGCCCGGAGTGGCCGGCTGCCTGCTGATATTCCGTATGGTTCAGGATATCTCCCAGATGCAAGGTGCCCCCACAGGCAACTGTGTCTGGTTTGACAGTGCCAAGTGCCTCCTGCAAACTGACATCAGGAACCTGGCCTGGTGAGTTTTGTTTCTCAGGGGAAAGGGCATGGTTCGTGTCCAGGGCCCGGTGGCCCGGAGTGGCCGGCTGCCTGCTGAAATTCCGCATGCTTCAGGATATCTCCCAGATGCAAGGTGCCCCCACAGGCAACTGTGTCTGGTTTGACAGTGCCAAGTGCCTCCTGCAAACTGACATCAGGAACCTGGCCTGGTGAGTTTTGTTTCTCAGGGGAAAGGGCATCGTTCGTGTCCAGGGCCCGGTGGCCCGGAGTGGCCGGCTGCCTGCTGAAATTCCGCATGCTTCAGGATATCTCCCAGATGCAAGGTGCCCCCACAGGCAACTGTGTCTGGTTTGACAGTGCCAAGTGCCTCCTGCAAACTGACATCAGGAACCTGGCCTGGTGAGTTTTGTTTCTCAGGGGAAAGGGCATCGTTCGTGTCCAGGGCCCGGTGGCCCGGAGTGGCCGGCTGCCTGCTGAAATTCCGCATGCTTCAGGATATCTCCCAGATGCAAGGTGCCCCCACAGGCAACTGTGTCTGGTTTGACAGTGCCAAGTGCCTCCTGCAAACTGACATCAGGAAACTGGCCTGGTGAGTTTTGTTTCTCAGGGGAAAGGGCATCGTTCGTGTCCAGGGCCCGGTGGCCCGGAGTGGCCGGCTGCCTGCTGAAATTCCGCATGCTTCAGGATATCTCCCAGATGCAAGGTGCCCCCACAGGCAACTGTGTCTGGTTTGACAGTGCCAAGTGCCTCCTGCAAACTGACATCAGGAACCTGGCCTGGTGAGTTTTGTTTCTCAGGGGAAAGGGCATCGTTCGTGTCCAGGGCCCGGTGGCCCGGAGTGGCCGGCTGCCTGCTGAAATTCCGCATGCTTCAGGATATCTCCCAGATGCAAGGTGCCCCCACAGGCAACTGTGTCTGGTTTGACAGTGCCAAGTGCCTCCTGCAAACTGACATCAGGAACCTGGCCTGGTGAGTTTTGTTTCTCAGGGGAAAGGGCATCGTTCGTGTCCAGGGCCCGGTGGCCCGGAGTGGCCGGCTGCCTGCTGAAATTCCGCATGCTTCAGGATATCTCCCAGATGCAAGGTGCCCCCACAGGCAACTGTGTCTGGTTTGACAGTGCCAAGTGCCTCCTGCAAACTGACATCAGGAACCTGGCCTGGTGAGTTTTGTTTCTCAGGGGAAAGGGCATCGTTCGTGTCTAGGGCCCGGTGGCCCGGAGTGGCCGGCTGCCTGCTGAAATTCCACATGCTTCAGGATATCTCCCAGATGCAAGGTGCCCCCACAGGCAACTGTGTCTGGTTTGACAGTGCCAAGTGCCTCCTGCAAACTGACATCAGGAACCTGGCCTGGTGAGTTTTGTTTCTCAGGGGAAAGGGCATCGTTCGTGTCCAGGGCCCGGTGGCCCGGAGTGGCCGGCTGCCTGCTGAAATTCCGCATGCTTCAGGATATCTCCCAGATGCAAGTTGCCCCCACAGGCAACTGTGTCTGGTTTGACAGTGCCAAGTGCCTCCTGCAAACTGACATCAGGAACCTGGCCTGGTGAGTTTTATTTCTCAGGGCAAGGGCCATGATTTTTGTCCAGGGCCCGGTGGCCCGGAGTGGCCGGCTGCCTGCTGAAATTCCGCATGCTTCAGGATATCTCCCAGATGCAAGGTGCCCCCACAGGCAACTGTGTCTGGTTTGACAGTGCCAAGTGCCTCCTGCAAACTGACATCAGGAACCTGGCCTGGTGAGTTTTGTTTCTCAGGGGAAAGGGCATCGTTCGTGTCCAGGGCCCGGTGGCCCGGAGTGGCCGGCTGCCTGCTGAAATTCCGCATGCTTCAGGATATCTCCCAGATGCAAGGTGCCCCCACAGGCAACTGTGTCTGGTTTGACAGTGCCAAGTGCCTCCTGCAAACTGACATCAGGAACCTGGCCTGGTGAGTTTTGTTTCTCAGGGGAAAGGGCATCGTTCGTGTCCAGGGCCCGGTGGCCCGGAGTGGCCGGCTGCCTGCTGAAATTCTGCATGCTTCAGGATATCTCCCAGATGCAAGGTGCCCCCACAGGCAACTGTGTCTGGTTTGACAGTGCCAAGTGCCTCCTGCAAACTGACATCAGGAACCTGGCCTGGTGAGTTTTGTTTCTCAGGGGAAAGGGCATCGTTCGTGTCCAGGGCCCGGTGGCCCGGAGTGGCCGGCTGCCTGCTGAAATTCCGCATGCTTCAGGATATCTCCCAGATGCAAGTTGCCCCCACAGGCAACTGTGTCTGGTTTGACAGTGCCAAGTGCCTCCTGCAAACTGACATCAGGAACCTGGCCTGGTGAGTTTTATTTCTCAGGGCAAGGGCCATGATTTTTGTCCAGGGCCCGGTGGCCCGGAGTGGCCGGCTGCCTGCTGAAATTCCGCATGCTTCAGGATATCTCCCAGATGCAAGGTGCCCCCACAGGCAACTGTGTCTGGTTTGACAGTGCCAAGTGCCTCCTGCAAACTGACATCAGGAACCTGGCCTGGTGAGTTTTGTTTCTCAGGGGAAAGGGCATCGTTCGTGTCCAGGGCCCGGTGGCCCGGAGTGGCCGGCTGCCTGCTGAAATTCCGCATGCTTCAGGATATCTCCCAGATGCAAGTTGCCCCCACAGGCAACTGTGTCTGGTTTGACAGTGCCAAGTGCCTCCTGCAAACTGACATCAGGAACCTGGCCTGGTGAGTTTTGTTTCTCAGGGGAAAGGGCATCGTTCGTGTCCAGGGCCCGGTGGCCCGGAGTGGCCGGCTGCCTGCTGAAATTCCGCATGCTTCAGGATATCTCCCAGATGCAAGGTGCCCCCACAGGCAACTGTGTCTGGTTTGACAGTGCCAAGTGCCTCCTGCAAACTGACATCAGGAACCTGGCCTGGTGAGTTTTGTTTCTCAGGGGAAAGGGCATCGTTCCTGTCCAGGGCCCGGTGGCCCGGAGTGGCCGGCTGCCTGCTGAAATTCTGCATGCTTCAGGATATCTCCCAGATGCAAGGTGCCCCCACAGGCAACTGTGTCTGGTTTGACAGTGCCAAGTGCCTCCTGCAAACTGACATCAGGAACCTGGCCTGGTGAGTTTTATTTCTCAGGGGAAATGGCATCGTTCGTGTCCAGGGCCCGGTGGCCCGGAGTGGCCGGCTGCCTGCTGAAATTCCGCATGGTTCAGGATATCTCCCAGATGCAAGGTGCCCCCACAGGCAACTGTGTCTGGTTTGACAGTGCCAAGTGCCTCCTGCAAACTGACATCAGGAACCTGGCCTGGTGAGTTTTGTTTCTCAGGGGAAAGGGCATGGTTCGTGTCCAGGGCCCGGTGGCCCGGAGTGGCTGGCTGCCTGCTGAAATTCCGCATGTTTCAGGATACCTCCCAGATGCAAGGAGCACCCACAGGCAACTGTGTCTGGTTTGACAGTGCCAAGTGCCTCCTGCAAACTGACATCAGGAACCTGGCCTGGTGAGTTTTGTTTCTCAGGGGAAAGGGCATCGTTCGTGTCCAGGGCCCGGTGGCCAGGAGTGGCCGGCTGCCTGCTGAAATTCCGTATGCTTCAGGATACCTCCCAGATGCAAGGTACCCCCACAGGCAACTGTGTCTGGTTTGACAGTGCCAAGTGCCTCCTGCAAACTGACATCAGGAACCTGGCCTGGTGAGTTTTGTTTCTCAGGGGAAAGGCCATCGTTCCTGTCCAGGGCCCGGTGGCCCGGAGTGGCCGGCTGTCTGCTGAAATTCCGCATGCTTCAGGATATCTCCCAGATGCAAGGTGCCCCCACAGGCAACTGTGTCTGGTTTGACAGTGCCAAGTGCCTCCTGCAAACTGACATCAGGAACCTGGCCTGGTGAGTTTTGTTTCTCAGGGGAAAGGGCATCGTTCGTGTCCAGGGCCCGGTGGCCCGGAGTGTGGCCGGCTGCCTGCTGAAATTCCGCATGCTTCAGGATATCTCCCAGATGCAAGGTGCCCCCACAGGCAACTGTGTCTGGTTTGACAGTGCCAAGTGCCTCCTGCAAACTGACATCAGGAACCTGGCCTGGTGAGTTTTGTTTCTCAGGGGAAAGGGCATCGTTCGTGTCCAGGGCCCGGTGGCCCGGAGTGGCCGGCTGCCTGCTGAAATTCCGCATGCTTCAGGATATCTCCCAGATGCAAGGTGCCCCCACAAGCAACTGTGTCTGGTTTGACAGTGCCATGTGCCTCCTGCAAACTGACATCAGGAACCTGGCCTGGTGAGTTTTGTTTCTCAGGGGAAAGGGCATCGTTCGTGTCCAGGGCCCGGTGGCCCGGAGTGGCCGGCTGCCTGCTGAAATTCCGCATGCTTCAGGATATCTCCCAGATGCAAGGTGCCCCCACAGGCAACTGTGTCTGGTTTGACAGTGCCAAGTGCCTCCTGCAAACTGACATCAGGAACCTGGCCTGGTGAGTTTTGTTTCTCAGGGCAAAGGCCATCGTTTGTGTCCAGGGCTCGGTGGCCCGGAGTGGCCGGCTGCCTGCTGAAATTCCGCATGCTTCAGGATATCTCCCAGATGCAAGGTGCCCCCACAGGCAACTGTGTCTGGTTTGACAGTGCCAAGTGCCTCCTGCAAACTGACATCAGGAACCTGGCCTGGTGAGTTTTCTTTCTCAGGGGAAAGGGCATGGTTCGTGTCCAGGGCCCGGTGGCCCGGAGTGGCCGGCTGCCTGCTGAAATTCCGCATGCTTCAGGATATCTCCCAGATGCAAGGTGCCCCCACAGGCAACTGTGTCTGGTTTGACAGTGCCAAGTGCCTCCTGCAAACTGACATCAGGAACCTGGCCTGGTGAGTTTTGTTTCTCAGGGGAAAGGCCATCGTTCGTGTCCAGGGCCCGGTGGCCCGGAGTGGCCGGCTGCCTGCTGAAATTCCGCATGCTTCAGGATATCTCCCAGATGCAAGGTGCCCCCACAGGCAACTGTGTCTGGTTTGACAGTGCCAAGTGCCTCCTGCAAACTGACATCAGGAACCTGGCCTGGTGAGTTTTGTTTCTCAGGGGAAAGGGCATGGTTCGTGTCCAGGGCCCGGTGGCCCGGAGTGGCCGGCTGCCTGCTGAAATTCCGCATGGTTCAGGATATCTCCCAGATGCAAGGTGCCCCCACAGGCAACTGTGTCTGGTTTGACAGTGCCAAGTGCCTCCTGCAAACTGACATCAGGAACCTGGCCTGGTGAGTTTTGTTTCTCAGGGGAAAGGGCATCGTTCGTGTCCAGGGCCCGGTGGCCCGGAGTGGCCGGCTGCCTGCTGAAATTCCGCATGCTTCAGGATATCTCCCAGATGCATGGTGCCCCCACAGGCAACTGTGTCTGGTTTGACAGTGCCAAGTGCCTCCTGCAAACTGACATCAGGAACCTGGCCTGGTGAGTTTTATTTCTCAGGGCAGAGGCCATCGTTTGTGTCCAGAGCCCGGTGGCCCGGAGTGGCCGGCTGCCTGCTGAAATTCCGCATGCTTCAGGATATCTCCCAGATGCAAGGTGCCCCCACAGGCAACTGTGTCTGGTTTGAGAGTGCCAAGTGCCTCCTGCAAACTGACATCAGGAACCTGGCCTGGTGAGTTTTGTTTCTCAGGGGAAAGGGCATCGTTCCTGTCCAGGGCCCGGTGGCCCGGAGTGACCGGCTGCCTGCTGAAATTCCGCATGGTTCAGGATATCTCCCAGATGCAAGGAGCACCCACAGGCAACTGTGTCTGGTTTGACAGTGCCAAGTGCCTCCTGCAAACTGACATCAGGAACCTGGCCTGGTGAGTTTTGTTTCTCAGGGGAAAGGGCATCGTTCGTGTCCAGGGCCCGGTGGCCCGGAGTGGCCGGCTGCCTTCTGAAATTCCGTATGCTTCAGGATACCTCCCAGATGCAAGGTACCCCCACAGGCAACTGTGTCTGGTTTGACAGTGCCAAGTGCCTCCTGCAAACTGACATCAGGAACCTGGCCTGGTGAGTTTTGTTTCTCAGGGGAAAGGCCATCGTTCCTGTCCAGGGCCCGGTGGCCCGGAGTGGCCGGCTGCCTGCTGAAATTCCGCATGGTTCAGGATATCTCCCAGATGCAAGGTGCCCCCACAGGCAACTGTGTCTGGTTTGACAGTGCCAAGTGCCTCCTGCAAACTGACATCAGGAACCTGGCCTGGTGAGTTTTGTTTCTCAGGGGAAAGGGCATCGTTCGTGTCCAGGGCCCGGTGGCCCGGAGTGGCCGGCTGCCTGCTGAAATTCCGCATGCTTCAGGATATCTCCCAGATGCAAGGTGCCCCCACAAGCAACTGTGTCTGGTTTGACAGTGCCATGTGCCTCCTGCAAACTGACATCAGGAACCTGGCCTGGTGAGTTTTGTTTCTCAGGGGAAAGGCCATCGTTCGTGTCCAGGGCCCGGTGGCCCGGAGTGGCCGGCTGCCTGCTGAAATTCCGCATGGTTCAGGATATCTCCCAGATGCAAGGTGCCCCCACAGGCAACTGTGTCTGGTTTGAGAGTGCCAAGTGCCTCCTGCAAACTGACATCAGGAACCTGGCCTGGTGAGTTTTGTTTCTCAGGGGAAAGGGCATCGTTCGTGTCCAGGGCCCGGTGGCCCGGAGTGGCCGGCTGCCTGCTGAAATTCCGCATGCTTCAGGATATCTCCCAGATGCAAGGTGCCCCCACAGGCAACTGTGTCTGGTTTGACAGTGCCAAGTGCCTCCTGCAAACTGACATCAGGAACCTGGCCTGGTGAGTTTTGTTTCTCAGGGCAAAGGCCATCATATGTGTCCAGGGCTCGGTGGCCCGGAGTGGCCGGCTGCCTGCTGAAATTCCGCATGGTTCAGGATATCTCCCAGATGCAAGGTGCCCCCACAGGCAACTGTGTCTGGTTAGACAGTGCCAAGTGCCTCCTGCAAACTGACATCAGGAACCTGGCCTGGTGAGTTTTCTTTCTCAGGGGAAAGGGCATCGTTTGTGTCCAGGGCCCGGTGGCCCGGAGTGGCCGGCTGCCTGCTGATATTCCGTATGGTTCAGGATATCTCCCAGATGCAAGGTGCCCCCACAGGCAACTGTGTCTGGTTTGACAGTGCCAAGTGCCTCCTGCAAACTGACATCAGGAACCTGGCCTGGTGAGTTTTGTTTCTCAGGGGAAAGGGCATGGTTCGTGTCCAGGGCCCGGTGGCCCGGAGTGGCCGGCTGCCTGCTGAAATTCCGCATGCTTCAGGATATCTCCCAGATGCAAGGTGCCCCCACAGGCAACTGTGTCTGGTTTGACAGTGCCAAGTGCCTCCTGCAAACTGACATCAGGAACCTGGCCTGGTGAGTTTTGTTTCTCAGGGGAAAGGGCATCGTTCGTGTCCAGGGCCCGGTGGCCCGGAGTGGCCGGCTGCCTGCTGAAATTCCGCATGCTTCAGGATATCTCCCAGATGCAAGGTGCCCCCACAGGCAACTGTGTCTGGTTTGACAGTGCCAAGTGCCTCCTGCAAACTGACATCAGGAACCTGGCCTGGTGAGTTTTGTTTCTCAGGGGAAAGGGCATCGTTCGTGTCCAGGGCCCGGTGGCCCGGAGTGGCCGGCTGCCTGCTGAAATTCCGCATGCTTCAGGATATCTCCCAGATGCAAGGTGCCCCCACAGGCAACTGTGTCTGGTTTGACAGTGCCAAGTGCCTCCTGCAAACTGACATCAGGAACCTGGCCTGGTGAGTTTTGTTTCTCAGGGGAAAGGGCATCGTTCGTGTCCAGGGCCCGGTGGCCCGGAGTGTGGCCGGCTGCCTGCTGATATTCCGCATGTCTCAGGATATCTCCCAGATGCAAGGTGCCCCCACAGGCAACTGTGTCTGGTTTGAGAGTGCAAAGTGCCTCCTGCAAACTGACATCAGGAACCTGGCCTGGTGAGTTTTGTTTCTCAGGGGAAAGGGCATCGTTCGTGTCCAGGGCCCGGTGGCCCGGAGTGGCCGGCTGCCTGCTGAAATTCCGCATGCTTCAGGATATCTCCCAGATGCAAGGTGCCCCCACAGGCAACTGTGTCTGGTTTGACAGTGCCAAGTGCCTCCTGCAAACTGACATCAGGAACCTGGCCTGGTGAGTTTTGTTTCTCAGGGGAAAGGGCATCGTTCGTGTCCAGGGCCCGGTGGCCCGGAGTGGCCGGCTGCCTGCTGAAATTCCGCATGCTTCGGGATATCTCCCAGATGCAAGGTGCCCCCACAGGCAACTGTGTCTGGTTTGACAGTGCCAAGTGCCTCCTGCAAACTGACATCAGGAACCTGGCCTGGTGAGTTTTGTTTCTCAGGGGAAAGGGCATCGTTCGTGTCTAGGGCCCGGTGGCCCGGAGTGGCCGGCTGCCTGCTGAAATTCCACATGCTTCAGGATATCTCCCAGATGCAAGGTGCCCCCACAGGCAACTGTGTCTGGTTTGACAGTGCCAAGTGCCTCCTGCAAACTGACATCAGGAACCTGGCCTGGTGAGTTTTGTTTCTCAGGGGAAAGGGCATCGTTCGTGTCCAGGGCCCGGTGGCCCGGAGTGGCCGGCTGCCTGCTGAAATTCCGCATGCTTCAGGATATCTCCCAGATGCAAGTTGCCCCCACAGGCAACTGTGTCTGGTTTGACAGTGCCAAGTGCCTCCTGCAAACTGACATCAGGAACCTGGCCTGGTGAGTTTTATTTCTCAGGGCAAGGGCCATGATTTTTGTCCAGGGCCCGGTGGCCCGGAGTGGCCGGCTGCCTGCTGAAATTCCGCATGCTTCAGGATATCTCCCAGATGCAAGGTGCCCCCACAGGCAACTGTGTCTGGTTTGACAGTGCCAAGTGCCTCCTGCAAACTGACATCAGGAACCTGGCCTGGTGAGTTTTGTTTCTCAGGGGAAAGGGCATCGTTCGTGTCCAGGGCCCGGTGGCCCGGAGTGGCCGGCTGCCTGCTGAAATTCCGCATGCTTCAGGATATCTCCCAGATGCAAGTTGCCCCCACAGGCAACTGTGTCTGGTTTGACAGTGCCATGTGCCTCCTGCAAACTGACATCAGGAACCTGGCCTGGTGAGTTTTGTTTCTCAGGGGAAAGGGCATCGTTCGTGTCCAGGGCCCGATGGCCCGGAGTGGCCGGCTGCCTGCTGAAATTCCGCATGCTTCAGGATATCTCCCAGATGCAAGGTGCCCCCACAGGCAACTGTGTCTGGTTTGACAGTGCCAAGTGCCTCCTGCAAACTGACATCAGGAACCTGGCCTGGTGAGTTTTGTTTCTCAGGGGAAAGGGCATCGTTCCTGTCCAGGGCCCGGTGGCCCGGAGTGGCCGGCTGCCTGCTGAAATTCTGCATGCTTCAGGATATCTCCCAGATGCAAGGTGCCCCCACAGGCAACTGTGTCTGGTTTGACAGTGCCAAGTGCCTCCTGCAAACTGACATCAGGAACCTGGCCTGGTGAGTTTTATTTCTCAGGGGAAATGGCATCGTTCGTGTCCAGGGCCCGGTGGCCCGGAGTGGCCGGCTGCCTGCTGAAATTCCGCATGGTTCAGGATATCTCCCAGATGCAAGGTGCCCCCACAGGCAACTGTGTCTGGTTTGACAGTGCCAAGTGCCTCCTGCAAACTGACATCAGGAACCTGGCCTGGTGAGTTTTGTTTCTCAGGGGAAAGGGCATCGTTCGTGTCCAGGGCCTGGTGGCCCGGAGTGGCTGGCTGCCTGCTGAAATTCCGCATGCTTCAGGATATCTCCCAGATGCAAGGTGCCCCCACAGGCAACTGTGTCTGGTTTGACAGTGCCAAGTGCCTCCTGCAAACTGACATCAGGAACCTGGCCTGGTGAGTTTTATTTCTCAGGGCAAGGGCCATGATTTTTGTCCAGGGCCTGGTGGCCCGGAGTGGCCGGCTGCCTGCTGAAATTCCACATGCTTCAGGATATCTCCCAGATGCAAGTTGCCCCCACAGGCAACTGTGTCTGGTTTGACAGTGCCAAGTGCCTCCTGCAAACTGACATCAGGAACCTGGCCTGGTGAGTTTTGTTTCTCAGGGGAAAGGGCATCGTTCGTGTCCAGGGCCCGGTGGCCCGGAGTGGCCGGCTGCCTGCTGAAATTCCGCATGCTTCAGGATATCTCCCAGATGCAAGGTGCCCCCACAGGCAACTGTGTCTGGTTTGACAGTGCCAAGTGCCTCCTGCAAACTGACATCAGGAACCTGGCCTGGTGAGTTTTGTTTCTCAGGGGAAAGGGCATCGTTCCTGTCCAGGGCCTGGTGGCCCGGAGTGGCCGGCTGCCTGCTGAAATTCCGCATGCTTCAGGATATCTCCCAGATGCAAGGTGCCCCCACAGGCAACTGTGTCTGGTTTGACAGTGCCAAGTGCCTCCTGCAAACTGACATCAGGAACCTGGCCTGGTGAGTTTTGTTTCTCAGGGAAAAGGGCATCGTTCTTGTCCAGGGCCCGGTGGCCCGGAGTGGCCGGCTGCCTGCTGAAATTCCGCATGCTTCAGGATATCTCCCAGATGCAAGGTGCCCCCACAGGCAACTGTGTCTGGTTTGACAGTGCCAAGTGCCTCCTGCAAACTGACATCAGGAACCTGGCCTGGTGAGTTTTGTTTCTCAGGGGAAAGGGCATCGTTCGTGTCCAGGGCCCGGTGGCCCGGAGTGGCTGGCTGCCTGCTGAAATTCCACATGCTTCAGGATATCTCCCAGATGCAAGTTGCCCCCACAGGCAACTGTGTCTGGTTTGACAGTGCCAAGTGCCTCCTGCAAACTGACATCAGGAACCTGGCCTGGTGAGTTTTGTTTCTCAGGGGAAAGGGCATCGTTCGTGTCCAGGGCCCGGTGGCCCGGAGTGGCCGGCTGCCTGCTGAAATTCCGCATGCTTCAGGATATCTCCCAGATGCAAGGTGCCCCCACAGGCAACTGTGTGTGGTTTGAGAGTGCCAAGTGCCTCCTGCAAACTGACATCAGGAACCTGGCCTGGTGAGTTTTGTTTCTCAGGGGAAAGGCCATCGTTCGTGTCTAGGGCCCGGTGGCCCGGAGTGGCCGGCTGCCTGCTGAAATTCCGCATGCTTCAGGATATCTCCCAGATGCAAGTTGCCCCCACAGGCAACTGTGTCTGGTTTGACAGTGCCAAGTGCCTCCTGCAAACTGACATCAGGAACCTGGCCTGGTGAGTTTTGTTTCTCAGGGGAAAGGGCATCGTTCGTGTCCAGGGCCCGGTGGCCCGGAGTGGCCGGCTGCCTGCTGAAATTCCGCATGCTTCAGGATATCTCCCAGATGCAAGGTGCCCCCACAGGCAACTGTGTCTGGTTTGACAGTGCCAAGTGCCTCCTGCAAACTGAGATCAGGAACCTGGCCTGGTGAGTTTTGTTTCTCAGGGGAAAGGTCATGGTTCGTGTCCAGGGCCCGGTGGCCCGGAGTGGCCGGCTGCCTGCTGAAATTCCGCATGCTTCAGGATATCTCCCAGATGCAAGGTGCCCCCACAGGCAACTGTGTCTGGTTTGACAGTGCCAAGTGCCTCCTGCAAACTGACATCAGGAACCTGGCCTGGTGAGTTTTATTTCTCAGGGGAAATGGCATCGTTCGTGTCCAGGGCCCGGTGGCCCGGAGTGGCCGGCTGCCTGCTGAAATTCCGCATGCTTCAGGATATCTCCCAGATGCAAGGTGCCCCCACAGGCAACTGTGTCTGGTTTGAGAGTGCCAAGTGCCTCCTGCAAACTGACATCAGGAACCTGGCCTGGTGAGTTTTGTTTCTCAGGGGAAAGGGCATGGTTCGTGTCCAGGGCCTGGTGGCCCGGAGTGGCCGGCTGCCTGCTGAAATTCCGCATGCTTCAGGATATCTCCCAGATGCAAGGTGCCCTCACTGGCAACTGTGTCTGGTTTGACAGTGCCAAGTGCCTCCTGCAAACTGACATCAGGAACCTGGCCTGGTGAGTTTTATTTCTCAGGGCAAGGGCCATGATATTTGTCCAGGGCCTGGTGGCCCGGAGTGGCCGGCTGCCTGCTGAAATTCCGCATGCTTCAGGATATCTCCCAGATGCAAGGTGCCCCCACAGGCAACTGTGTCTGGTTTGAGAGTGCCAAGTGCCTCCTGCAAACTGACATCAGGAACCTGGCCTGGTGAGTTTTGTTTCTCAGGGGAAAGGGCATCGTTCGTGTCCAGGGCCCGGTGGCCCGGAGTGGCCGGCTGCCTGCTGAAATTCCGCATGCTTCAGGATATCTCCCAGATGCAAGGTGCCCCCACAGGCAACTGTGTCTGGTTTGACAGTGCCAAGTGCCTCCTGCAAACTGACATCATTAACCTGGCCTGGTGAGTTTTGTTTCTCAGGGGAAAGGCCATCGTTCGTGTCCAGGGCCCGGTGGCCCGGAGTGGCCGGCTGCCTGCTGAAATTCCGCATGCTTCAGGATATCTCCCAGATGCATGGTGCCCCCACAGGCAACTGTGTCTGGTTTGACAGTGCCAAGTGCCTCCTGCAAACTGACATCAGGAACCTGGCCTGGTGAGTTTTGTTTCTCAGGGGAAAGGGCATCGTTCGTGTCCAGGGCCCGGTGGCCCGGAGTGTGGCCGGCTGCCTGCTGATATTCCGCATGTTTCAGGATATCTCCCAGATGCAAGGTGCCCCCACAGGCAACTGTGTCTGGTTTGAGAGTGCAAAGTGCCTCCTGCAAACTGACATCAGGAACCTGGCCTGGTGAGTTTTGTTTCTCAGGGGAAAGGGCATCGTTCGTGTCCAGGGCCCGGTGGCCCGGAGTGGCCGGCTGCCTGCTGAAATTCCACATGCTTCAGGATATCTCCCAGATGCAAGGTGCCCCCACAGGCAACTGTGTCTGGTTTGACAGTGCCAAGTGCCTCCTGCAAACTGACATCAGGAACCTGGCCTGGTGAGTTTTGTTTCTCAGGGGAAAGGGCATGGTTCGTGTCCAGGGCCCGGTGGCCCGGAGTGGCCGGCTGCCTGCTGAAATTCCGCATGCTTCGGGATATCTCCCAGATGCAAGGTGCCCCCACAGGCAACTGTGTCTGGTTTGACAGTGCCAAGTGCCTCCTGCAAACTGACCTCAGGAACCTGGCCTGGTGAGTTTTGTTTCTCAGGGGAAAGGGCATCGTTCGTGTCCAGGGCCCGGTGGCCCGGAGTGGCCGGCTGCCTGCTGAAATTCCACATGCTTCAGGATATCTCCCAGATGCAAGGTGCCCCCACAGGCAACTGTGTCTGGTTTGACAGTGCCAAGTGCCTCCTGCAAACTGACATCAGGAACCTGGCCTGGTGAGTTTTGTTTCTCAGGGGAAAGGGCATCGTTCGTGTCCAGGGCCCGGTGGCCCGGAGTGGCCGGCTGCCTGCTGAAATTCCGCATGCTTCAGGATATCTCCCAGATGCAAGGTGCCCCCACAGGCAACTGTGTCTGGTTTGACAGTGCCAAGTGCCTCCTGCAAACTGACATCAGGAACCTGGCCTGGTGAGTTTTGTTTCTCAGGGGAAAGGGCATCGTTCGTGTCCAGGGCCTGGTGGCCCGGAGTGGCTGGCTGCCTGCTGAAATTCCGCATGCTTCAGGATATCTCCCAGATGCAAGGTGCCCCCACAGGCAACTGTGTCTGGTTTGACAGTGCCAAGTGCCTCCTGCAAACTGACATCAGGAACCTGGCCTGGTGAGTTTTATTTCTCAGGGCAAGGGCCATGATTTTTGTCCAGGGCCTGGTGGCCCGGAGTGGCCGGCTGCCTGCTGAAATTCCGCATGCTTCAGGATATCTCCCAGATGCAAGGTGCCCCCACAGGCAACTGTGTCTGGTTTGAGAGTGCCAAGTGCCTCCTGCAAACTGACATCAGGAACCTGGCCTGGTGAGTTTTGTTTCTCAGGGGAAAGGGCATGGTTCGTGTCCAGGGCCCGGTGGCCCGGAGTGGCCGGCTGCCTGCTGAAATTCCGCATGCTTCAGGATATCTCCCAGATGCAAGGTGCCCCCACAGGCAACTGTGTCTGGTTTGAGAGTGCCAAGTGCCTCCTGCAAACTGACATCAGGAACCTGGCCTGGTGAGTTTTGTTTCTCAGGGCAAAGGGCATGGTTCGTGTCCAGGGCCCGGTGGCCCGGAGTGGCCGGCTGCCTGCTGAAATTCCGCATGCTTCAGGATATCTCCCAGATGCAAGGTGCCCCCACAGGCAACTGTGTCTGGTTTGACAGTGCCAAGTGCCTCCTGCAAACTGACATCAGGAACCTGGCCTGGTGAGTTTTGCTTCTCAGGGGAAAGGCCATGGTTCGTGTCCAGGGCCCGGTGGCCCGGAGTGGCCGGCTGCCTGCTGAAATTCCGCATGCTTCAGGATATCTCCCAGATGCAAGGTGCCTCCACAGGCAACTGTGTCTGGTTTGAGAGTGCCAAGTGCCTCCTGCAAACTGACATCAGGAACCTGGCCTGGTGAGTTTTATTTCTCAGGGGAATTGGCATCGTTCGTGTCCAGGGCCCGGTGGCCCGGAGTGGCCGGCTGCCTGCTGAAATTCCGCATGCTTCAGGATATCTCCCAGATGCAAGGTGCCCCCACAGGCAACTGTGTCTGGTTTGAGAGTGCCAAGTGCCTCCTGCAAACTGACATCAGGAACCTGGCCTGGTGAGTTTTGTTTCTCAGGGGAAAGGCCATCGTTCGTGTCCAGGGCCCGGTGGCCCGGAGTGGCCGGCTGCCTGCGGAAATTCCGCATGCTTCAGGATATCTCCCAGATGCAAGGTGCCCCCACAGGCAACTGTGTCTGGTTTGAGAGTGCCAAGTGCCTCCTGCAAACTGACATCAGGAACCTGGCCTGGTGAGTTTTGTTTCTCAGGGGAAAGGGCATCGTTCGTGTCCAGGGCCCGGTGGCCCGGAGTGGCCGGCTGCCTGCTGAAATTCCGCATGCTTCAGGATATCTCCCAGATGCAAGGTGCCCCCACAGGCAACTGTGCCTGGTTTGACAGTGCCAAGTGCCTCCTGCAAACTGAGATCAGGAACCTGGCCTGGTGAGTTTTGTTTCTCAGGGGAAAGGCCATGGTTCGTGTCCAGGGCCCGGTGGCCCGGAGTGGCCGGCTGCCTGCTGAAATTCTGCATGGTTCAGGATATCTCCCAGATGCAAGGTGCCCCCACAGGCAACTGTGTCTGGTTTGACAGTGCCAAGTGCCTCCTGCAAACTGACATCAGGAACCTGGCCTGGTGAGTTTTGTTTCTCAGGGGAAAGGGCATCGTTCGTGTCCAGGGCCCGGTGGCCCGGAGTGGCCGGCTGCCTGCTGAAATTCCGCATGCTTCAGGATATCTCCCAGATGCAAGGTGCCCCCACAGGCAACTGTGTCTGGTTTGACAGTGCCAAGTGCCTCCTGCAAACTGACATCAGGAACCTGGCCTGGTGAGTTTTGTTTCTCAGGGGAAAGGGCATGGTTCGTGTCCAGGGCCCGGTGGCCCGGAGTGGCCGGCTGCCTGCTGAAATTCCGCATGGTTCAGGATATCTCCCAGATGCAAGGTGCCCCGACAGGCAACTGTGTCTGGTTTGACAGTGCCAAGTGCCTCCTGCAAACTGACATCAGGAACCTGGCCTGGTGAGTTTTATTTCTCAGGGCAAGGGCCATGATTTTTGTCCAGGGCCCGGTGGCCCGGAGTGGCCGGCTGCCTGCTGAAATTCCGCATGCTTCAGGATATCTCCCAGATGCAAGGTGCCCCCACAGGCAACTGTGTCTGGTTTGAGAGTGCCAAGTGCCTCCTGCAAACTGACATCAGGAACCTGGCCTGGTGAGTTTTGTTTCTCAGGGGAAAGGGCATCGTTCTTGTCCAGGGCCCGGTGGCCCGGAGTGGCCGGCTGCCTGCTGAAATTCCGCATGCTTCAGGATATCTCCCAGATGCAAGGTGCCCCCACAGGCAACTGTGTCTGGTTTGACAGTGCCAAGTGCCTCCTGCAAACTGACATCAGGAACCTGGCCTGGTGAGTTTTGTTTCTCAGGGGAAAGGGCATGGTTCGTGTCCAGGGCCCGGTGGCCCGGAGTGGCCGGCTGCCTGCTGAAATTCCGCATGCTTCAGGATATCTCCCAGATGCAAGGTGCCCCCACAGGCAACTGTGTCTGGTTTGACAGTGCCAAGTGCCTCCTGCAAACTGACATCAGGAACCTGGCCTGGTGAGTTTTGTTTCTCAGGGGAAAGGGCATCGTTCTTGTCCAGGGCCCGGTGGCCCGGAGTGGCCGGCTGGCTGCTGAAATTCCGCATGCTTCAGGATATCTCCCAGATGCAAGGTGCCCCCACAGGCAACTGTGTCTGGTTTGACAGTGCCAAGTGCCTCCTGCAAACTGACATCAGGAACCTGGCCTGGTGAGTTTTGCTTCTCAGGGGAAAGGCCATGGTTCGTGTCCAGGGCCCGGTGGCCCGGAGTGGCCGGCTGCCTGCTGAAATTCCGCATGGTTCAGGATATCTCCCAGATGCAAGGTGCCCCCACAGGCAACTGTGTCTGGTTTGACAGTGCCAAGTGCCTCCTGCAAACTGACATCAGGAACCTGGCCTGGTGAGTTTTGTTTCTCAGGGGAAAGGCCATCGTTCGTGTCCAGGGCCCGGTGGCCTGGAGTGGCCAGCTGCCTGCTGAAATTCCGCATGCTTCAGGATATCTCCCAGATGCAAGGTGCCCCCACAGGCAACTGTGTCTGGTTTGACAGTGCCAAGTGCCTCCTGCAAACTGACATCAGGAACCTGGCCTGGTGAGTTTTGTTTCTCAGGGGAAAGGGCATGGTTCGTGTCCAGGGCCCGGTGGCCCGGAGTGGCCGGCTGCCTGCTGAAATTCCGCATGGTTCAGGATATCTCCCAGATGCAAGGTGCCCCCACAGGCAACTGTGTCTGGTTTGAGAGTGCCAAGTGCCTCCTGCAAACTGACATCAGGAACCTGGCCTGGTGAGTTTTGTTTCTCAGGGGAAAGGCCATCGTTCCTGTCCAGGGCCCGGTGGCCCGGAGTGGCCGGCTGCCTGCTGAAATTCCGCATGGTTCAGGATATCTCCCAGATGCAAGGTGCCCCCACAGGCAACTGTGTCTGGTTTGAGAGTGCCAAGTGCCTCCTGCAAACTGACATCAGGAACCTGGCCTGGTGAGTTTTGTTTCTCAGGGCAAAGGGCATGGTTCGTCTCCAGGGCCCGGTGGCCCGGAGTGGCCGGCTGCCTGCTGAAATTCCGCATGCTTCAGGATATCTCCCAGATGCAAGGTGCCCCCACAGGCAACTGTGTCTGGTTTGACAGTGCCAAGTGCCTCCTGCAAACTGACATCAGGAACCTGGCCTGGTGAGTTTTATTTCTCAGGGCAAGGGCCATGATTTTTGTCCAGGGCCCGGTGGCCCGGAGTGGCCGGCTGCCTGCTGAAATTCCGCATGCTTCAGGATATCTCCCAGATGCAAGGTGCCCCCACAGGCAACTGTGTCTGGTTTGACAGTGCCAAGTGCCTCCTGCAAACTGACATCAGGAACCGGGCCTGGTGAGTTTTGTTTCTCAGGGGAAAGGGCATCGTTCTTGTCCAGGGCCCGGTGGCCCGGAGTGGCCGGCTTCCTGCTGAAATTCCGCATGGTTCAGGATATCGCCCAGATGCAAGGTGCCCCCACAGGCAACTGTGTCTGGTTTGACAGTGCCAAGTGCCTCCTGCAAACTGACATCAGGAACCTGGCCTGGTGAGTTTTGCTTCTCAGGGGAAAGGGCATCGTTCGTGTCCAGGGCCCGGTGGCCCGGAGTGGCCGGCTGCCTGCTGAAATTCCGCATGCTTCAGGATATCTCCCAGATGCAAGGTGCCCCCACAGGCAACTGTGTCTGGTTTGAGAGTGCCAAGTGCCTCCTGCAAACTGACATCAGGAACCTGGCCTGGTGAGTTTTATTATTCAGGGGAAATGGCATCGTTCGTGTCCAGGGCCCGGTGGCCCGGAGTGGCCGGCTGCCTGCTGAAATTCCGCATGCTTCAGGATATCTCCCAGATGCAAGGTGCCCCCACAGGCAACTGTGTCTGGTTTGACAGTGCCAAGTGCCTCCTGCAAACTGACATCAGGAACCTGGCCTGGTGAGTTTTGTTTCTCAGGGGAAAGGGCATCGTTCGTGTCCAGGGCCCGGTGGCCCGGAGTGGCCGGCTGCCTGCGGAAATTCCGCATGCTTCAGGATATCTCCCAGATGCAAGGTGCCCCCACAGGCAACTGTGTCTGGTTTGACAGTGCCAAGTGCCTCCTGCAAACTGACATCAGGAACCTGGCCTGGTGAGTTTTGTTTCTCAGGGGAAAGGGCATCGTTCGTGTCCAGGGCCCGGTGGCCCGGAGTGGCCGGCTGCCTGCTGAAATTCCGCATGCTTCAGGATATCTCCCAGATGCAAGGTGCCCCCACAGGCAACTGTGTCTGGTTTGACAGTGCCAAGTGCCTCCTGCAAACTGACATCAGGAACCTGGCCTGGTGAGTTTTGTTTCTCAGGGGAAAGGGCATCGTTCGTGTCCAGGGCCCGGTGGCCCGGAGTGGCCGGCTGCCTGCTGAAATTCCGCATGCTTCAGGATATCTCCCAGATGCAAGTTGCCCCCACAGGCAACTGTGTCTGGTTTGACAGTGCCAAGTGCCTCCTGCAAACTGAGATCAGGAACCTGGCCTGGTGAGTTTTGTTTCTCAGGGGAAAGGGCATCGTTCCTGTCCAGGGCCCGGTGGCCCGGAGTGGCCGGCTGCCTGCTGAAATTCCGCATGCTTCAGGATATCTCCCAGATGCAAGGTGCCCCCACAGGCAACTGTGTCTGGTTTGACAGTGCCAAGTGCCTCCTGCAAACTGACATCAGGAACCTGGCCTGGTGAGTTTTGTTTCTCAGGGCAAAGGCCATGGTTCGTGTCCAGGGCCCGGTGGCCCGGAGTGGCCGGCTGCCTGCTGAAATTCCGCATGCTTCAGGATATCTCCCAGATGCAAGGTGCCCCCACAGGCAACTGTGTCTGGTTTGACAGTGCCAAGTGCCTCCTGCAAACTGACATCAGGAACCTGGCCTGGTGAGTTTTGTTTCTCAGGGGAAAGGGCATCGTTCGTGTCCAGGGCCCGGTGGCCCGGAGTGGCCGGCTGCCTGCTGAAATTCCGCATGCTTCAGGATATCTCCCAGATGCAAGGTGCCCCCACAGGCAACTGTGTCTGGTTTGACAGTGCCAAGTGCCTCCTGCAAACTGACATCAGGAACCTGGCCTGGTGAGTTTTATTTCTCAGGGGAAATGGCATCGTTCGTGTCCAGGGCCCGGTGGCCCGGAGTGGCCGGCTGCCTGCTGAAATTCCGCATGCTTCAGGATATCTCCCAGATGCAAGGTGCCCCCACAGGCAACTGTGTCTGGTTTGACAGTGCCAAGTGCCTCCTGCAAACTGACATCAGGAACCTGGCCTGGTGAGTTTTGTTTCTCAGGGGAAAGGGCATGGTTCGTGTCCAGGGCCCGGTGGCCCGGAGTGGCCGGCTGCCTGCTGAAATTCCGCATGCTTCAGGATATCTCCCAGATGCAAGGTGCCCCCACAGGCAACTGTGTCTGGTTTGACAGTGCCAAGTGCCTCCTGCAAACTGACATCAGGAACCTGGCCTGGTGAGTTTTGTTTCTCAGGGGAAAGGGCATCGTTCGTGTCCAGGGCCTGGTGGCCCGGAGTGGCCGGCTGCCTGCTGAAATTCCGCATGCTTCAGAATATCTCCCAGATGCAAGGTGCCCCCACAGGCAACTGTGTCTGGTTTGACAGTGCCAAGTGCCTCCTGCAAACTGACATCAGGAACCTGGCCTGGTGAGTTTTGTTTCTCAGGGCAAAGGCCATCGTTCGTGTCCAGGGCCCGGTGGCCCGGAGTGGCCGGCTGCCTGCTGAAATTCCGCATGCTTCAGGATATCTCCCAGATGCAAGGTGCCCCCACAGGCAACTGTGTCTGGTTTGACAGTGCCAAGTGCCTCCTGCAAACTGACATCAGGAACCTGGCCTGGTGAGTTTTGTTTCTCAGGGGAAAGGGCATCGTTCGTGTCCAGGGCCCGGTGGCCCGGAGTGGCCGGCTGCTTGCTGAAATTCCGCATGCTTCAGGATATCTCCCAGATGCAAGGTGCCCCCACAGGCAACTGTGTCTGGTTTGACAGTGCCAAGTGCCTCCTGCAAACTGACATCAGGAACCTGGCCTGGTGAGTTTTATTTCTCAGGGGAAATGGCATCGTTCGTGTCCAGGGCCCGGTGGCCCGGAGTGGCCGGCTGCCTGCTGAAATTCCGCATGCTTCAGGATATCTCCCAGATGCAAGGTGCCCCCACAGGCAACTGTGTCTGGTTTGACAGTGCCAAGTGCCTCCTGCAAACTGACATCAGGAACCTGGCCTGGTGAGTTTTGTTTCTCAGGGGAAAGGGCATGGTTCGTGTCCAGGGCCCGGTGGCCCGGAGTGGCCGGCTGCCTGCTGAAATTCCGCATGCTTCAGGATATCTCCCAGATGCAAGGTGCCCCCACAGGCAACTGTGTCTGGTTTGACAGTGCCAAGTGCCTCCTGCAAACTGACATCAGGAACCTGGCCTGGTGAGTTTTGTTTCTCAGGGGAAAGGGCATCGTTCGTGTCCAGGGCCTGGTGGCCCGGAGTGGCCGGCTGCCTGCTGAAATTCCGCATGCTTCAGAATATCTCCCAGATGCAAGGTGCCCCCACAGGCAACTGTGTCTGGTTTGACAGTGCCAAGTGCCTCCTGCAAACTGAGATCAGGAACCTGGCCTGGTGAGTTTTGTTTCTCAGGGCAAAGGGCATCGTTCGTGTCCAGGGCCCGGTGGCCCGGAGTGGCCGGCTGCCTGCTGAAATTCCGCATGCTTCAGGATATCTCCCAGATGCAAGGTGCCCCCACAGGCAACTGTGTCTGGTTTGAGAGTGCCAAGTGCCTCCTGCAAACTGACATCAGGAACCTGGCCTGGTGAGTTTTGTTTCTCAGGGGAAAGGGCATCGTTCGTGTCCAGGGCCCGGTGGCCCGGAGTGGCCGGCTGCCTGCTGAAATTCCGCATGCTTCAGGATATCTCCCAGATGCAAGGTGCCCCCACAGGCAACTGTGTCTGGTTTGACAGTGCCAAGTGCCTCCTGCAAACTGACATCAGGAACCTGGCCTGGTGAGTTTTATTTCTCAGGGGAAATGGCATCGTTCGTGTCCAGGGCCCGGTGGCCCGGAGTGGCCGGCTGCCTGCTGAAATTCCGCATGCTTCAGGATATCTCCCAGATGCAAGGTGCCCCCACAGGCAACTGTGCCTGGTTTGACAGTGCTAAGTGCCTCCTGCAAACTGAGATCAGGAACCTGGCCTGGTGAGTTTTGTTTCTCAGGGGAAAGGCCATCGTTCCTGTCCAGGGCCCGGTGGCCCGGAGTGGCCGGCTGCCTGCTGAAATTCCGCATGGTTCAGGATATCTCCCAGATGCAAGGTGCCCCCACAGGCAACTGTGTCTGGTTTGACAGTGCCAAGTGCCTCCTGCAAACTGACATCAGGAACCTGGCCTGGTGAGTTTTGTTTCTCAGGGGAAAGGCCATCGTTCGTGTCCAGGGCCCGGTGGCCCGGAGTGGCCGGCTGCCTGCTGAAATTCCGCATGCTTCAGGATATCTCCCAGATGCAAGGTGCCCCCACAGGCAACTGTGTCTGGTTTGACAGTGCCAAGTGCCTCCTGCAAACTGACATCAGGAACCTGGCCTGGTGAGTTTTGTTTCTCAGGGGAAAGGGCATGGTTCGTGTCCAGGGCCCGGTGGCCCGGAGTGGCCGGCTGCCTGCTGAAATTCCGCATGCTTCAGGATATCTCCCAGATGCAAGGTGCCCCCACAGGCAACTGTGTCTGGTTTGACAGTGCCAAGTGCCTCCTGCAAACTGACATCAGGAACCTGGCCTGGTGAGTTTTGTTTCTCAGGGGAAAGGGCATCGTTCTTGTCCAGGGCCCGGTGGCCCGGAGTGGCCGGCTGGCTGCTGAAATTCCGCATGCTTCAGGATATCTCCCAGATGCAAGGTGCCCCCACAGGCAACTGTGTCTGGTTTGACAGTGCCAAGTGCCTCCTGCAAACTGACATCAGGAACCTGGCCTGGTGAGTTTTGCTTCTCAGGGGAAAGGCCATGGTTCGTGTCCAGGGCCCGGTGGCCCGGAGTGGCCGGCTGCCTGCTGAAATTCCGCATGGTTCAGGATATCTCCCAGATGCAAGGTGCCCCCACAGGCAACTGTGTCTGGTTTGACAGTGCCAAGTGCCTCCTGCAAACTGACATCAGGAACCTGGCCTGGTGAGTTTTGTTTCTCAGGGGAAAGGCCATCGTTCGTGTCCAGGGCCCGGTGGCCTGGAGTGGCCAGCTGCCTGCTGAAATTCCGCATGCTTCAGGATATCTCCCAGATGCAAGGTGCCCCCACAGGCAACTGTGTCTGGTTTGACAGTGCCAAGTGCCTCCTGCAAACTGACATCAGGAACCTGGCCTGGTGAGTTTTGTTTCTCAGGGGAAAGGGCATGGTTCGTGTCCAGGGCCCGGTGGCCCGGAGTGGCCGGCTGCCTGCTGAAATTCCGCATGCTTCAGGATATCTCCCAGATGCAAGGTGCCCCCACAGGCAACTGTGTCTGGTTTGACAGTGCCAAGTGCCTCCTGCAAACTGACATCAGGAACCTGGCCTGGTGACTTTTGTTTCTCAGGGGAAAGGGCATGGTTCGTGTCCAGGGCCCGGTGGCCCGGAGTGGCCGGCTGCCTGCTGAAATTCCGCATGGTTCAGGATATCTCCCAGATGCAAGGTGCCCCCACAGGCAACTGTGTCTGGTTTGAGAGTGCCAAGTGCCTCCTGCAAACTGACATCAGGAACCTGGCCTGGTGAGTTTTGTTTCTCAGGGCAAAGGGCATCGTTCGTGTCCAGGGCCCGGTGGCCCGGAGTGGCCGGCTGCCTGCTGAAATTCCGCATGCTTCAGGATATCTCCCAGATGCAAGGTGCCCCCACAGGCAACTGTGTCTGGTTTGACAGTGCCAAGTGCCTCCTGCAAACTGACATCAGGAACCTGGCCTGGTGAGTTTTATTTCTCAGGGCAAGGGCCATGATTTTTGTCCAGGGCCCGGTGGCCCGGAGTGGCCGGCTGCCTGCTGAAATTCCGCATGCTTCAGGATATCTCCCAGATGCAAGGTGCCCCCACAGGCAACTGTGTCTGGTTTGACAGTGCCAAGTGCCTCCTGCAAACTGACATCAGGAACCGGGCCTGGTGAGTTTTGTTTCTCAGGGGAAAGGGCATCGTTCTTGTCCAGGGCCCGGTGGCCCGGAGTGGCCGGCTTCCTGCTGAAATTCCGCATGCTTCAGGATATCTCCCAGATGCAAGGTGCCCCCACAGGCAACTGTGTCTGGTTTGACAGTGCCAAGTGCCTCCTGCAAACTGACATCAGGAACCTGGCCTGGTGAGTTTTGTTTCTCAGGGGAAAGGCCATCGTTCGTGTCCAGGGCCCGGTGGCCTGGAGTGGCCAGCTGCCTGCTGAAATTCCGCATGCTTCAGGATATCTCCCAGATGCAAGGTGCCCCCACAGGCAACTGTGTCTGGTTTGACAGTGCCAAGTGCCTCCTGCAAACTGACATCAGGAACCTGGCCTGGTGAGTTTTGTTTCTCAGGGGAAAGGGCATCGTTCGTGTCCAGGGCCCGGTGGCCCGGAGTGGCCGGCTGCCTGCTGAAATTCCGCATGCTTCAGGATATCTCCCAGATGCAAGGTGCCCCCACAGGCAACTGTGTCTGGTTTGACAGTGCCAAGTGCCTCCTGCAAACTGACATCAGGAACCTGGCCTGGTGACTTTTGTTTCTCAGGGGAAAGGGCATGGTTCGTGTCCAGGGCCCGGTGGCCCGGAGTGGCCGGCTGCCTGCTGAAATTCCGCATGGTTCAGGATATCTCCCAGATGCAAGGTGCCCCCACAGGCAACTGTGTCTGGTTTGAGAGTGCCAAGTGCCTCCTGCAAACTGACATCAGGAACCTGGCCTGGTGAGTTTTGTTTCTCAGGGGAAAGGGCATCGTTCGTGTCCAGGGCCCGGTGGCCCGGAGTGGCCGGCTGCCTGCTGAAATTCCGCATGCTTCAGGATATCTCCCAGATGCAAGGTGCCCCCACAGGCAACTGTGTCGGGTTTGACAGTGCCAAGTGCCTCCTGCAAACTGACATCAGGAACCTGGCCTGGTGAGTTTTATTTCTCAGGGCAAGGGCCATGATTTTTGTCCAGGGCCCGGTGGCCCGGAGTGGCCGGCTGCCTGCTGAAATTCCGCATGCTTCAGGATATCTCCCAGATGCAAGGTGCCCCCACAGGCAACTGTGTCTGGTTTGACAGTGCCAAGTGCCTCCTGCAAACTGACATCAGGAACCGGGCCTGGTGAGTTTTGTTTCTCAGGGGAAAGGGCATCGTTCTTGTCCAGGGCCCGGTGGCCCGGAGTGGCCGGCTTCCTGCTGAAATTCCGCATGCTTCAGGATATCTCCCAGATGCAAGGTACCCCCACAGGCAACTGTGTCTGGTTTGACAGTGCCAAGTGCCTCCTGCAAACTGACATCAGGAACCTGGCCTGGTGAGTTTTGCTTCTCAGGGGAAAGGGCATGGTTCGTGTCCAGGGCCCGGTGGCCCGGAGTGGCCGGCTGCCTGCTGAAATTCCGCATGCTTCAGGATATCTCCCAGATGCAAGGTGCCCCCACAGGCAACTGTGTCTGGTTTGAGAGTGCCAAGTGCCTCCTGCAAACTGACATCAGGAACCTGGCCTGGTGAGTTTTATTATTCAGGGGAAATGGCATCGTTCGTGTCCAGGGCCCGGTGGCCCGGAGTGGCCGGCTGCCTGCTGAAATTCCGCATGCTTCAGGATATCTCCCAGATGCAAGGTGCCCCCACAGGCAACTGTGTCTGGTTTGACAGTGCCAAGTGCCTCCTGCAAACTGACATCAGGAACCTGGCCTGGTGAGTTTTGTTTCTCAGGGGAAAGGGCATCGTTCGTGTCCAGGGCCCGGTGGCCCGGAGTGGCCGGCTGCCTGCGGAAATTCCGCATGCTTCAGGATATCTCCCAGATGCAAGGTGCCCCCACAGGCAACTGTGTCTGGTTTGACAGTGCCAAGTGCCTCCTGCAAACTGACATCAGGAACCTGGCCTGGTGAGTTTTGTTTCTCAGGGGAAAGGGCATCGTTCGTGTCCAGGGCCCGGTGGCCCGGAGTGGCCGGCTGCCTGCTGAAATTCCGCATGCTTCAGGATATCTCCCAGATGCAAGTTGCCCCCACAGGCAACTGTGTCTGGTTTGACAGTGCCAAGTGCCTCCTGCAAACTGACATCAGGAACCTGGCCTGGTGAGTTTTGTTTCTCAGGGGAAAGGGCATCGTTCGTGTCCAGGGCCCGGTGGCCCGGAGTGGCCGGCTGCCTGCTGAAATTCCGCATGGTTCAGGATATCTCCCAGATGCAAGGTGCCCCCACAGGCAACTGTGTCTGGTTTGACAGTGCCAAGTGCCTCCTGCAAACTGACATCAGGAACCTGGCCTGGTGAGTTTTGTTTCTCAGGGGAAAGGGCATCGTTCGTGTCCAGGGCCCGGTGGCCCGGAGTGGCCGGCTGCCTGCTGAAATTCCGCATGCTTCAGGATATCTCCCAGATGCAAGGTGCCCCCACAGGCAACTGTGTCTGGTTTGACAGTGCCAAGTGCCTCCTGCAAACTGACATCAGGAACCTGGCCTGGTGAGTTTTGTTTCTCAGGGGAAAGGGCATCGTTCGTGTCCAGGGCCCGGTGGCCCGGAGTGGCCGGCTGCCTGCTGAAATTCCGCATGGTTCAGGATATCTCCCAGATGCAAGGTGCCCCCACAGGCAACTGTGTCTGGTTTGACAGTGCCAAGTGCCTCCTGCAAACTGACATCAGGAACCTGGCCTGGTGAGTTTTGTTTCTCAGGGGGAATGGCATCGTTCGTGTCCAGGGCCCGGTGGCCCGGAGTGGCCGGCTGCCTGCTGAAATTCCGCATGCTTCAGGATATCTCCCAGATGCAAGGTGCCCCCACAAGCAACTGTGTCTGGTTTGAGAGTGCCAAGTGCCTCCTGCAAACTGACATCAGGAACCTGGCCTGGTGAGTTTTGTTTCTCAGGGGAAAGGGCATCGTTCGTGTCCAGGGCCCGGTGGCCCGGAGTGGCCGGCTGCCTGCTGAAATTCCGCATGCTTCAGGATATCTCCCAGATGCAAGGTGCCCCCACAGGCAACTGTGTCTGGTTTGACAGTGCCAAGTGCCTCCTGCAAACTGACATCAGGAACCTGGCCTGGTGAGTTTTGTTTCTCAGGGCAAAGGGCATCGTTCGTGTCCAGGGCCCGGTGGCCCGGAGTGGCCGGCTGCCTGCTGAAATTCCGCATGCTTCAGGATATCTCCCAGATGCAAGGTGCCCCCACAGGCAACTGTGTCTGGTTTGACAGTGCCAAGTGCCTCCTGCAAACTGACATCAGGAACCTGGCCTGGTGAGTTTTGTTTCTCAGGGGAAAGGCCATCGTTCGTGTCCAGGGCCCGGTGGCCCGGAGTGGCCGGCTGCCTGCTGAAATTCCGCATGCTTCAGGATATCTCCCAGATGCAAGGTGCCCCCACAGGCAACTGTGTCTGGTTTGACAGTGCCAAGTGCCTCCTGCAAACTGACATCAGGAACCTGGCCTGGTGAGTTTTGTTTCTCAGGGCAAAGGGCATCGTTCGTGTCCAGGGCCCGGTGGCCCGGAGTGGCCGGCTGCCTGCTGAAATTCCGCATGCTTCAGGATATCTCCCAGATGCAAGGTGCCCCCACAGGCAACTGTGCCTGGTTTGACAGTGCCAAGTGCCTCCTGCAAACTGACATCAGGAACCTGGCCTGGTGAGTTTTGTTTCTCAGGGGAAAGGCCATCGTTCCTGTCCAGGGCCCAGTGGCCCGGAGTGGCCGGCTGCCTGCGGAAATTCCGCATGCTTCAGGATATCTCCCAGATGCAAGGTGCCCCCACAGGCAACTGTGTCTGGTTTGACAGTGCCAAGTGCCTCCTGCAAACTGACATCAGGAACCTGGCCTGGTGAGTTTTGTTTCTCAGGGCAAAGGGCATGGTTCGTGTCCAGGGCCCGGTGGCCCGGAGTGGCCGGCTGCCTGCTGAAATTCCGCATGGTTCAGGATATCTCCCAGATGCAAGGTGCCCCCACAGGCAACTGTGTCTGGTTTGACAGTGCCAAGTGCCTCCTGCAAACTGACATCAGGAACCTGGCCTGGTGAGTTTTGCTTCTCAGGGGAAAGGCCATGGTTCGTGTCCAGGGCCCGGTGGCCCGGAGTGGCCGGCTGCCTGCTGAAATTCCGCATGGTTCAGGATATCTCCCAGATGCAAGGTGCCCCCACAGGCAACTGTGTCTGGTTTGACAGTGCCAAGTGCCTCCTGCAAACTGACATCAGGAACCTGGCCTGGTGAGTTTTGTTTCTCAGGGGAAAGGCCATCGTTCGTGTCCAGGGCCCGGTGGCCTGGAGTGGCCAGCTGCCTGCTGAAATTCCGCATGCTTCAGGATATCTCCCAGATGCAAGGTGCCCCCACAGGCAACTGTGTCTGGTTTGACAGTGCCAAGTGCCTCCTGCAAACTGACATCAGGAACCTGGCCTGGTGAGTTTTGTTTCTCAGGGGAAAGGGCATGGTTCGTGTCCAGGGCCCGGTGGCCCGGAGTGGCCGGCTGCCTGCTGAAATTCCGCATGCTTCAGGATATCTCCCAGATGCAAGGTGCCCCCACAGGCAACTGTGTCTGGTTTGACAGTGCCAAGTGCCTCCTGCAAACTGACATCAGGAACCTGGCCTGGTGACTTTTGTTTCTCAGGGGAAAGGGCATGGTTCGTGTCCAGGGCCCGGTGGCCCGGAGTGGCCGGCTGCCTGCTGAAATTCCGCATGGTTCAGGATATCTCCCAGATGCAAGGTGCCCCCACAGGCAACTGTGTCTGGTTTGACAGTGCCAAGTGCCTCCTGCAAACTGACATCAGGAACCGGGCCTGGTGAGTTTTGTTTCTCAGGGGAAAGGGCATCGTTCTTGTCCAGGGCCCGGTGGCCCGGAGTGGCCGGCTTCCTGCTGAAATTCCGCATGCTTCAGGATATCTCCCAGATGCAAGGTGCCCCCACAGGCAACTGTGTCTGGTTTGACAGTGCCAAGTGCCTCCTGCAAACTGACATCAGGAACCTGGCCTGGTGAGTTTTGTTTCTCAGGGGAAAGGCCATCGTTCGTGTCCAGGGCCCGGTGGCCTGGAGTGGCCAGCTGCCTGCTGAAATTCCGCATGCTTCAGGATATCTCCCAGATGCAAGGTGCCCCCACAGGCAACTGTGTCTGGTTTGACAGTGCCAAGTGCCTCCTGCAAACTGACATCAGGAACCTGGCCTGGTGAGTTTTGTTTCTCAGGGGAAAGGGCATCGTTCGTGTCCAGGGCCCGGTGGCCCGGAGTGGCCGGCTGCCTGCTGAAATTCCGCATGCTTCAGGATATCTCCCAGATGCAAGGTGCCCCCACAGGCAACTGTGTCTGGTTTGACAGTGCCAAGTGCCTCCTGCAAACTGACATCAGGAACCTGGCCTGGTGAGTTTTGTTTCTCAGGGGAAAGGGCATCGTTCGTGTCCAGGGCCCGGTGGCCCGGAGTGGCCGGCTGCCTGCGGAAATTCCGCATGCTTCAGGATATCTCCCAGATGCAAGGTGCCCCCACAGGCAACTGTGTCTGGTTTGACAGTGCCAAGTGCCTCCTGCAAACTGACATCAGGAACCTGGCCTGGTGAGTTTTGTTTCTCAGGGGAAAGGGCATCGTTCGTGTCCAGGGCCCGGTGGCCCGGAGTGGCCGGCTGCCTGCTGAAATTCCGCATGCTTCAGGATATCTCCCAGATGCAAGGTGCCCCCACAGGCAACTGTGTCTGGTTTGACAGTGCCAAGTGCCTCCTGCAAACTGACATCAGGAACCTGGCCTGGTGAGTTTTGTTTCTCAGGGGAAAGGGCATCGTTCGTGTCCAGGGCCCGGTGGCCCGGAGTGGCCGGCTGCCTGCTGAAATTCCGCATGCTTCAGGATATCTCCCAGATGCAAGTTGCCCCCACAGGCAACTGTGTCTGGTTTGACAGTGCCAAGTGCCTCCTGCAAACTGACATCAGGAACCTGGCCTGGTGAGTTTTGTTTCTCAGGGGAAAGGGCATCGTTCGTGTCCAGGGCCCGGTGGCCCGGAGTGGCCGGCTGCCTGCTGAAATTCCGCATGCTTCAGGATATCTCCCAGATGCAAGGTGCCCCCACAGGCAACTGTGTCTGGTTTGACAGTGCCAAGTGCCTCCTGCAAACTGACATCAGGAACCTGGCCTGGTGAGTTTTGTTTCTCAGGGGAAAGGGCATCGTTCGTGTCCAGGGCCCGGTGGCCCGGAGTGGCCGGCTGCCTGCTGAAATTCCGCATGCTTCAGGATATCTCCCAGATGCAAGGTGCCCCCACAGGCAACTGTGTCTGGTTTGACAGTGCCAAGTGCCTCCTGCAAACTGACATCAGGAACCTGGCCTGGTGAGTTTTGTTTCTCAGGGGAAAGGGCATCGTTCGTGTCCAGGGCCCGGTGGCCCGGAGTGGCCGGCTGCCTGCTGAAATTCCGCATGGTTCAGGATATCTCCCAGATGCAAGGTGCCCCCACAGGCAACTGTGTCTGGTTTGACAGTGCCAAGTGCCTCCTGCAAACTGACATCAGGAACCTGGCCTGGTGAGTTTTGTTTCTCAGGGGGAATGGCATCGTTCGTGTCCAGGGCCCGGTGGCCCGGAGTGGCCGGCTGCCTGCTGAAATTCCGCATGCTTCAGGATATCTCCCAGATGCAAGGTGCCCCCACAAGCAACTGTGTCTGGTTTGAGAGTGCCAAGTGCCTCCTGCAAACTGACATCAGGAACCTGGCCTGGTGAGTTTTGTTTCTCAGGGGAAAGGGCATCGTTCGTGTCCAGGGCCCGGTGGCCCGGAGTGGCCGGCTGCCTGCTGAAATTCCGCATGCTTCAGGATATCTCCCAGATGCAAGGTGCCCCCACAGGCAACTGTGTCTGGTTTGACAGTGCCAAGTGCCTCCTGCAAACTGACATCAGGAACCTGGCCTGGTGAGTTTTGTTTCTCAGGGCAAAGGGCATCGTTCGTGTCCAGGGCCCGGTGGCCCGGAGTGGCCGGCTGCCTGCTGAAATTCCGCATGCTTCAGGATATCTCCCAGATGCAAGGTGCCCCCACAGGCAACTGTGTCTGGTTTGACAGTGCCAAGTGCCTCCTGCAAACTGACATCAGGAACCTGGCCTGGTGAGTTTTGTTTCTCAGGGGAAAGGCCATCGTTCGTGTCCAGGGCCCGGTGGCCCGGAGTGGCCGGCTGCCTGCTGAAATTCCGCATGCTTCAGGATATCTCCCAGATGCAAGGTGCCCCCACAGGCAACTGTGTCTGGTTTGACAGTGCCAAGTGCCTCCTGCAAACTGACATCAGGAACCTGGCCTGGTGAGTTTTGTTTCTCAGGGGAAAGGGCATCGTTCGTGTCCAGGGCCCGGTGGCCCGGAGTGGCCGGCTGCCTGCTGAAATTCCGCATGCTTCAGGATATCTCCCAGATGCAAGGTGCCCCCACAGGCAACTGTGTCTGGTTTGACAGTGCCAAGTGCCTCCTGCAAACTGACATCAGGAACCTGGCCTGGTGAGTTTTGTTTCTCAGGGGAAAGGCCATCGTTCCTGTCCAGGGCCCAGTGGCCCGGAGTGGCCGGCTGCCTGCGGAAATTCCGCATGCTTCAGGATATCTCCCAGATGCAAGGTGCCCCCACAGGCAACTGTGTCTGGTTTGACAGTGCCAAGTGCCTCCTGCAAACTGACATCAGGAACCTGGCCTGGTGAGTTTTGTTTCTCAGGGCAAAGGGCATGGTTCGTGTCCAGGGCCCGGTGGCCCGGAGTGGCCGGCTGCCTGCTGAAATTCCGCATGGTTCAGGATATCTCCCAGATGCAAGGTGCCCCCACAGGCAACTGTGTCTGGTTTGAGAGTGCCAAGTGCCTCCTGCAAACTGACATCAGGAACCTGGCCTGGTGAGTTTTGTTTCTCAGGGCAAAGGGCATCGTTCGTGTCCAGGGCCCGGTGGCCCGGAGTGGCCGGCTGCCTGCTGAAATTCCGCATGCTTCAGGATATCTCCCAGATGCAAGGTGCCCCCACAGGCAACTGTGTCTGGTTTGACAGTGCCATGTGCCTCCTGCAAACTGACATCAGGAACCTGGCCTGGTGAGTTTTGTTTCTCAGGGCAAAGGGCATGGTTCGTGTCCAGGGCCCGGTGGCCCGGAGTGGCCGGCTGCCTGCTGAAATTCCGCATGCTTCAGGATATCTCCCAGATGCAAGGTGCCCCCACAGGCAACTGTGTCTGGTTTGACAGTGCCAAGTGCCTCCTGCAAACTGACATCAGGAACCTGGCCTGGTGAGTTTTGTTTCTCAGGGGAAAGGGCATGGTTCGTGTCCAGGGCCCGGTGGCCCGGAGTGGCCGGCGGCCTGCTGAAATTCCGCATGCTTCAGGATATCTCCCAGATGCAAGGTGCCCCCACAGGCAACTGTGTCTGGTTTGACAGTGCCAAGTGCCTCCTGCAAACTGACATCAGGAACCTGGCCTGGTGAGTTTTATTTCTCAGGGCAAGGGCCATGATTTTTGTCCAGGGCCCGGTGGCCCGGAGTGGCCGGCTGCCTGCTGAAATTCCGCATGCTTCAGGATATCTCCCAGATGCAAGGTGCCCCCACAGGCAATTGTGTCTGGTTTGACAGTGCCAAGTGCCTCCTGCAAACTGACATCAGGAACCTGGCCTGGTGAGTTTTGTTTCTCAGGGCAAAGGGCATGGTTCGTGTCCAGGGCCCGGTGGCCCGGAGTGCCGGCTGCCTGCTGAAATTCCGCATGCTTCAGGATATCTCCCAGATGCAAGGTGCCCTCACAGGCAACTGTGTCTGGTTTGACAGTGCCAAGTGCCTCCTGCAAACTGACATCAGGAACCTGGCCTGGTGAGTTTTGTTTCTCAGGGGAAAGGGCATGGTTCGTGTCCAGGGCCCGGTGGCCCGGAGTGGCCGGCTGCCTGCTGAAATTCCGCATGCTTCAGGATATCTCCCAGATGCAAGGTGCCCCCACAGGCAACTGTGTCTGGTTTGACAGTGCCAAGTGCCTCCTGCAAACTGACATCAGGAACCTGGCCTGGTGAGTTTTGTTTCTCAGGGCAAAGGGCATCGTTCGTGTCCAGGGCCCGGTGGCCCGGAGTGGCCGGCTGCCTGCTGAAATTCCGCATGCTTCAGGATATCTCCCAGATGCAAGGTGCCCCCACAGGCAACTGTGTCTGGTTTGACAGTGCCAAGTGCCTCCTGCAAACTGACATCAGGAACCTGGCCTGGTGAGTTTTATTTCTCAGGGGAAATGGCATCGTTCCTGTCCAGGGCCCGGTGGCCCGGAGTGGCCGGCTGCCTGCTGAAATTCCGCATGCTTCAGGATATCTCCCAGATGCAAGGTGCCCCCACAGGCAACTGTGTCTGGTTTGACAGTGCCAAGTGCCTCCTGCAAACTGACATCAGGAACCTGGCCTGGTGAGTTTTGTTTCTCAGGGGAAAGGGCATCGTTCGTGTCCAGGGCCCGGTGGCCCGGAGTGGCAGGCTGCCTGCGGAAATTCCGCATGCTTCAGGATATCTCCCAGATGCAAGGTGCCCCCACAGGCAACTGTGTCTGGTTTGACAGTGCCAAGTGCCTCCTGCAAACTGACATCAGGAACCTGGCCTGGTGAGTTTTGTTTCTCAGGGGAAAGGGCATCGTTCGTGTCCAGGGCCCGGTGGCCCGGAGTGGCCGGCTGCCTGCTGAAATTCCGCATGCTTCAGGATATCTCCCAGATGCAAGGTGCCCCCACAGGCAACTGTGTCTGGTTTGACAGTGCCAAGTGCCTCCTGCAAACTGACATCAGGAACCTGGCCTGGTGAGTTTTGTTTCTCAGGGCAAAGGGCATGGTTCGTGTCCAGGGCCCGGTGGCCCGGAGTGGCCGGCTGCCTGCTGAAATTCCGCATGCTTCAGGATATCTCCCAGATGCAAGGTGCCCCCACAGGCAACTGTGTCTGGTTTGACAGTGCCAAGTGCCTCCTGCAAACTGACATCAGGAACCTGGCCTGGTGAGTTTTATTTCTCAGGGCAAGGGCCATGATTTTTGTCCAGGGCCCCGGTGGCCCGGAGTGGCCGGCTGCCTGCTGAAATTCCGCATGCTTCAGGATATCTCCCAGATGCATGGTGCCCCCACAGGCAATTGTGTCTGGTTTGACAGTGCCAAGTGCCTCCTGCAAACTGACATCAGGAACCTGGCCTGGTGAGTTTTGTTTCTCAGGGGAAAGGGCATCGTTCGTGTCCAGGGCCCGGTGGCCCGGAGTGGCCGGCTGCCTGCTGAAATTCCGCATGCTTCAGGATATCTCCCAGATGCAAGGTGCCCCCACAGGCAACTGTGTCTGGTTTGACAGTGCCAAGTGCCTCCTGCAAACTGACATCAGGAACCTGGCCTGGTGAGTTTTGTTTCTCAGGGGAAAGGGCATCGTTCCTGTCCAGGGCCCGGTGGCCCGGAGTGGCCGGCTGCCTGCTGAAATTCCGCATGCTTCAGGATATCTCCCAGATGCAAGGTGCCCCCACAGGCAACTGTGTCTGGTTTGACAGTGCCAAGTGCCTCCTGCAAACTGACATCAGGAACCTGGCCTGGTGAGTTTTGTTTCTCAGGGGAAAGGGCATCGTTCTTGTCCAGGGCCCGGTGGCCCGGAGTGGCCGGCTGCCTGCTGAAATTCCGCATGCTTCAGGATATCTCCCAGATGCAAGGTGCCCCCACAGGCAACTGTGTCTGGTTTGACAGTGCCAAGTGCCTCCTGCAAACTGACATCAGGAACCTGGCCTGGTGAGTTTTGCTTCTCAGGGGAAAGGGCATGGTTCGTGTCCAGGGCCCGGTGGCCCGGAGTGGCCGGCTGCCTGCTGAAATTCCGCATGCTTCAGGATATCTCCCAGATGCAAGGTGCCCCCACAGGCAACTGTGTCTGGTTTGACAGTGCCAAGTGCCTCCTGCAAACTGACATCAGGAACCTGGCCTGGTGAGTTTTATTTCTCAGGGGAAATGGCATCGTTCCTGTCCAGGGCCCGGTGGCCCGGAGTGGCCGGCTGCCTGCTGAAATTCCGCATGCTTCAGGATATCTCCCAGATGCAAGGTGCCCCCACAGGCAACTGTGTCTGGTTTGACAGTGCCAAGTGCCTCCTGCAAACTGACATCAGGAACCTGGCCTGGTGAGTTTTGTTTCTCAGGGGAAAGGCCATCGTTCGTGTCCAGGGCCCGGTGGCCCGGAGTGGCCGGCTGCCTGCGGAAATTCCGCATGCTTCAGGATATCTCCCAGATGCAAGGTGCCCCCACAGGCAACTGTGTCTGGTTTGACAGTGCCAAGTGCCTCCTGCAAACTGACATCAGGAACCTGGCCTGGTGAGTTTTGTTTCTCAGGGGAAAGGGCATGGTTCGTGTCCAGGGCCCGGTGGCCCGGAGTGGCCGGCTGCCTGCTGAAATTCCGCATGCTTCAGGATATCTCCCAGATGCAAGGTGCCCCCACAGGCAACTGTGTCTGGTTTGAGAGTGCCAAGTGCCTCCTGCAAACTGACATCAGGAACCTGGCCTGGTGAGTTTTGTTTCTCAGGGCAAAAGGCATGGTTCGTGTCCAGGGCCCGGTGGCCCGGAGTGGCCGGCTGCCTGCTGAAATTCCGCATGCTTCAGGATATCTCCCAGATGCAAGGAGCACCCACAGGCAACTGTGTCTGGTTTGAGAGTGCCAAGTGCCTCCTGCAAACTGACATCAGGAACCTGGCCTGGTGAGTTTTGTTTCTCAGGGGAAAGGGCATGGTTCGTGTCCAGGGCCCGGTGGCCCGGAGTGGCCGGCTGCCTGCTGAAATTCCGCATGCTTCAGGATATCTCCCAGATGCAAGGTGCCCTCACAGGCAACTGTGTCTGGTTTGACAGTGCCAAGTGCCTCCTGCAAACTGACATCAGGAACCTGGCCTGGTGAGTTTTGTTTCTCAGGGGAAATGGCATCGTTCGTGTCCAGGGCCCGGTGGCCCGGAGTGGCCGGCTGCCTGCTGAAATTCCGCATGCTTCAGGATATCTCCCAGATGCAAGGTGCCCCCACAGGCAACTGTGTCTGGTTTGAGAGTGCCAAGTGCCTCCTGCAAACTGACATCAGGAACCTGGCCTGGTGAGTTTTGTTTCTCAGGGGAAAGGGCATGGTTCGTGTCCAGGGCCCGGTGGCCCGGAGTGGCCGGCTGCCTGCTGAAATTCCGCATGCTTCAGGATATCTCCCAGATGCAAGGTGCCCCCACAGGCAACTGTGTCTGGTTTGACAGTGCCAAGTGCCTCCTGCAAACTGACATCAGGAACCTGGCCTGGTGAGTTTTGTTTCTCAGGGCAAAGGGCATCGTTCGTGTCCAGGGCCCGGTGGCCCGGAGTGGCCGGCTGCCTGCTGAAATTCCGCATGCTTCAGGATATCTCCCAGATGCAAGGTGCCCCCACAGGCAACTGTGTCTGGTTTGACAGTGCCAAGTGCCTCCTGCAAACTGACATCAGGAACCTGGCCTGGTGAGTTTTGTTTCTCAGGGGAAAGGGCATCGTTCGTGTCCAGGGCCCACTGGCCCGGAGTGTCCGGCGGCCTGCTGAAATTCCGCATGCTTCAGGATATCTCCCAGATGCAAGGAGCACCCACAGGCAACTGTGTCTGGTTTGACAGTGCCAAGTGCCTCCTGCAAACTGACATCAGGAACCTGGCCTGGTGAGTTTTGTTTCTCAGGGGAAAGGCCTTGGTTCGTGTCCAGGGCCCGGTGGCCCGGAGTGGCCGGCTGCCTTCTGAAATTCCGCATGCTTCAGGATATCTCCCAGATGCAAGGTGCCCCCACAGGCAACTGTGTCTGGTTTGACAGTGCCAAGTGCCTCCTGCAAACTGACATCAGGAACCTGGCCTGGTGAGTTTTATTTCTCAGGGCAAGGGCCATGATTTTTGTCCAGGGCCCGGTGGCCCGGAGTGGCCGGCTGCCTGCTGAAATTCCGCATGCTTCAGGATATCTCCCAGATGCAAGGTGCCCCCACAGGCAATTGTGTCTGGTTTGACAGTGCCAAGTGCCTCCTGCAAACTGACATCAGGAACCTGGCCTGGTGAGTTTTGTTTCTCAGGGCAAAGGGCATGGTTCGTGTCCAGGGCCCGGTGGCCCGGAGTGGCTGGCTGCCTGCTGAAATTCCGCATGCTTCAGGATATCTCCCAGATGCAAGGTGCCCTCACAGGCAACTGTGTCTGGTTTGACAGTGCCAAGTGCCTCCTGCAAACTGACATCAGGAACCTGGCCTGGTGAGTTTTGTTTCTCAGGGGAAAGGGCATCGTTCGTGTCCAGGGCCCGGTGGCCCGGAGTGGCCGGCTGCCTGCTGAAATTCCGCATGCTTCAGGATATCTCCCAGATGCAAGGTGCCCCCACAGGCAACTGTGTCTGGTTTGACAGTGCCAAGTGCCTCCTGCAAACTGACATCAGGAACCTGGCCTGGTGAGTTTTGTTTCTCAGGGGAAAGGGCATGGTTCGTGTCCAGGGCCCGGTGGCCCGGAGTGGCCGGCTGCCTGCTGAAATTCCGCATGCTTCAGGATATCTCCCAGATGCAAGGTGCCCCCACAGGCAACTGTGTCTGGTTTGACAGTGCCAAGTGCCTCCTGCAAACTGACATCAGGAACCTGGCCTGGTGAGTTTTGTTTCTCAGGGGAAAGGGCATCGTTCTTGTCCAGGGCCCGGTGGCCCGGAGTGGCCGGCTGCCTGCTGAAATTCCGCATGCTTCAGGATATCTCCCAGATGCAAGGAGAACCCACAGGCAACTGTGTCTGGTTTGAGAGTGCCAAGTGCCTCCTGCAAACTGACATCAGGAACCTGGCCTGGTGAGTTTTGTTTCTCAGGGGAAAGGGCATGGTTCGTGTCCAGGGCCCGGTGGCCCGGAGTGGCCGGCTGCCTGCTGAAATTCCGCATGCTTCAGGATATCTCCCAGATGCAAGGTGCCCCCACAGGCAACTGTGTCTGGTTTGACAGTGCCAAGTGCCTCCTGCAAACTGACATCAGGAACCTGGCCTGGTGAGTTTTGTTTCTCAGGGGGAATGGCATCGTTCGTGTCCAGGGCCCGGTGGCCCGGAGTGGCCGGCTGCCTGCTGAAATTCCGCATGCTTCAGGATATCTCCCAGATGCAAGGTGCCCCCACAGGCAACTGTGTCTGGTTTGAGAGTGCCAAGTGCCTCCTGCAAACTGACATCAGGAACCTGGCCTGGTGAGTTTTGTTTCTCAGGGCAAAGGGCATGGTTCGTGTCCAGGGCCCGGTGGCCCGGAGTGGCCGGCTGCCTGCTGAAATTCCGCATGCTTCAGGATATCTCCCAGATGCAAGGTGCCCCCACAGGCAACTGTGTCTGGTTTGACAGTGCCAAGTGCCTCCTGCAAACTGACATCAGGAACCTGGCCTGGTGAGTTTTGTTTCTCAGGGGAAAGGGCATCGTTCGTGTCCAGGGCCCGGTGGCCCGGAGTGGCCGGCTGCCTGCTGAAATTCCGCATGCTTCAGGATATCTCCCAGATGCAAGGTGCCCCCACAGGCAACTGTGTCTGGTTTGAGAGTGCCAAGTGCCTCCTGCAAACTGACATCAGGAACCTGGTCTGGTGACTTTTGTTTCTCAGGGGAAAGGGCATCGTTCGTGTCCAGGGCCTGGTGGCCCGGAGTGGCCGGCTGCCTGCTGAAATTCCGCATGCTTCAGGATATCTCCCAGATGCAAGGTGCCCCCACAGGCAACTGTGTCTGGTTTGACAGTGCCAAGTGCCTCCTGCAAACTGACATCAGGAACCTGGCCTGGTGAGTTTTGTTTCTCAGGGCAAAAGGCATGGTTCGTGTCCAGGGCCCGGTGGCCCGGAGTGGCCGGCTGCCTGCTGAAATTCCGCATGCTTCAGGATATCTCCCAGATGCAAGGAGCACCCACAGGCAACTGTGTCTGGTTTGAGAGTGCCAAGTGCCTCCTGCAAACTGACATCAGGAACCTGGCCTGGTGAGTTTTGTTTCTCAGGGGAAAGGGCATGGTTCGTGTCCAGGGCCCGGTGGCCCGGAGTGGCCGGCTGCCTGCTGAAATTCCGCATGCTTCAGGATATCTCCCAGATGCAAGGTGCCCCCACAGGCAACTGTGTCTGGTTTGACAGTGCCAAGTGCCTCCTGCAAACTGACATCAGGAACCTGGCCTGGTGAGTTTTGTTTCTCAGGGGGAATGGCATCGTTCGTGTCCAGGGCCCGGTGGCCCGGAGTGGCCGGCTGCCTGCTGAAATTCCGCATGCTTCAGGATATCTCCCAGATGCAAGGTGCCCCCACAGGCAACTGTGTCTGGTTTGAGAGTGCCAAGTGCCTCCTGCAAACTGACATCAGGAACCTGGCCTGGTGAGTTTTGTTTCTCAGGGCAAAGGGCATGGTTCGTGTCCAGGGCCCGGTGGCCCGGAGTGGCCGGCTGCCTGCTGAAATTCCGCATGCTTCAGGATATCTCCCAGATGCAAGGTGCCCCCACAGGCAACTGTGTCTGGTTTGACAGTGCCAAGTGCCTCCTGCAAACTGACATCAGGAACCTGGCCTGGTGAGTTTTGTTTCTCAGGGCAAAGGGCATGGTTCGTGTCCAGGGCCCGGTGGCCCGGAGTGGCTGGCTGCCTGCTGAAATTCCGCATGCTTCAGGATATCTCCCAGATGCAAGGTGCCCTCACAGGCAACTGTGTCTGGTTTGACAGTGCCAAGTGCCTCCTGCAAACTGACATCAGGAACCTGGCCTGGTGAGTTTTGTTTCTCAGGGCAAAGGGCATGGTTCGTGTCCAGGGCCCGGTGGCCCGGAGTGGCCGGCTGCCTGCTGAAATTCCGCATGCTTCAGGATATCTCCCAGATGCAAGGAGCACCCACAGGCAACTGTGTCTGGTTTGAGAGTGCCAAGTGCCTCCTGCAAACTGACATCAGGAACCTGGCCTGGTGAGTTTTGTTTCTCAGGGGAAAGGGCATGGTTCGTGTCCAGGGCCCGGTGGCCCGGAGTGGCCGGCTGCCTGCTGAAATTCCGCATGCTTCAGGATATCTCCCAGATGCAAGGTGCCCTCACAGGCAACTGTGTCTGGTTTGACAGTGCCAAGTGCCTCCTGCAAACTGACATCAGGAACCTGGCCTGGTGAGTTTTGTTTCTCAGGGCAAAGGGCATGGTTCGTGTCCAGGGCCCGGTGGCCCGGAGTGGCCGGCTGCCTGCTGAAATTCCGCATGCTTCAGGATATCTCCCAGATGCAAGGTGCCCCCACAGGCAACTGTGTCTGGTTTGACAGTGCCAAGTGCCTCCTGCAAACTGACATCAGGAACCTGGCCTGGTGAGTTTTGTTTCTCAGGGCAAAGGGCATCGTTCGTGTCCAGGGCCCGGTGGCCCGGAGTGGCCGGCTGCCTGCTGAAATTCCGCATGCTTCAGGATATCTCCCAGATGCAAGGTGCCCCCACAGGCAACTGTGTCTGGTTTGACAGTGCCAAGTGCCTCCTGCAAACTGACATCAGGAACCTGGCCTGGTGAGTTTTGTTTCTCAGGGGAAAGGGCATCGTTCGTGTCCAGGGCCCACTGGCCCGGAGTGTCCGGCGGCCTGCTGAAATTCCGCATGCTTCAGGATATCTCCCAGATGCAAGGAGCACCCACAGGCAACTGTGTCTGGTTTGACAGTGCCAAGTGCCTCCTGCAAACTGACATCAGGAACCTGGCCTGGTGAGTTTTGTTTCTCAGGGGAAAGGCCTTGGTTCGTGTCCAGGGCCCGGTGGCCCGGAGTGGCCGGCTGCCTGCTGAAATTCCGCATGCTTCAGGATATCTCCCAGATGCAAGGTGCCCCCACAGGCAACTGTGTCTGGTTTGACAGTGCCAAGTGCCTCCTGCAAACTGACATCAGGAACCTGGCCTGGTGAGTTTTATTTCTCAGGGCAAGGGCCATGATTTTTGTCCAGGGCCCGGTGGCCCGGAGTGGCCGGCTGCCTGCTGAAATTCCGCATGCTTCAGGATATCTCCCAGATGCAAGGTGCCCCCACAGGCAACTGTGTCTGGTTTGACAGTGCCAAGTGCCTCCTGCAAACTGACATCAGGAACCTGGCCTGGTGAGTTTTGTTTCTCAGGGCAAAGGGCATGGTTCGTGTCCAGGGCCCGGTGGCCCGGAGTGGCTGGCTGCCTGCTGAAATTCCGCATGCTTCAGGATATCTCCCAGATGCAAGGTGCCCTCACAGGCAACTGTGTCTGGTTTGACAGTGCCAAGTGCCTCCTGCAAACTGACATCAGGAACCTGGCCTGGTGAGTTTTGTTTCTCAGGGGAAAGGGCATCGTTCGTGTCCAGGGCCCGGTGGCCCGGAGTGGCCGGCTGCCTGCTGAAATTCCGCATGCTTCAGGATATCTCCCAGATGCAAGGTGCCCCCACAGGCAACTGTGTCTGGTTTGACAGTGCCAAGTGCCTCCTGCAAACTGACATCAGGAACCTGGCCTGGTGAGTTTTGTTTCTCAGGGGAAAGGGCATGGTTCGTGTCCAGGGCCCGGTGGCCCGGAGTGGCCGGCTGCCTGCTGAAATTCCGCATGCTTCAGGATATCTCCCAGATGCAAGGTGCCCCCACAGGCAACTGTGTCTGGTTTGACAGTGCCAAGTGCCTCCTGCAAACTGACATCAGGAACCTGGCCTGGTGAGTTTTGTTTCTCAGGGCAAAGGGCATCGTTCTTGTCCAGGGCCCGGTGGCCCGGAGTGGCCGGCTGCCTGCTGAAATTCCGCATGCTTCAGGATATCTCCCAGATGCAAGGTGCCCCCACAGGCAACTGTGTCTGGTTTGAGAGTGCCAAGTGCCTCCTGCAAACTGACATCAGGAACCTGGCCTGGTGAGTTTTGTTTCTCAGGGGAAAGGGCATGGTTCGTGTCCAGGGCCCGGTGGCCCGGAGTGGCCGGCTGCCTGCTGAAATTCCGCATGCTTCAGGATATCTCCCAGATGCAAGGTGCCCCCACAGGCAACTGTGTCTGGTTTGACAGTGCCAAGTGCCTCCTGCAAACTGACATCAGGAACCTGGCCTGGTGAGTTTTGTTTCTCAGGGGGAATGGCATCGTTCATGTCCAGGGCCCGGTGGCCCGGAGTGGCCGGCTGCCTGCTGAAATTCCGCATGCTTCAGGATATCTCCCAGATGCAAGGTGCCCCCACAGGCAACTGTGTCTGGTTTGAGAGTGCCAAGTGCCTCCTGCAAACTGACATCAGGAACCTGGCCTGGTGAGTTTTGTTTCTCAGGGCAAAGGGCATGGTTCGTGTCCAGGGCCCGGTGGCCCGGAGTGGCCGGCTGCCTGCTGAAATTCCGCATGCTTCAGGATATCTCCCAGATGCAAGGTGCCCCCACAGGCAACTGTGTCTGGTTTGACAGTGCCAAGTGCCTCCTGCAAACTGACATCAGGAACCTGGCCTGGTGAGTTTTGTTTCTCAGGGGAAAGGGCATGGTTCGTGTCCAGGGCCCGGTGGCCCGGAGTGGCCGGCTGCCTGCTGAAATTCCGCATGCTTCAGGATATCTCCCAGATGCAAGGTGCCCTCACAGGCAACTGTGTCTGGTTTGACAGTGCCAAGTGCCTCCTGCAAACTGACATCAGGAACCTGGCCTGGTGAGTTTTGTTTCTCAGGGCAAAGGGCATGGTTCGTGTCCAGGGCCCGGTGGCCCGGAGTGGCCGGCTGCCTGCTGAAATTCCGCATGCTTCAGGATATCTCCCAGATGCAAGGTGCCCCCACAGGCAACTGTGTCTGGTTTGACAGTGCCAAGTGCCTCCTGCAAACTGACATCAGGAACCTGGCCTGGTGAGTTTTGTTTCTCAGGGCAAAGGGCATCGTTCGTGTCCAGGGCCCGGTGGCCCGGAGTGGCCGGCTGCCTGCTGAAATTCCGCATGCTTCAGGATATCTCCCAGATGCAAGGTGCCCCCACAGGCAACTGTGTCTGGTTTGACAGTGCCAAGTGCCTCCTGCAAACTGACATCAGGAACCTGGCCTGGTGAGTTTTGTTTCTCAGGGGAAAGGGCATCGTTCGTGTCCAGGGCCCACTGGCCCGGAGTGTCCGGCGGCCTGCTGAAATTCCGCATGCTTCAGGATATCTCCCAGATGCAAGGAGCACCCACAGGCAACTGTGTCTGGTTTGAGAGTGCCAAGTGCCTCCTGCAAACTGACATCAGGAACCTGGCCTGGTGAGTTTTGTTTCTCAGGGGAAAGGCCTTGGTTCGTGTCCAGGGCCCGGTGGCCCGGAGTGGCCGGCTGCCTGCTGAAATTCCGCATGCTTCAGGATATCTCCCAGATGCAAGGTGCCCCCACAGGCAACTGTGTCTGGTTTGACAGTGCCAAGTGCCTCCTGCAAACTGACATCAGGAACCTGGCCTGGTGAGTTTTATTTCTCAGGGCAAGGGCCATGATTTTTGTCCAGGGCCCGGTGGCCCGGAGTGGCCGGCTGCCTGCTGAAATTCCGCATGCTTCAGGATATCTCCCAGATGCAAGGTGCCCCCACAGGCAACTGTGTCTGGTTTGACAGTGCCAAGTGCCTCCTGCAAACTGACATCAGGAACCTGGCCTGGTGAGTTTTGTTTCTCAGGGCAAAGGGCATGGTTCGTGTCCAGGGCCCGGTGGCCCGGAGTGGCTGGCTGCCTGCTGAAATTCCGCATGCTTCAGGATATCTCCCAGATGCAAGGTGCCCTCACAGGCAACTGTGTCTGGTTTGACAGTGCCAAGTGCCTCCTGCAAACTGACATCAGGAACCTGGCCTGGTGAGTTTTGTTTCTCAGGGGAAAGGGCATCGTTCGTGTCCAGGGCCCGGTGGCCCGGAGTGGCCGGCTGCCTGCTGAAATTCCGCATGCTTCAGGATATCTCCCAGATGCAAGGTGCCCCCACAGGCAACTGTGTCTGGTTTGACAGTGCCAAGTGCCTCCTGCAAACTGACATCAGGAACCTGGCCTGGTGAGTTTTGTTTCTCAGGGGAAAGGGCATGGTTCGTGTCCAGGGCCCGGTGGCCCGGAGTGGCCGGCTGCCTGCTGAAATTCCGCATGCTTCAGGATATCTCCCAGATGCAAGGTGCCCCCACAGGCAACTGTGTCTGGTTTGACAGTGCCAAGTGCCTCCTGCAAACTGACATCAGGAACCTGGCCTGGTGAGTTTTGTTTCTCAGGGCAAAGGGCATCGTTCTTGTCCAGGGCCCGGTGGCCCGGAGTGGCCGGCTGCCTGCTGAAATTCCGCATGCTTCAGGATATCTCCCAGATGCAAGGAGCACCCACAGGCAACTGTGTCTGGTTTGAGAGTGCCAAGTGCCTCCTGCAAACTGACATCAGGAACCTGGCCTGGTGAGTTTTGTTTCTCAGGGGAAAGGGCATGGTTCGTGTCCAGGGCCCGGTGGCCCGGAGTGGCCGGCTGCCTGCTGAAATTCCGCATGCTTCAGGATATCTCCCAGATGCAAGGTGCCCCCACAGGCAACTGTGTCTGGTTTGACAGTGCCAAGTGCCTCCTGCAAACTGACATCAGGAACCTGGCCTGGTGAGTTTTGTTTCTCAGGGGGAATGGCATCGTTCATGTCCAGGGCCCGGTGGCCCGGAGTGGCCGGCTGCCTGCTGAAATTCCGCATGCTTCAGGATATCTCCCAGATGCAAGGTGCCCCCACAGGCAACTGTGTCTGGTTTGAGAGTGCCAAGTGCCTCCTGCAAACTGACATCAGGAACCTGGCCTGGTGAGTTTTGTTTCTCAGGGCAAAGGGCATGGTTCGTGTCCAGGGCCCGGTGGCCCGGAGTGGCCGGCTGCCTGCTGAAATTCCGCATGCTTCAGGATATCTCCCAGATGCAAGGTGCCCCCACAGGCAACTGTGTCTGGTTTGACAGTGCCAAGTGCCTCCTGCAAACTGACATCAGGAACCTGGCCTGGTGAGTTTTGTTTCTCAGGGGAAAGGGCATCGTTCGTGTCCAGGGCCCGGTGGCCCGGAGTGGCCGGCTGCCTGCTGAAATTCCGCATGCTTCAGGATATCTCCCAGATGCAAGGTGCCCCCACAGGCAACTGTGTCTGGTTTGACAGTGCCAAGTGCCTCCTGCAAACTGACATCAGGAACCTGGCCTGGTGAGTTTTGTTTCTCAGGGGAAAGGGCATCGTTCGTGTCCAGGGCCTGGTGGCCCGGAGTGGCCGGCTGCCTGCTGAAATTCCGCATGCTTCAGGATATCTCCCAGATGCAAGGTGCCCCCACAGGCAACTGTGTCTGGTTTGACAGTGCCAAGTGCCTCCTGCAAACTGACATCAGGAACCTGGCCTGGTGAGTTTTGTTTCTCAGGGCAAAAGGCATGGTTCGTGTCCAGGGCCCGGTGGCCCGGAGTGGCCGGCTGCCTGCTGAAATTCCGCATGCTTCAGGATATCTCCCAGATGCAAGGTGCCCCCACAGGCAACTGTGTCTGGTTTGACAGTGCCAAGTGCCTCCTGCAAACTGACATCAGGAACCTGGCCTGGTGAGTTTTGCTTCTCAGGGGAAAGGGCATGGTTCGTGTCCAGGGCCCGGTGGCCCGGAGTGGCCGGCTGCCTGCTGATATTCCGCATGGTTCAGGATATCTCCCAGATGCAAGGTGCCCCCACAGGCAACTGTGTCTGGTTTGACAGTGCCAAGTGCCTCCTGCAAACTGACATCAGGAACCTGGCCTGGTGAGTTTTATTTCTCAGGGGAAATGGCATCGTTCCTGTCCAGGGCCCGGTGGCCCGGAGTGGCCGGCTGCCTGCTGAAATTCCGCATGCTTCAGGATATCTCCCAGATGCAAGGTGCCCCCACAGGCAACTGTGTCTGGTTTGAGAGTGCCAAGTGCCTCCTGCAAACTGACATCAGGAACCTGGCCTGGTGAGTTTTGTTTCTCAGGGGAAAGGGCATGGTTCGTGTCCAGGACCCGGTGGCCCGGAGTGGCCGGCTGCCTGCGGAAATTCCGCATGCTTCAGGATATCTCCCAGATGCAAGGTGCCCCCACAGGCAACTGTGTCTGGTTTGACAGTGCCAAGTGCCTCCTGCAAACTGACATCAGGAACCTGGCCTGGTGAGTTTTGTTTCTCAGGGGAAAGGGCATCGTTCGTGTCCAGGGCCTGGTGGCCCGGAGTGGCCGGCTGCCTGCTGAAATTCCGCATGCTTCAGGATATCTCCCAGATGCAAGGTGCCCCCACAGGCAACTGTGTCTGGTTTGACAGTGCCAAGTGCCTCCTGCAAACTGACATCAGGAACCTGGCCTGGTGAGTTTTGTTTCTCAGGGGAAAGGGCATGGTTCGTGTCCAGGGCCCGGTGGCCCGGAGTGGCCGGCTGCCTGCTGAAATTCCGCATGCTTCAGGATATCTCCCAGATGCAAGGAGCACCCACAGGCAACTGTGTCTGGTTTGAGAGTGCCAAGTGCCTCCTGCAAACTGACATCAGGAACCTGGCCTGGTGAGTTTTGTTTCTCAGGGGAAATAGCATGGTTCGTGTCCAGGGCCCGGTGGCCCGGAGTGGCCGGCTGCCTGCTGAAATTCCGCATGCTTCAGGATATCTCCCAGATGCAAGGTGCCCCCACAGGCAACTGTGTCTGGTTTGACAGTGCCAAGTGCCTCCTGCAAACTGACATCAGGAACCTGGCCTGGTGAGTTTTGTTTCTCAGGGGGAATGGCATCGTTCGTGTCCAGGGCCCGGTGGCCCGGAGTGGCCGGCTGCCTGCTGAAATTCCGCATGCTTCAGGATATCTCCCAGATGCAAGGTGCCCCCACAGGCAACTGTGTCTGGTTTGAGAGTGCCAAGTGCCTCCTGCAAACTGACATCAGGAACCTGGCCTGGTGAGTTTTGTTTCTCAGGGCAAAGGGCATGGTTCGTGTCCAGGGCCCGGTGGCCCGGAGTGGCCGGCTGCCTGCTGAAATTCCGCATGCTTCAGGATATCTCCCAGATGCAAGGTGCCCCCACAGGCAACTGTGTCTGGTTTGACAGTGCCAAGTGCCTCCTGCAAACTGACATCAGGAACCTGGCCTGGTGAGTTTTGTTTCTCAGGGGAAAGGGCATCGTTCGTGTCCAGGGCCCGGTGGCCCGGAGTGGCCGGCTGCCTGCTGAAATTCCGCATGCTTCAGGATATCTCCCAGATGCAAGGTGCCCCCACAGGCAACTGTGTCTGGTTTGACAGTGCCAAGTGCCTCCTGCAAACTGACATCAGGAACCTGGCCTGGTGAGTTTTGTTTCTCAGGGCAAAAGGCATGGTTCGTGTCCAGGGCCCGGTGGCCCGGAGTGGCCGGCTGCCTGCTGAAATTCCGCATGCTTCAGGATATCTCCCAGATGCAAGGAGCACCCACAGGCAACTGTGTCTGGTTTGAGAGTGCCAAGTGCCTCCTGCAAACTGACATCAGGAACCTGGCCTGGTGAGTTTTGTTTCTCAGGGGAAAGGGCATCGTTCGTGTCCAGGGCCCAGTGGCCCGGAGTGGCCGGCTGCCTGCTGAAATTCCGCATGCTTCAGGATATCTCCCAGATGCAAGGTGCCCCCACAGGCAACTGTGTCTGGTTTGACAGTGCCAAGTGCCTCCTGCAAACTGACATCAGGAACCTGGCCTGGTGAGTTTTGTTTCTCAGGGGGAATGGCATCGTTCGTGTCCAGGGCCCGGTGGCCCGGAGTGGCCGGCTGCCTGCTGAAATTCCGCATGCTTCAGGATATCTCCCAGATGCAAGGTGCCCCCACAGGCAACTGTGTCTGGTTTGAGAGTGCCAAGTGCCTCCTGCAAACTGACATCAGGAACCTGGCCTGGTGAGTTTTGTTTCTCAGGGGAAAGGGCATGGTTCGTGTCCAGGGCCCGGTGGCCCGGAGTGGCCGGCTGCCTGCTGAAATTCCGCATGCTTCAGGATATCTCCCAGATGCAAGGTGCCCCCACAGGCAACTGTGTCTGGTTTGAGAGTGCCAAGTGCCTCCTGCAAACTGACATCAGGAACCTGGCCTGGTGAGTTTTGTTTCTCAGGGGAAAGGGCATCGTTCGTGTCCAGGGCCCGGTGGCCCGGAGTGGCCGGCTGCCTGCTGAAATTCCGCATGCTTCAGGATATCTCCCAGATGCAAGGTGCCCCCACAGGCAACTGTGTCTGGTTTGACAGTGCCAAGTGCCTCCTGCAAACTGACATCAGGAACCTGGCCTGGTGAGTTTTGTTTCTCAGGGGAAAGGGCATCGTTCGTGTCCAGGGCCCGGTGGCCCGGAGTGGCCGGCTGCCTGCTGAAATTCCGCATGCTTCAGGATATCTCCCAGATGCAAGGTGCCCCCACAGGCAACTGTGTCTGGTTTGACAGTGCCAAGTGCCTCCTGCAAACTGACATCAGGAACCTGGCCTGGTGAGTTTTGTTTCTCAGGGCAAAAGGCATGGTTCGTGTCCAGGGCCCGGTGGCCCGGAGTGGCCGGCTGCCTGCTGAAATTCCGCATGCTTCAGGATATCTCCCAGATGCAAGGAGCACCCACAGGCAACTGTGTCTGGTTTGAGAGTGCCAAGTGCCTCCTGCAAACTGACATCAGGAACCTGGCCTGGTGAGTTTTGTTTCTCAGGGGAAAGGGCATGGTTCGTGTCCAGGGCCCGGTGGCCCGGAGTGGCCGGCTGCCTGCTGAAATTCCGCATGCTTCAGGATATCTCCCAGATGCAAGGTGCCCCCACAGGCAACTGTGTCTGGTTTGACAGTGCCAAGTGCCTCCTGCAAACTGACATCAGGAACCTGGCCTGGTGAGTTTTGTTTCTCAGGGGGAATGGCATCGTTCGTGTCCAGGGCCCGGTGGCCCGGAGTGGCCGGCTGCCTGCTGAAATTCCGCATGCTTCAGGATATCTCCCAGATGCAAGGTGCCCCCACAGGCAACTGTGTCTGGTTTGAGAGTGCCAAGTGCCTCCTGCAAACTGACATCAGGAACCTGGCCTGGTGAGTTTTGTTTCTCAGGGCAAAGGGCATGGTTCGTGTCCAGGGCCCGGTGGCCCGGAGTGGCCGGCTGCCTGCTGAAATTCCGCATGCTTCAGGATATCTCCCAGATGCAAGGTGCCCCCACAGGCAACTGTGTCTGGTTTGACAGTGCCAAGTGCCTCCTGCAAACTGACATCAGGAACCTGGCCTGGTGAGTTTTGTTTCTCAGGGGAAAGGGCATCGTTCGTGTCCAGGGCCCGGTGGCCCGGAGTGGCCGGCTGCCTGCTGAAATTCCGCATGCTTCAGGATATCTCCCAGATGCAAGGTGCCCCCACAGGCAACTGTGTCTGGTTTGACAGTGCCAAGTGCCTCCTGCAAACTGACATCAGGAACCTGGCCTGGTGAGTTTTGTTTCTCAGGGGAAAGGGCATCGTTCGTGTCCAGGGCCTGGTGGCCCGGAGTGGCCGGCTGCCTGCTGAAATTCCGCATGCTTCAGGATATCTCCCAGATGCAAGGTGCCCCCACAGGCAACTGTGTCTGGTTTGACAGTGCCAAGTGCCTCCTGCAAACTGACATCAGGAACCTGGCCTGGTGAGTTTTGTTTCTCAGGGCAAAAGGCATGGTTCGTGTCCAGGGCCCGGTGGCCCGGAGTGGCCGGCTGCCTGCTGAAATTCCGCATGCTTCAGGATATCTCCCAGATGCAAGGAGCACCCACAGGCAACTGTGTCTGGTTTGAGAGTGCCAAGTGCCTCCTGCAAACTGACATCAGGAACCTGGCCTGGTGAGTTTTGTTTCTCAGGGGAAAGGGCATGGTTCGTGTCCAGGGCCCGGTGGCCCGGAGTGGCCGGCTGCCTGCTGAAATTCCGCATGCTTCAGGATATCTCCCAGATGCAAGGTGCCCCCACAGGCAACTGTGTCTGGTTTGACAGTGCCAAGTGCCTCCTGCAAACTGACATCAGGAACCTGGCCTGGTGAGTTTTGTTTCTCAGGGGGAATGGCATCGTTCGTGTCCAGGGCCCGGTGGCCCGGAGTGGCCGGCTGCCTGCTGAAATTCCGCATGCTTCAGGATATCTCCCAGATGCAAGGTGCCCCCACAGGCAACTGTGTCTGGTTTGAGAGTGCCAAGTGCCTCCTGCAAACTGACATCAGGAACCTGGCCTGGTGAGTTTTGTTTCTCAGGGCAAAGGGCATGGTTCGTGTCCAGGGCCCGGTGGCCCGGAGTGGCCGGCTGCCTGCTGAAATTCCGCATGCTTCAGGATATCTCCCAGATGCAAGGTGCCCCCACAGGCAACTGTGTCTGGTTTGACAGTGCCAAGTGCCTCCTGCAAACTGACATCAGGAACCTGGCCTGGTGAGTTTTGTTTCTCAGGGGAAAGGGCATCGTTCGTGTCCAGGGCCCGGTGGCCCGGAGTGTCCGGCGGCCTGCTGAAATTCCGCATGCTTCAGGATATCTCCCAGATGCAAGGAGCACCCACAGGCAACTGTGTCTGGTTTGACAGTGCCAAGTGCCTCCTGCAAACTGACATCAGGAACCTGGCCTGGTGAGTTTTGTTTCTCAGGGCAAAGGGCATGGTTCGTGTCCAGGGCCCGGTGGCCCGGAGTGGCTGGCTGCCTGCTGAAATTCCGCATGCTTCAGGATATCTCCCAGATGCAAGGTGCCCTCACAGGCAACTGTGTCTGGTTTGACAGTGCCAAGTGCCTCCTGCAAACTGACATCAGGAACCTGGCCTGGTGAGTTTTGTTTCTCAGGGGAAAGGGCATCGTTCCTGTCCAGGGCCCGGTGGCCCGGAGTGGCCGGCTGCCTGCTGAAATTCCGCATGCTTCAGGATATCTCCCAGATGCAAGGTGCCCCCACAGGCAACTGTGTCTGGTTTGACAGTGCCAAGTGCCTCCTGCAAACTGACATCAGGAACCTGGCCTGGTGAGTTTTGTTTCTCAGGGGAAAGGGCATGGTTCGTGTCCAGGGCCCGGTGGCCCGGAGTGGCCGGCTGCCTGCTGAAATTCCGCATGCTTCAGGATATCTCCCAGATGCAAGGTGCCCCCACAGGCAACTGTGTCTGGTTTGACAGTGCCAAGTGCCTCCTGCAAACTGACATCAGGAACCTGGCCTGGTGAGTTTTGTTTCTCAGGGGAAAGGGCATCGTTCTTGTCCAGGGCCCGGTGGCCCGGAGTGGCCGGCTGCCTGCTGAAATTCCGCATGCTTCAGGATATCTCCCAGATGCAAGGTGCCCCCACAGGCAACTGTGTCTGGTTTGACAGTGCCAAGTGCCTCCTGCAAACTGACATCAGGAACCTGGCCTGGTGAGTTTTGCTTCTCAGGGGAAAGGGCATGGTTCGTGTCCAGGGCCCGGTGGCCCGGAGTGGCCGGCTGCCTGCTGATATTCCGCATGCTTCAGGATATCTCCCAGATGCAAGGTGCCCCCACAGGCAACTGTGTCTGGTTTGACAGTGCCAAGTGCCTCCTGCAAACTGACATCAGGAACCTGGCCTGGTGAGTTTTATTTCTCAGGGGAAATGGCATCGTTCCTGTCCAGGGCCCGGTGGCCCGGAGTGGCCGGCTGCCTGCTGAAATTCCGCATGCTTCAGGATATCTCCCAGATGCAAGGTGCCCCCACAGGCAACTGTGTCTGGTTTGAGAGTGCCAAGTGCCTCCTGCAAACTGACATCAGGAACCTGGCCTGGTGAGTTTTGTTTCTCAGGGGAAAGGGCATGGTTCGTGTCCAGGACCCGGTGGCCCGGAGTGGCCGGCTGCCTGCGGAAATTCCGCATGCTTCAGGATATCTCCCAGATGCAAGGTGCCCCCACAGGCAACTGTGTCTGGTTTGACAGTGCCAAGTGCCTCCTGCAAACTGACATCAGGAACCTGGCCTGGTGAGTTTTGTTTCTCAGGGGAAAGGGCATCGTTCGTGTCCAGGGCCTGGTGGCCCGGAGTGGCCGGCTGCCTGCTGAAATTCCGCATGCTTCAGGATATCTCCCAGATGCAAGGTGCCCCCACAGGCAACTGTGTCTGGTTTGACAGTGCCAAGTGCCTCCTGCAAACTGACATCAGGAACCTGGCCTGGTGAGTTTTGTTTCTCAGGGGAAAGGGCATGGTTCGTGTCCAGGGCCCGGTGGCCCGGAGTGGCCGGCTGCCTGCTGAAATTCCGCATGCTTCAGGATATCTCCCAGATGCAAGGAGCACCCACAGGCAACTGTGTCTGGTTTGAGAGTGCCAAGTGCCTCCTGCAAACTGACATCAGGAACCTGGCCTGGTGAGTTTTGTTTCTCAGGGGAAAGGGCATGGTTCGTGTCCAGGGCCCGGTGGCCCGGAGTGGCCGGCTGCCTGCTGAAATTCCGCATGCTTCAGGATATCTCCCAGATGCAAGGTGCCCCCACAGGCAACTGTGTCTGGTTTGACAGTGCCAAGTGCCTCCTGCAAACTGACATCAGGAACCTGGCCTGGTGAGTTTTGTTTCTCAGGGGGAATGGCATCGTTCGTGTCCAGGGCCCGGTGGCCCGGAGTGGCCGGCTGCCTGCTGAAATTCCGCATGCTTCAGGATATCTCCCAGATGCAAGGTGCCCCCACAGGCAACTGTGTCTGGTTTGAGAGTGCCAAGTGCCTCCTGCAAACTGACATCAGGAACCTGGCCTGGTGAGTTTTGTTTCTCAGGGCAAAGGGCATGGTTCGTGTCCAGGGCCCGGTGGCCCGGAGTGGCCGGCTGCCTGCTGAAATTCCGCATGCTTCAGGATATCTCCCAGATGCAAGGTGCCCCCACAGGCAACTGTGTCTGGTTTGACAGTGCCAAGTGCCTCCTGCAAACTGACATCAGGAACCTGGCCTGGTGAGTTTTGTTTCTCAGGGGAAAGGGCATCGTTCGTGTCCAGGGCCCGGTGGCCCGGAGTGGCCGGCTGCCTGCTGAAATTCCGCATGCTTCAGGATATCTCCCAGATGCAAGGTGCCCCCACAGGCAACTGTGTCTGGTTTGACAGTGCCAAGTGCCTCCTGCAAACTGACATCAGGAACCTGGCCTGGTGAGTTTTGTTTCTCAGGTCAAAAGGCATGGTTCGTGCCCAGGGCCCGGTGGCCCGGAGTGGCCGGCTGCCTGCTGAAATTCCGCATGCTTCAGGATATCTCCCAGATGCAAGGAGCACCCACAGGCAACTGTGTCTGGTTTGAGAGTGCCAAGTGCCTCCTGCAAACTGACATCAGGAACCTGGCCTGGTGAGTTTTGTTTCTCAGGGGAAAGGGCATGGTTCGTGTCCAGGGCCCGGTGGCCCGGAGTGGCCGGCTGCCTGCTGAAATTCCGCATGCTTCAGGATATCTCCCAGATGCAAGGTGCCCCCACAGGCAACTGTGTCTGGTTTGACAGTGCCAAGTGCCTCCTGCAAACTGACATCAGGAACCTGGCCTGGTGAGTTTTGTTTCTCAGGGGGAATGGCATCGTTCGTGTCCAGGGCCCGGTGGCCCGGAGTGGCCGGCTGCCTGCTGAAATTCCGCATGCTTCAGGATATCTCCCAGATGCAAGGTGCCCCCACAGGCAACTGTGTCTGGTTTGAGAGTGCCAAGTGCCTCCTGCAAACTGACATCATTAACCTGGCCTGGTGAGTTTTGTTTCTCAGGGGAAAGGGCATCGTTCGTGTCCAGGGCCTGGTGGCCCGGAGTGGCCGGCTGCCTGCTGAAATTCCGCATGCTTCAGGATATCTCCCAGATGCAAGGTGCCCCCACAGGCAACTGTGTCTGGTTTGACAGTGCCAAGTGCCTCCTGCAAACTGACATCAGGAACCTGGCCTGGTGAGTTTTGTTTCTCAGGGCAAAAGGCATGGTTCGTGTCCAGGGCCCGGTGGCCCGGAGTGGCCGGCTGCCTGCTGAAATTCCGCATGCTTCAGGATATCTCCCAGATGCAAGGTGCCCCCACAGGCAACTGTGTCTGGTTTGACAGTGCCAAGTGCCTCCTGCAAACTGACATCAGGAACCTGGCCTGGTGAGTTTTGCTTCTCAGGGGAAAGGGCATGGTTCGTGTCCAGGGCCCGGTGGCCCGGAGTGGCCGGCTGCCTGCTGATATTCCGCATGGTTCAGGATATCTCCCAGATGCAAGGTGCCCCCACAGGCAACTGTGTCTGGTTTGACAGTGCCAAGTGCCTCCTGCAAACTGACATCAGGAACCTGGCCTGGTGAGTTTTATTTCTCAGGGGAAATGGCATCGTTCCTGTCCAGGGCCCGGTGGCCCGGAGTGGCCGGCTGCCTGCTGAAATTCCGCATGCTTCAGGATATCTCCCAGATGCAAGGTGCCCCCACAGGCAACTGTGTCTGGTTTGAGAGTGCCAAGTGCCTCCTGCAAACTGACATCAGGAACCTGGCCTGGTGAGTTTTGTTTCTCAGGGGAAAGGGCATGGTTCGTGTCCAGGACCCGGTGGCCCGGAGTGGCCGGCTGCCTGCGGAAATTCCGCATGCTTCAGGATATCTCCCAGATGCAAGGTGCCCCCACAGGCAACTGTGTCTGGTTTGACAGTGCCAAGTGCCTCCTGCAAACTGACATCAGGAACCTGGCCTGGTGAGTTTTGTTTCTCAGGGGAAAGGGCATCGTTCGTGTCCAGGGCCTGGTGGCCCGGAGTGGCCGGCTGCCTGCTGAAATTCCGCATGCTTCAGGATATCTCCCAGATGCAAGGTGCCCCCACAGGCAACTGTGTCTGGTTTGACAGTGCCAAGTGCCTCCTGCAAACTGACATCAGGAACCTGGCCTGGTGAGTTTTGTTTCTCAGGGGAAAGGGCATGGTTCGTGTCCAGGGCCCGGTGGCCCGGAGTGGCCGGCTGCCTGCTGAAATTCCGCATGCTTCAGGATATCTCCCAGATGCAAGGTGCCCCCACAGGCAACTGTGTCTGGTTTGACAGTGCCAAGTGCCTCCTGCAAACTGACATCAGGAACCTGGCCTGGTGAGTTTTGTTTCTCAGGGGGAATGGCATCGTTCGTGTCCAGGGCCCGGTGGCCCGGAGTGGCCGGCTGCCTGCTGAAATTCCGCATGCTTCAGGATATCTCCCAGATGCAAGGTGCCCCCACAGGCAACTGTGTCTGGTTTGAGAGTGCCAAGTGCCTCCTGCAAACTGACATCAGGAACCTGGCCTGGTGAGTTTTGTTTCTCAGGGCAAAGGGCATGGTTCGTGTCCAGGCCCCGGTGGCCCGGAGTGGCCGGCTGCCTGCTGAAATTCCGCATGCTTCAGGATATCTCCCAGATGCAAGGTGCCCCCACAGGCAACTGTGTCTGGTTTGACAGTGCCAAGTGCCTCCTGCAAACTGACATCAGGAACCTGGCCTGGTGAGTTTTGTTTCTCAGGGGAAAGGGCATCGTTCGTGTCCAGGGCCCGGTGGCCCGGAGTGGCCGGCTGCCTGCTGAAATTCCGCATGCTTCAGGATATCTCCCAGATGCAAGGTGCCCCCACAGGCAACTGTGTCTGGTTTGACAGTGCCAAGTGCCTCCTGCAAACTGACATCAGGAACCTGGCCTGGTGAGTTTTGTTTCTCAGGGGAAAGGGCATCGTTCGTGTCCAGGGCCTGGTGGCCCGGAGTGGCCGGCTGCCTGCTGAAATTCCGCATGCTTCAGGATATCTCCCAGATGCAAGGTGCCCCCACAGGCAACTGTGTCTGGTTTGACAGTGCCAAGTGCCTCCTGCAAACTGACATCAGGAACCTGGCCTGGTGAGTTTTGTTTCTCAGGTCAAAAGGCATGGTTCGTGCCCAGGGCCCGGTGGCCCGGAGTGGCCGGCTGCCTGCTGAAATTCCGCATGCTTCAGGATATCTCCCAGATGCAAGGAGCACCCACAGGCAACTGTGTCTGGTTTGAGAGTGCCAAGTGCCTCCTGCAAACTGACATCAGGAACCTGGCCTGGTGAGTTTTGTTTCTCAGGGGAAAGGGCATGGTTCGTGTCCAGGGCCCGGTGGCCCGGAGTGGCCGGCTGCCTGCTGAAATTCCGCATGCTTCAGGATATCTCCCAGATGCAAGGTGCCCCCACAGGCAACTGTGTCTGGTTTGACAGTGCCAAGTGCCTCCTGCAAACTGACATCAGGAACCTGGCCTGGTGAGTTTTGTTTCTCAGGGGGAATGGCATCGTTCGTGTCCAGGGCCCGGTGGCCCGGAGTGGCCGGCTGCCTGCTGAAATTCCGCATGCTTCAGGATATCTCCCAGATGCAAGGTGCCCCCACAGGCAACTGTGTCTGGTTTGAGAGTGCCAAGTGCCTCCTGCAAACTGACATCATTAACCTGGCCTGGTGAGTTTTGTTTCTCAGGGGAAAGGGCATCGTTCGTGTCCAGGGCCTGGTGGCCCGGAGTGGCCGGCTGCCTGCTGAAATTCCGCATGCTTCAGGATATCTCCCAGATGCAAGGTGCCCCCACAGGCAACTGTGTCTGGTTTGACAGTGCCAAGTGCCTCCTGCAAACTGACATCAGGAACCTGGCCTGGTGAGTTTTGTTTCTCAGGGCAAAAGGCATGGTTCGTGTCCAGGGCCCGGTGGCCCGGAGTGGCCGGCTGCCTGCTGAAATTCCGCATGCTTCAGGATATCTCCCAGATGCAAGGTGCCCCCACAGGCAACTGTGTCTGGTTTGACAGTGCCAAGTGCCTCCTGCAAACTGACATCAGGAACCTGGCCTGGTGAGTTTTGCTTCTCAGGGGAAAGGGCATGGTTCGTGTCCAGGGCCCGGTGGCCCGGAGTGGCCGGCTGCCTGCTGATATTCCGCATGGTTCAGGATATCTCCCAGATGCAAGGTGCCCCCACAGGCAACTGTGTCTGGTTTGACAGTGCCAAGTGCCTCCTGCAAACTGACATCAGGAACCTGGCCTGGTGAGTTTTATTTCTCAGGGGAAATGGCATCGTTCCTGTCCAGGGCCCGGTGGCCCGGAGTGGCCGGCTGCCTGCTGAAATTCCGCATGCTTCAGGATATCTCCCAGATGCAAGGTGCCCCCACAGGCAACTGTGTCTGGTTTGAGAGTGCCAAGTGCCTCCTGCAAACTGACATCAGGAACCTGGCCTGGTGAGTTTTGTTTCTCAGGGGAAAGGGCATGGTTCGTGTCCAGGACCCGGTGGCCCGGAGTGGCCGGCTGCCTGCGGAAATTCCGCATGCTTCAGGATATCTCCCAGATGCAAGGTGCCCCCACAGGCAACTGTGTCTGGTTTGACAGTGCCAAGTGCCTCCTGCAAACTGACATCAGGAACCTGGCCTGGTGAGTTTTGTTTCTCAGGGGAAAGGGCATCGTTCGTGTCCAGGGCCTGGTGGCCCGGAGTGGCCGGCTGCCTGCTGAAATTCCGCATGCTTCAGGATATCTCCCAGATGCAAGGTGCCCCCACAGGCAACTGTGTCTGGTTTGACAGTGCCAAGTGCCTCCTGCAAACTGACATCAGGAACCTGGCCTGGTGAGTTTTGTTTCTCAGGGGAAAGGGCATGGTTCGTGTCCAGGGCCCGGTGGCCCGGAGTGGCCGGCTGCCTGCTGAAATTCCGCATGCTTCAGGATATCTCCCAGATGCAAGGAGCACCCACAGGCAACTGTGTCTGGTTTGAGAGTGCCAAGTGCCTCCTGCAAACTGACATCAGGAACCTGGCCTGGTGAGTTTTGTTTCTCAGGGGAAATAGCATGGTTCGTGTCCAGGGCCCGGTGGCCCGGAGTGGCCGGCTGCCTGCTGAAATTCCGCATGCTTCAGGATATCTCCCAGATGCAAGGTGCCCCCACAGGCAACTGTGTCTGGTTTGACAGTGCCAAGTGCCTCCTGCAAACTGACATCAGGAACCTGGCCTGGTGAGTTTTGTTTCTCAGGGGGAATGGCATCGTTCGTGTCCAGGGCCCGGTGGCCCGGAGTGGCCGGCTGCCTGCTGAAATTCCGCATGCTTCAGGATATCTCCCAGATGCAAGGTGCCCCCACAGGCAACTGTGTCTGGTTTGAGAGTGCCAAGTGCCTCCTGCAAACTGACATCAGGAACCTGGCCTGGTGAGTTTTGTTTCTCAGGGGAAAGGGCATGGTTCGTGTCCAGGGCCCGGTGGCCCGGAGTGGCCGGCTGCCTGCTGAAATTCCGCATGCTTCAGGATATCTCCCAGATGCAAGGTGCCCCCACAGGCAACTGTGTCTGGTTTGACAGTGCCAAGTGCCTCCTGCAAACTGACATCAGGAACCTGGCCTGGTGAGTTTTGTTTCTCAGGGGAAAGGGCATCGTTCGTGTCCAGGGCCCGGTGGCCCGGAGTGGCCGGCTGCCTGCTGAAATTCCGCATGCTTCAGGATATCTCCCAGATGCAAGGTGCCCCCACAGGCAACTGTGTCTGGTTTGACAGTGCCAAGTGCCTCCTGCAAACTGACATCAGGAACCTGGCCTGGTGAGTTTTGTTTCTCAGGGCAAAAGGCATGGTTCGTGTCCAGGGCCCGGTGGCCCGGAGTGGCCGGCTGCCTGCTGAAATTCCGCATGCTTCAGGATATCTCCCAGATGCAAGGAGCACCCACAGGCAACTGTGTCTGGTTTGAGAGTGCCAAGTGCCTCCTGCAAACTGACATCAGGAACCTGGCCTGGTGAGTTTTGTTTCTCAGGGGAAAGGGCATCGTTCGTGTCCAGGGCCTGGTGGCCCGGAGTGGCCGGCTGCCTGCTGAAATTCCGCATGCTTCAGGATATCTCCCAGATGCAAGGTGCCCCCACAGGCAACTGTGTCTGGTTTGACAGTGCCAAGTGCCTCCTGCAAACTGACATCAGGAACCTGGCCTGGTGAGTTTTGTTTCTCAGGGGGAATGGCATCGTTCGTGTCCAGGGCCCGGTGGCCCGGAGTGGCCGGCTGCCTGCTGAAATTCCGCATGCTTCAGGATATCTCCCAGATGCAAGGTGCCCCCACAGGCAACTGTGTCTGGTTTGAGAGTGCCAAGTGCCTCCTGCAAACTGACATCAGGAACCTGGCCTGGTGAGTTTTGTTTCTCAGGGGAAAGGGCATGGTTCGTGTCCAGGGCCCGGTGGCCCGGAGTGGCCGGCTGCCTGCTGAAATTCCGCATGCTTCAGGATATCTCCCAGATGCAAGGTGCCCCCACAGGCAACTGTGTCTGGTTTGACAGTGCCAAGTGCCTCCTGCAAACTGACATCAGGAACCTGGCCTGGTGAGTTTTGTTTCTCAGGGGAAAGGGCATCGTTCGTGTCCAGGGCCCGGTGGCCCGGAGTGGCCGGCTGCCTGCTGAAATTCCGCATGCTTCAGGATATCTCCCAGATGCAAGGTGCCCCCACAGGCAACTGTGTCTGGTTTGACAGTGCCAAGTGCCTCCTGCAAACTGACATCAGGAACCTGGCCTGGTGAGTTTTGTTTCTCAGGGGGAATGGCATCGTTCGTGTCCAGGGCCCGGTGGCCCGGAGTGGCCGGCTGCCTGCTGAAATTCCGCATGCTTCAGGATATCTCCCAGATGCAAGGTGCCCCCACAGGCAACTGTGTCTGGTTTGAGAGTGCCAAGTGCCTCCTGCAAACTGACATCAGGAACCTGGCCTGGTGAGTTTTGTTTCTCAGGGCAAAGGGCATGGTTCGTGTCCAGGGCCCGGTGGCCCGGAGTGGCCGGCTGCCTGCTGAAATTCCGCATGCTTCAGGATATCTCCCAGATGCAAGGTGCCCCCACAGGCAACTGTGTCTGGTTTGACAGTGCCAAGTGCCTCCTGCAAACTGACATCAGGAACCTGGCCTGGTGAGTTTTGTTTCTCAGGGGAAAGGGCATCGTTCGTGTCCAGGGCCCGGTGGCCCGGAGTGGCCGGCTGCCTGCTGAAATTCCGCATGCTTCAGGATATCTCCCAGATGCAAGGTGCCCCCACAGGCAACTGTGTCTGGTTTGACAGTGCCAAGTGCCTCCTGCAAACTGACATCAGGAACCTGGCCTGGTGAGTTTTGTTTCTCAGGGGAAAGGGCATCGTTCGTGTCCAGGGCCTGGTGGCCCGGAGTGGCCGGCTGCCTGCTGAAATTCCGCATGCTTCAGGATATCTCCCAGATGCAAGGTGCCCCCACAGGCAACTGTGTCTGGTTTGACAGTGCCAAGTGCCTCCTGCAAACTGACATCAGGAACCTGGCCTGGTGAGTTTTGTTTCTCAGGGCAAAAGGCATGGTTCGTGTCCAGGGCCCGGTGGCCCGGAGTGGCCGGCTGCCTGCTGAAATTCCGCATGCTTCAGGATATCTCCCAGATGCAAGGAGCACCCACAGGCAACTGTGTCTGGTTTGAGAGTGCCAAGTGCCTCCTGCAAACTGACATCAGGAACCTGGCCTGGTGAGTTTTGTTTCTCAGGGGAAAGGGCATGGTTCGTGTCCAGGGCCCGGTGGCCCGGAGTGGCCGGCTGCCTGCTGAAATTCCGCATGCTTCAGGATATCTCCCAGATGCAAGGTGCCCCCACAGGCAACTGTGTCTGGTTTGACAGTGCCAAGTGCCTCCTGCAAACTGACATCAGGAACCTGGCCTGGTGAGTTTTGTTTCTCAGGGGGAATGGCATCGTTCGTGTCCAGGGCCCGGTGGCCCGGAGTGGCCGGCTGCCTGCTGAAATTCCGCATGCTTCAGGATATCTCCCAGATGCAAGGTGCCCCCACAGGCAACTGTGTCTGGTTTGAGAGTGCCAAGTGCCTCCTGCAAACTGACATCAGGAACCTGGCCTGGTGAGTTTTGTTTCTCAGGGCAAAGGGCATGGTTCGTGTCCAGGGCCCGGTGGCCCGGAGTGGCCGGCTGCCTGCTGAAATTCCGCATGGTTCAGGATATCTCCCAGATGCAAGGTGCCCCCACAGGCAACTGTGTCTGGTTTGACAGTGCCAAGTGCCTCCTGCAAACTGACATCAGGAACCTGGCCTGGTGAGTTTTGTTTCTCAGGGGAAAGGCCATCGTTCCTGTCCAGGGCCCGGTGGCCCGGAGTGGCCGGCTGCCTGCTGAAATTCCGCATGCTTCAGGATATCTCCCAGATGCAAGGTGCCCCCACAGGCAACTGTGTCTGGTTTGACAGTGCCAAGTGCCTCCTGCAAACTGACATCAGGAACCTGGCCTGGTGAGTTTTGTTTCTCAGGGGAAAGGGCATCGTTCGTGTCCAGGGCCCACTGGCCCGGAGTGTCCGGCGGCCTGCTGAAATTCCGCATGCTTCAGGATATCTCCCAGATGCAAGGAGCACCCACAGGCAACTGTGTCTGGTTTGACAGTGCCAAGTGCCTCCTGCAAACTGACATCAGGAACCTGGCCTGGTGAGTTTTGTTTCTCAGGGCAAAGGGCATGGTTCGTGTCCAGGGCCCGGTGGCCCGGAGTGGCTGGCTGCCTGCTGAAATTCCGCATGCTTCAGGATATCTCCCAGATGCAAGGTGCCCTCACAGGCAACTGTGTCTGGTTTGACAGTGCCAAGTGCCTCCTGCAAACTGACATCAGGAACCTGGCCTGGTGAGTTTTGTTTCTCAGGGGAAAGGGCATCGTTCCTGTCCAGGGCCTGGTGGCCCGGAGTGGCCGGCTGCCTGCTGAAATTCCGCATGCTTCAGGATATCTCCCAGATGCAAGGTGCCCCCACAGGCAACTGTGTCTGGTTTGACAGTGCCAAGTGCCTCCTGCAAACTGACATCAGGAACCTGGCCTGGTGAGTTTTGTTTCTCAGGGGAAAGGGCATGGTTCGTGTCCAGGGCCCGGTGGCCCGGAGTGGCCGGCTGCCTGCTGAAATTCCGCATGCTTCAGGATATCTCCCAGATGCAAGGTGCCCCCACAGGCAACTGTGTCTGGTTTGACAGTGCCAAGTGCCTCCTGCAAACTGACATCAGGAACCTGGCCTGGTGAGTTTTGTTTCTCAGGGGAAAGGGCATCGTTCTTGTCCAGGGCCCGGTGGCCCGGAGTGGCCGGCTGCCTGCTGAAATTCCGCATGCTTCAGGATATCTCCCAGATGCAAGGTGCCCCCACAGGCAACTGTGTCTGGTTTGACAGTGCCAAGTGCCTCCTGCAAACTGACATCAGGAACCTGGCCTGGTGAGTTTTGCTTCTCAGGGGAAAGGGCATGGTTCGTGTCCAGGGCCCGGTGGCCCGGAGTGGCCGGCTGCCTGCTGAAATTCCGCATGCTTCAGGATATCTCCCAGATGCAAGGTGCCCCCACAGGCAACTGTGTCTGGTTTGACAGTGCCAAGTGCCTCCTGCAAACTGACATCAGGAACCTGGCCTGGTGAGTTTTATTTCTCAGGGGAAATGGCATCGTTCCTGTCCAGGGCCCGGTGGCCCGGAGTGGCCGGCTGCCTGCTGAAATTCCGCATGCTTCAGGATATCTCCCAGATGCAAGGTGCCCCCACAGGCAACTGTGTCTGGTTTGAGAGTGCCAAGTGCCTCCTGCAAACTGACATCAGGAACCTGGCCTGGTGAGTTTTGTTTCTCAGGGGAAAGGGCATGGTTCGTGTCCAGGACCCGGTGGCCCGGAGTGGCCGGCTGCCTGCGGAAATTCCGCATGCTTCAGGATATCTCCCAGATGCAAGGTGCCCCCACAGGCAACTGTGTCTGGTTTGACAGTGCCAAGTGCCTCCTGCAAACTGACATCAGGAACCTGGCCTGGTGAGTTTTGTTTCTCAGGGGAAAGGGCATGGTTCGTGTCCAGGGCCCGGTGGCCCGGAGTGGCCGGCTGCCTGCTGAAATTCCGCATGCTTCAGGATATCTCCCAGATGCAAGGTGCCCCCACAGGCAACTGTGTCTGGTTTGACAGTGCCAAGTGCCTCCTGCAAACTGACATCAGGAACCTGGCCTGGTGAGTTTTGTTTCTCAGGGGGAATGGCATCGTTCGTGTCCAGGGCCCGGTGGCCCGGAGTGGCCGGCTGCCTGCTGAAATTCCGCATGCTTCAGGATATCTCCCAGATGCAAGGTGCCCCCACAGGCAACTGTGTCTGGTTTGAGAGTGCCAAGTGCCTCCTGCAAACTGACATCAGGAACCTGGCCTGGTGAGTTTTGTTTCTCAGGGCAAAGGGCATGGTTCGTGTCCAGGGCCCGGTGGCCCGGAGTGGCCGGCTGCCTGCTGAAATTCCGCATGCTTCAGGATATCTCCCAGATGCAAGGTGCCCCCACAGGCAACTGTGTCTGGTTTGACAGTGCCAAGTGCCTCCTGCAAACTGACATCAGGAACCTGGCCTGGTGAGTTTTGTTTCTCAGGGGAAAGGGCATCGTTCGTGTCCAGGGCCCGGTGGCCCGGAGTGGCCGGCTGCCTGCTGAAATTCCGCATGCTTCAGGATATCTCCCAGATGCAAGGTGCCCCCACAGGCAACTGTGTCTGGTTTGACAGTGCCAAGTGCCTCCTGCAAACTGACATCAGGAACCTGGCCTGGTGAGTTTTGTTTCTCAGGGGAAAGGGCATCGTTCGTGTCCAGGGCCTGGTGGCCCGGAGTGGCCGGCTGCCTGCTGAAATTCCGCATGCTTCAGGATATCTCCCAGATGCAAGGTGCCCCCACAGGCAACTGTGTCTGGTTTGACAGTGCCAAGTGCCTCCTGCAAACTGACATCAGGAACCTGGCCTGGTGAGTTTTGTTTCTCAGGTCAAAAGGCATGGTTCGTGCCCAGGGCCCGGTGGCCCGGAGTGGCCGGCTGCCTGCTGAAATTCCGCATGCTTCAGGATATCTCCCAGATGCAAGGAGCACCCACAGGCAACTGTGTCTGGTTTGAGAGTGCCAAGTGCCTCCTGCAAACTGACATCAGGAACCTGGCCTGGTGAGTTTTGTTTCTCAGGGGAAAGGGCATGGTTCGTGTCCAGGGCCCGGTGGCCCGGAGTGGCCGGCTGCCTGCTGAAATTCCGCATGCTTCAGGATATCTCCCAGATGCAAGGTGCCCCCACAGGCAACTGTGTCTGGTTTGACAGTGCCAAGTGCCTCCTGCAAACTGACATCAGGAACCTGGCCTGGTGAGTTTTGTTTCTCAGGGGGAATGGCATCGTTCGTGTCCAGGGCCCGGTGGCCCGGAGTGGCCGGCTGCCTGCTGAAATTCCGCATGCTTCAGGATATCTCCCAGATGCAAGGTGCCCCCACAGGCAACTGTGTCTGGTTTGAGAGTGCCAAGTGCCTCCTGCAAACTGACATCATTAACCTGGCCTGGTGAGTTTTGTTTCTCAGGGGAAAGGGCATGGTTCGTGTCCAGGGCCCGGTGGCCCGGAGTGGCCGGCTGCCTGCTGAAATTCCGCATGCTTCAGGATATCTCCCAGATGCAAGGTGCCCCCACAGGCAACTGTGTCTGGTTTGACAGTGCCAAGTGCCTCCTGCAAACTGACATCAGGAACCTGGCCTGGTGAGTTTTGTTTCTCAGGGGAAAGGGCATCGTTCGTGTCCAGGGCCCGGTGGCCCGGAGTGGCCGGCTGCCTGCTGAAATTCCGCATGCTTCAGGATATCTCCCAGATGCAAGGTGCCCCCACAGGCAACTGTGTCTGGTTTGACAGTGCCAAGTGCCTCCTGCAAACTGACATCAGGAACCTGGCCTGGTGAGTTTTGTTTCTCAGGGGAAAGGGCATCGTTCGTGTCCAGGGCCCACTGGCCCGGAGTGTCCGGCGGCCTGCTGAAATTCCGCATGCTTCAGGATATCTCCCAGATGCAAGGAGCACCCACAGGCAACTGTGTCTGGTTTGACAGTGCCAAGTGCCTCCTGCAAACTGACATCAGGAACCTGGCCTGGTGAGTTTTGTTTCTCAGGGCAAAGGGCATGGTTCGTGTCCAGGGCCCGGTGGCCCGGAGTGGCTGGCTGCCTGCTGAAATTCCGCATGCTTCAGGATATCTCCCAGATGCAAGGTGCCCTCACAGGCAACTGTGTCTGGTTTGACAGTGCCAAGTGCCTCCTGCAAACTGACATCAGGAACCTGGCCTGGTGAGTTTTGTTTCTCAGGGGAAAGGGCATCGTTCGTGTCCAGGGCCCGGTGGCCCGGAGTGGCCGGCTGCCTGCTGAAATTCCGCATGGTTCAGGATATCTCCCAGATGCAAGGTGCCCCCACAGGCAACTGTGTCTGGTTTGACAGTGCCAAGTGCCTCCTGCAAACTGACATCAGGAACCTGGCCTGGTGAGTTTTGTTTCTCAGGGGAAAGGGCATGGTTCGTGTCCAGGGCCCGGTGGCCCGGAGTGGCCGGCTGCCTGCTGAAATTCCGCATGCTTCAGGATATCTCCCAGATGCAAGGTGCCCCCACAGGCAACTGTGTCTGGTTTGACAGTGCCAAGTGCCTCCTGCAAACTGACATCAGGAACCTGGCCTGGTGAGTTTTGTTTCTCAGGGGAAAGGGCATCGTTCTTGTCCAGGTCCCGGTGGCCCGGAGTGGCCGGCTGCCTGCTGAAATTCCGCATGCTTCAGGATATCTCCCAGATGCAAGGTGCCCCCACAGGCAACTGTGCCTGGTTTGACAGTGCCAAGTGCCGCCTGCAAACTGACATCAGGAACCTGGCCTGGTGAGTTTTGCTTCTCAGGGGAAAGGGCATGGTTCGTGTCCAGGGCCCGGTGGCCCGGAGTGGCCGGCTGCCTGCTGATATTCCGCATGGTTCAGGATATCTCCCAGATGCAAGGTGCCCCCACAGGCAACTGTGTCTGGTTTGACAGTGCCAAGTGCCTCCTGCAAACTGACATCAGGAACCTGGCCTGGTGAGTTTTATTTCTCAGGGGAAATGGCATCGTTCCTGTCCAGGGCCCGGTGGCCCGGAGTGGCCGGCTGCCTGCTGAAATTCCGCATGCTTCAGGATATCTCCCAGATGCAAGGTGCCCCCACAGGCAACTGTGTCTGGTTTGAGAGTGCCAAGTGCCTCCTGCAAACTGAGATCAGGAACCTGGCCTGGTGAGTTTTGTTTCTCAGGGGAAAGGGCATGGTTCGTGTCCAGGACCCGGTGGCCCGGAGTGGCCGGCTGCCTGCGGAAATTCCGCATGCTTCAGGATATCTCCCAGATGCAAGGTGCCCCCACAGGCAACTGTGTCTGGTTTGACAGTGCCAAGTGCCTCCTGCAAACTGACATCAGGAACCTGGCCTGGTGAGTTTTGTTTCTCAGGGGAAAGGGCATCGTTCGTGTCCAGGGCCTGGTGGCCCGGAGTGGCCGGCTGCCTGCTGAAATTCCGCATGCTTCAGGATATCTCCCAGATGCAAGGTGCCCCCACAGGCAACTGTGTCTGGTTTGACAGTGCCAAGTGCCTCCTGCAAACTGACATCAGGAACCTGGCCTGGTGAGTTTTGTTTCTCAGGGCAAAAGGCATGGTTCGTGTCCAGGGCCCGGTGGCCCGGAGTGGCCGGCTGCCTGCTGAAATTCCGCATGCTTCAGGATATCTCCCAGATGCAAGGAGCACCCACAGGCAACTGTGTCTGGTTTGAGAGTGCCAAGTGCCTCCTGCAAACTGACATCAGGAACCTGGCCTGGTGAGTTTTGTTTCTCAGGGGAAAGGGCATGGTTCGTGTCCAGGGCCCGGTGGCCCGGAGTGGCCGGCTGCCTGCTGAAATTCCGCATGCTTCAGGATATCTCCCAGATGCAAGGTGCCCCCACAGGCAACTGTGTCTGGTTTGACAGTGCCAAGTGCCTCCTGCAAACTGACATCAGGAACCTGGCCTGGTGAGTTTTGTTTCTCAGGGGAAAGGGCATCGTTCGTGTCCAGGGCCTGGTGGCCCGGAGTGGCCGGCTGCCTGCTGAAATTCCGCATGCTTCAGGATATCTCCCAGATGCAAGGTGCCCCCACAGGCAACTGTGTCTGGTTTGACAGTGCCAAGTGCCTCCTGCAAACTGACATCAGGAACCTGGCCTGGTGAGTTTTGTTTCTCAGGGCAAAAGGCATGGTTCGTGTCCAGGGCCCGGTGGCCCGGAGTGGCCGGCTGCCTGCTGAAATTCCGCATGCTTCAGGATATCTCCCAGATGCAAGGAGCACCCACAGGCAACTGTGTCTGGTTTGAGAGTGCCAAGTGCCTCCTGCAAACTGACATCAGGAACCTGGCCTGGTGAGTTTTGTTTCTCAGGGGAAAGGGCATGGTTCGTGTCCAGGGCCCGGTGGCCCGGAGTGGCCGGCTGCCTGCTGAAATTCCGCATGCTTCAGGATATCTCCCAGATGCAAGGTGCCCCCACAGGCAACTGTGTCTGGTTTGACAGTGCCAAGTGCCTCCTGCAAACTGACATCAGGAACCTGGCCTGGTGAGTTTTGTTTCTCAGGGGGAATGGCATCGTTCATGTCCAGGGCCCGGTGGCCCGGAGTGGCCGGCTGCCTGCTGAAATTCCGCATGCTTCAGGATATCTCCCAGATGCAAGGTGCCCCCACAGGCAACTGTGTCTGGTTTGAGAGTGCCAAGTGCCTCCTGCAAACTGACATCATTAACCTGGCCTGGTGAGTTTTGTTTCTCAGGGCAAAGGGCATGGTTCGTGTCCAGGGCCCGGTGGCCCGGAGTGGCCGGCTGCCTGCTGAAATTCCGCATGCTTCAGGATATCTCCCAGATGCAAGGTGCCCCCACAGGCAACTGTGTCTGGTTTGACAGTGCCAAGTGCCTCCTGCAAACTGACATCAGGAACCTGGCCTGGTGAGTTTTGTTTCTCAGGGGAAAGGGCATCGTTCGTGTCCAGGGCCCGGTGGCCCGGAGTGGCCGGCTGCCTGCTGAAATTCCGCATGCTTCAGGATATCTCCCAGATGCAAGGTGCCCCCACAGGCAACTGTGTCTGGTTTGACAGTGCCAAGTGCCTCCTGCAAACTGACATCAGGAACCTGGCCTGGTGAGTTTTGTTTCTCAGGGGAAAGGCCATCGTTCGTGTCCAGGGCCCACTGGCCCGGAGTGTCCGGCGGCCTGCTGAAATTCCGCATGCTTCAGGATATCTCCCAGATGCAAGGAGCACCCACAGGCAACTGTGTCTGGTTTGACAGTGCCAAGTGCCTCCTGCAAACTGACATCAGGAACCTGGCCTGGTGAGTTTTGTTTCTCAGGGCAAAGGGCATGGTTCGTGTCCAGGGCCCGGTGGCCCGGAGTGGCTGGCTGCCTGCTGAAATTCCGCATGCTTCAGGATATCTCCCAGATGCAAGGTGCCCTCACAGGCAACTGTGTCTGGTTTGACAGTGCCAAGTGCCTCCTGCAAACTGACATCAGGAACCTGGCCTGGTGAGTTTTGTTTCTCAGGGGAAAGGGCATCGTTCGTGTCCAGGGCCCGGTGGCCCGGAGTGGCCGGCTGCCTGCTGAAATTCCGCATGGTTCAGGATATCTCCCAGATGCAAGGTGCCCCCACAGGCAACTGTGTCTGGTTTGACAGTGCCAAGTGCCTCCTGCAAACTGACATCAGGAACCTGGCCTGGTGAGTTTTGTTTCTCAGGGGAAAGGGCATGGTTCGTGTCCAGGGCCCGGTGGCCCGGAGTGGCCGGCTGCCTGCTGAAATTCCGCATGCTTCAGGATATCTCCCAGATGCAAGGTGCCCCCACAGGCAACTGTGTCTGGTTTGACAGTGCCAAGTGCCTCCTGCAAACTGACATCAGGAACCTGGCCTGGTGAGTTTTGTTTCTCAGGGGAAAGGGCATCGTTCTTGTCCAGGGCCCGGTGGCCCGGAGTGGCCGGCTGCCTGCTGAAATTCCGCATGCTTCAGGATATCTCCCAGATGCAAGGTGCCCCCACAGGCAACTGTGTCTGGTTTGACAGTGCCAAGTGCCTCCTGCAAACTGACATCAGGAACCTGGCCTGGTGAGTTTTGTTTCTCAGGGGAAAGGGCATGGTTCGTGTCCAGGGCCCGGTGGCCCGGAGTGGCCGGCTGCCTGCTGATATTCCGCATGGTTCAGGATATCTCCCAGATGCAAGGTGCCCCCACAGGCAACTGTGTCTGGTTTGACAGTGCCAAGTGCCTCCTGCAAACTGACATCAGGAACCTGGCCTGGTGAGTTTTATTTCTCAGGGGAAATGGCATCGTTCCTGTCCAGGGCCCGGTGGCCCGGAGTGGCCGGCTGCCTGCTGAAATTCCGCATGCTTCAGGATATCTCCCAGATGCAAGGTGCCCCCACAGGCAACTGTGTCTGGTTTGAGAGTGCCAAGTGCCTCCTGCAAACTGACATCAGGAACCTGGCCTGGTGAGTTTTGTTTCTCAGGGGAAAGGGCATGGTTCGTGTCCAGGACCCGGTGGCCCGGAGTGGCCGGCTGCCTGCGGAAATTCCGCATGCTTCAGGATATCTCCCAGATGCAAGGTGCCCCCACAGGCAACTGTGTCTGGTTTGAGAGTGCCAAGTGCCTCCTGCAAACTGACATCAGGAACCTGGCCTGGTGAGTTTTGTTTCTCAGGGGAAAGGGCATGGTTCGTGTCCAGGGCCTGGTGGCCCGGAGTGGCCGGCTGCCTGCTGAAATTCCGCATGCTTCAGGATATCTCCCAGATGCAAGGTGCCCCCACAGGCAACTGTGTCTGGTTTGACAGTGCCAAGTGCCTCCTGCAAACTGACATCAGGAACCTGGCCTGGTGAGTTTTGTTTCTCAGGGCAAAAGGCATGGTTCGTGTCCAGGGCCCGGTGGCCCGGAGTGGCCGGCTGCCTGCTGAAATTCCGCATGCTTCAGGATATCTCCCAGATGCAAGGAGCACCCACAGGCAACTGTGTCTGGTTTGAGAGTGCCAAGTGCCTCCTGCAAACTGACATCAGGAACCTGGCCTGGTGAGTTTTGTTTCTCAGGGGAAAGGGCATGGTTCGTGTCCAGGGCCCGGTGGCCCGGAGTGGCCGGCTGCCTGCTGATATTCCGCATGGTTCAGGATATCTCCCAGATGCAAGGTGCCCCCACAGGCAACTGTGTCTGGTTTGACAGTGCCAAGTGCCTCCTGCAAACTGACATCAGGAACCTGGCCTGGTGAGTTTTATTTCTCAGGGGAAATGGCATCGTTCCTGTCCAGGGCCCGGTGGCCCGGAGTGGCCGGCTGCCTGCTGAAATTCCGCATGCTTCAGGATATCTCCCAGATGCAAGGTGCCCCCACAGGCAACTGTGTCTGGTTTGAGAGTGCCAAGTGCCTCCTGCAAACTGACATCAGGAACCTGGCCTGGTGAGTTTTGTTTCTCAGGGGAAAGGGCATGGTTCGTGTCCAGGACCCGGTGGCCCGGAGTGGCCGGCTGCCTGCGGAAATTCCGCATGCTTCAGGATATCTCCCAGATGCAAGGTGCCCCCACAGGCAACTGTGTCTGGTTTGAGAGTGCCAAGTGCCTCCTGCAAACTGACATCAGGAACCTGGCCTGGTGAGTTTTGTTTCTCAGGGGAAAGGGCATCGTTCGTGTCCAGGGCCCGGTGGCCCGGAGTGGCCGGCTGCCTGCTGAAATTCCGCATGCTTCAGGATATCTCCCAGATGCAAGGTGCCCCCACAGGCAACTGTGTCTGGTTTGACAGTGCCAAGTGCCTCCTGCAAACTGACATCAGGAACCTGGCCTGGTGAGTTTTGTTTCTCAGGGCAAAAGGCATGGTTCGTGTCCAGGGCCCGGTGGCCCGGAGTGGCCGGCTGCCTGCTGAAATTCCGCATGCTTCAGGATATCTCCCAGATGCAAGGAGCACCCACAGGCAACTGTGTCTGGTTTGAGAGTGCCAAGTGCCTCCTGCAAACTGACATCAGGAACCTGGCCTGGTGAGTTTTGTTTCTCAGGGGAAAGGGCATGGTTCGTGTCCAGGGCCCGGTGGCCCGGAGTGGCCGGCTGCCTGCTGAAATTCCGCATGCTTCAGGATATCTCCCAGATGCAAGGTGCCCCCACAGGCAACTGTGTCTGGTTTGAGAGTGCCAAGTGCCTCCTGCAAACTGACATCAGGAACCTGGCCTGGTGAGTTTTGTTTCTCAGGGCAAAAGGCATGGTTCGTGTCCAGGGCCCGGTGGCCCGGAGTGGCCGGCTGCCTGCTGAAATTCCGCATGCTTCAGGATATCTCCCAGATGCAAGGAGCACCCACAGGCAACTGTGTCTGGTTTGAGAGTGCCAAGTGCCTCCTGCAAACTGACATCAGGAACCTGGCCTGGTGAGTTTTGTTTCTCAGGGGAAAGGGCATGGTTCGTGTCCAGGGCCCGGTGGCCCGGAGTGGCCGGCTGCCTGCTGAAATTCCGCATGCTTCAGGATATCTCCCAGATGCAAGGTGCCCCCACAGGCAACTGTGTCTGGTTTGACAGTGCCAAGTGCCTCCTGCAAACTGACATCAGGAACCTGGCCTGGTGAGTTTTGTTTCTCAGGGGGAATGGCATCGTTCGTGTCCAGGGCCCGGTGGCCCGGAGTGGCCGGCTGCCTGCTGAAATTCCGCATGCTTCAGGATATCTCCCAGATGCAAGGTGCCCCCACAGGCAACTGTGTCTGGTTTGAGAGTGCCAAGTGCCTCCTGCAAACTGACATCAGGAACCTGGCCTGGTGAGTTTTGTTTCTCAGGGCAAAGGGCATGGTTCGTGTCCAGGGCCCGGTGGCCCGGAGTGGCCGGCTGCCTGCTGAAATTCCGCATGCTTCAGGATATCTCCCAGATGCAAGGTGCCCCCACAGGCAACTGTGTCTGGTTTGACAGTGCCAAGTGCCTCCTGCAAACTGACATCAGGAACCTGGCCTGGTGAGTTTTGTTTCTCAGGGGAAAGGGCATCGTTCGTGTCCAGGGCCCGGTGGCCCGGAGTGGCCGGCTGCCTGCTGAAATTCCGCATGCTTCAGGATATCTCCCAGATGCAAGGTGCCCCCACAGGCAACTGTGTCTGGTTTGACAGTGCCAAGTGCCTCCTGCAAACTGAGATCAGGAACCTGGCCTGGTGAGTTTTGTTTCTCAGGGGAAAGGGCATCGTTCGTGTCCAGGGCCCACTGGCCCGGAGTGTCCGGCGGCCTGCTGAAATTCCGCATGCTTCAGGATATCTCCCAGATGCAAGGAGCACCCACAGGCAACTGTGTCTGGTTTGACAGTGCCAAGTGCCTCCTGCAAACTGACATCAGGAACCTGGCCTGGTGAGTTTTGTTTCTCAGGGCAAAGGGCATCGTTCGTGTCCAGGGCCCGGTGGCCCGGAGTGGCCGGCTGCCTGCTGAAATTCCGCATGCTTCAGGATATCTCCCAGATGCAAGGTGCCCCCACAGGCAACTGTGTCTGGTTTGACAGTGCCAAGTGCCTCCTGCAAACTGACATCAGGAACCTGGCCTGGTGAGTTTTGTTTCTCAGGGGAAAGGCCATGGTTCGTGTCCAGGGCCCGGTGGCCCGGAGTGGCCGGCTGCCTGCTGAAATTCCGCATGCTTCAGGATATCTCCCAGATGCAAGGTGCCCCCACAGGCAACTGTGTCTGGTTTGACAGTGCCAAGTGCCTCCTGCAAACTGACATCAGGAACCTGGCCTGGTGAGTTTTGTTTCTCAGGGGAAAGGGCATCGTTCGTGTCCAGGGCCCGGTGGCCCGGAGTGGCCGGCTGCCTGCTGAAATTCCGCATGCTTCAGGATATCTCCCAGATGCAAGGTGCCCCCACAGGCAACTGTGCCTGGTTTGACAGTGCCAAGTGCCTCCTGCAAACTGAGATCAGGAACCTGGCCTGGTGAGTTTTGTTTCTCAGGGGAAAGGCCATGGTTCGTGTCCAGGCCCCGGTGGCCCGGAGTGGCCGGCTGCCTGCTGAAATTCCGCATGGTTCAGGATATCTCCAGATGCAAGGTGCCCCCACAGGCAACTGTGTCTGGTTTGACAGTGCCAAGTGCCTCCTGCAAACTGACATCAGGAACCTGGCCTGGTGAGTTTTGTTTCTCAGGGGAAAGGGCATGGTTCGTGTCCAGGGCCCGGTGGCCCGGAGTGGCCGGCTGCCTGCTGAAATTCCGCATGCTTCAGGATATCTCCCAGATGCAAGGTGCCCCCACAGGCAACTGTGTCTGGTTTGAGAGTGCCAAGTGCCTCCTGCAAACTGACATCAGGAACCTGGCCTGGTGAGTTTTGTTTCTCAGGGGAAAGGGCATCGTTCGTGTCCAGGGCCCGGTGGCCCGGAGTGGCCGGCTGCCTGCTGAAATTCCGCATGCTTCAGGATATCTCCCAGATGCAAGGTGCCCCCACAGGCAACTGTGTCTGGTTTGACAGTGCCAAGTGCCTCCTGCAAACTGACATCAGGAACCTGGCCTGGTGAGTTTTGTTTCTCAGGGGAAAGGGCATCGTTCGTGTCCAGGGCCCGGTGGCCCGGAGTGGCCGGCTGCCTGCTGAAATTCCGCATGCTTCAGGATATCTCCCAGATGCAAGGTGCCCCCACAGGCAACTGTGTCTGGTTTGACAGTGCCAAGTGCCTCCTGCAAACTGACATCAGGAACCTGGCCTGGTGAGTTTTGTTTCTCAGGGGAAAGGGCATCGTTCGTGTCCAGGGCCCACTGGCCCGGAGTGTCCGGCGGCCTGCTGAAATTCCGCATGCTTCAGGATATCTCCCAGATGCAAGGAGCACCCACAGGCAACTGTGTCTGGTTTGACAGTGCCAAGTGCCTCCTGCAAACTGACATCAGGAACCTGGCCTGGTGAGTTTTGTTTCTCAGGGCAAAGGCCTTGGTTCGTGTCCAGGGCCCAGTGGCCCGGAGTGGCCGGCTGCCTGCTGAAATTCCGCATGCTTCAGGATATCTCCCAGATGCAAGGTGCCCCCACAGGCAACTGTGTCTGGTTTGACAGTGCCAAGTGCCTCCTGCAAACTGACATCAGGAACCTGGCCTGGTGAGTTTTGTTTCTCAGAGGAAAGGCCATCGTTCGTGTCCAGGGCCCGGTGGCCCGGAGTGGCCGGCTGCCTGCTGAAATTCCGCATGCTTCAGGATATCTCCCAGATGCAAGGTGCCCCCACAGGCAACTGTGTCTGGTTTGACAGTGCCAAGTGCCTCCTGCAAACTGACATCAGGAACCTGGCCTGGTGAGTTTTGTTTCTCAGGGCAAAAGGCATGGTTCGTGTCCAGGGCCCGGTGGCCCGGAGTGGCCGGCTGCCTGCTGAAATTCCGCATGCTTCAGGATATCTCCCAGATGCAAGGAGCACCCACAGGCAACTGTGTCTGGTTTGAGAGTGCCAAGTGCCTCCTGCAAACTGACATCAGGAACCTGGCCTGGTGAGTTTTGTTTCTCAGGGGAAAGGGCATGGTTCGTGTCCAGGGCCCGGTGGCCCGGAGTGGCCGGCTGCCTGCTGAAATTCCGCATGCTTCAGGATATCTCCCAGATGCAAGGTGCCCCCACAGGCAACTGTGTCTGGTTTGACAGTGCCAAGTGCCTCCTGCAAACTGACATCAGGAACCTGGCCTGGTGAGTTTTGTTTCTCAGGGGGAATGGCATCGTTCGTGTCCAGGGCCCGGTGGCCCGGAGTGGCCGGCTGCCTGCTGAAATTCCGCATGCTTCAGGATATCTCCCAGATGCAAGGTGCCCCCACAGGCAACTGTGTCTGGTTTGAGAGTGCCAAGTGCCTCCTGCAAACTGACATCAGGAACCTGGCCTGGTGAGTTTTGTTTCTCAGGGCAAAGGGCATGGTTCGTGTCCAGGGCCCGGTGGCCCGGAGTGGCCGGCTGCCTGCTGAAATTCCGCATGCTTCAGGATATCTCCCAGATGCAAGGTGCCCCCACAGGCAACTGTGTCTGGTTTGACAGTGCCAAGTGCCTCCTGCAAACTGACATCAGGAACCTGGCCTGGTGAGTTTTGTTTCTCAGGGGAAAGGGCATCGTTCGTGTCCAGGGCCCGGTGGCCCGGAGTGGCCGGCTGCCTGCTGAAATTCCGCATGCTTCAGGATATCTCCCAGATGCAAGGTGCCCCCACAGGCAACTGTGTCTGGTTTGACAGTGCCAAGTGCCTCCTGCAAACTGAGATCAGGAACCTGGCCTGGTGAGTTTTGTTTCTCAGGGGAAAGGGCATCGTTTGTGTCCAGAGCCTGGTGGCCCGGAGTGGCCGGCTGCCTGCTGAAATTCCGCATGCTTCAGGATATCTCCCAGATGCAAGGAGCACCCACAGGCAACTGTGTCTGGTTTGACAGTGCCAAGTGCCTCCTGCAAACTGACATCAGGAACCTGGCCTGGTGAGTTTTGTTTCTCAGGGCAAAGGGCATCGTTCGTGTCCAGGGCCCGGTGGCCCGGAGTGGCCGGCTGCCTGCTGAAATTCCGCATGCTTCAGGATATCTCCCAGATGCAAGGTGCCCCCACAGGCAACTGTGTCTGGTTTGACAGTGCCAAGTGCCTCCTGCAAACTGACATCAGGAACCTGGCCTGGTGAGTTTTGTTTCTCAGGGGAAAGGCCATGGTTCGTGTCCAGGGCCCGGTGGCCCGGAGTGGCCGGCTGCCTGCTGAAATTCCGCATGCTTCAGGATATCTCCCAGATGCAAGGTGCCCCCACAGGCAACTGTGTCTGGTTTGACAGTGCCAAGTGCCTCCTGCAAACTGACATCAGGAACCTGGCCTGGTGAGTTTTGTTTCTCAGGGGAAAGGGCATCGTTCGTGTCCAGGGCCCGGTGGCCCGGAGTGGCCGGCTGCCTGCTGAAATTCCGCATGCTTCAGGATATCTCCCAGATGCAAGGTGCCCCCACAGGCAACTGTGCCTGGTTTGACAGTGCCAAGTGCCTCCTGCAAACTGAGATCAGGAACCTGGCCTGGTGAGTTTTGTTTCTCAGGGGAAAGGCCATGGTTCGTGTCCAGGCCCCGGTGGCCCGGAGTGGCCGGCTGCCTGCTGAAATTCCGCATGGTTCAGGATATCTCCAGATGCAAGGTGCCCCCACAGGCAACTGTGTCTGGTTTGACAGTGCCAAGTGCCTCCTGCAAACTGACATCAGGAACCTGGCCTGGTGAGTTTTGTTTCTCAGGGGAAAGGGCATGGTTCGTGTCCAGGGCCCGGTGGCCCGGAGTGGCCGGCTGCCTGCTGAAATTCCGCATGCTTCAGGATATCTCCCAGATGCAAGGTGCCCCCACAGGCAACTGTGTCTGGTTTGACAGTGCCAAGTGCCTCCTGCAAACTGACATCAGGAACCTGGCCTGGTGAGTTTTGTTTCTCAGGGGAAAGGGCATGGTTCGTGTCCAGGGCCCGGTGGCCCGGAGTGGCCGGCTGCCTGCTGAAATTCCGCATGCTTCAGGATATCTCCCAGATGCAAGGTGCCCCCACAGGCAACTGTGTCTGGTTTGAGAGTGCCAAGTGCCTCCTGCAAACTGACATCAGGAACCTGGCCTGGTGAGTTTTGTTTCTCAGGGGAAAGGGCATCGTTCGTGTCCAGGGCCCGGTGGCCCGGAGTGGCCGGCTGCCTGCTGAAATTCCGCATGCTTCAGGATATCTCCCAGATGCAAGGTGCCCCCACAGGCAACTGTGTCTGGTTTGACAGTGCCAAGTGCCTCCTGCAAACTGACATCAGGAACCTGGCCTGGTGAGTTTTGTTTCTCAGGGGAAAGGGCATCGTTCGTGTCCAGGGCCCGGTGGCCCGGAGTGGCCGGCTGCCTGCTGAAATTCCGCATGCTTCAGGATATCTCCCAGATGCAAGGTGCCCCCACAGGCAACTGTGTCTGGTTTGACAGTGCCAAGTGCCTCCTGCAAACTGACATCAGGAACCTGGCCTGGTGAGTTTTGTTTCTCAGGGGAAAGGGCATCGTTCGTGTCCAGGGCCCACTGGCCCGGAGTGTCCGGCGGCCTGCTGAAATTCCGCATGCTTCAGGATATCTCCCAGATGCAAGGAGCACCCACAGGCAACTGTGTCTGGTTTGACAGTGCCAAGTGCCTCCTGCAAACTGACATCAGGAACCTGGCCTGGTGAGTTTTGTTTCTCAGGGCAAAGGCCTTGGTTCGTGTCCAGGGCCCAGTGGCCCGGAGTGGCCGGCTGCCTGCTGAAATTCCGCATGCTTCAGGATATCTCCCAGATGCAAGGTGCCCCCACAGGCAACTGTGTCTGGTTTGACAGTGCCAAGTGCCTCCTGCAAACTGACATCAGGAACCTGGCCTGGTGAGTTTTGTTTCTCAAAGGAAAGGCCATCGTTCGTGTCCAGGGCCCGGTGGCCCGGAGTGGCCGGCTGCCTGTTGAAATTCCGCATGCTTCAGGATATCTCCCAGATGCAAGGTGCCCCCACAGGCAACTGTGTCTGGTTTGACAGTGCCAAGTGCCTCCTGCAAACTGACATCAGGAACCTGGCCTGGTGAGTTTTGTTTCTCAGGGCAAAAGGCATGGTTCGTGTCCAGGGCCCGGTGGCCCGGAGTGGCCGGCTGCCTGCTGAAATTCCGCATGCTTCAGGATATCTCCCAGATGCAAGGAGCACCCACAGGCAACTGTGTCTGGTTTGAGAGTGCCAAGTGCCTCCTGCAAACTGACATCAGGAACCTGGCCTGGTGAGTTTTGTTTCTCAGGGGAAAGGGCATGGTTCGTGTCCAGGGCCCGGTGGCCCGGAGTGGCCGGCTGCCTGCTGAAATTCCGCATGCTTCAGGATATCTCCCAGATGCAAGGTGCCCCCACAGGCAACTGTGTCTGGTTTGACAGTGCCAAGTGCCTCCTGCAAACTGACATCAGGAACCTGGCCTGGTGAGTTTTGTTTCTCAGGGGGAATGGCATCGTTCGTGTCCAGGGCCCGGTGGCCCGGAGTGGCCGGCTGCCTGCTGAAATTCCGCATGCTTCAGGATATCTCCCAGATGCAAGGTGCCCCCACAGGCAACTGTGTCTGGTTTGACAGTGCCAAGTGCCTCCTGCAAACTGACATCAGGAACCTGGCCTGGTGAGTTTTGTTTCTCAGGGCAAAGGGCATGGTTCGTGTCCAGGGCCCGGTGGCCCGGAGTGGCCGGCTGCCTGCTGAAATTCCGCATGCTTCAGGATATCTCCCAGATGCAAGGTGCCCCCACAGGCAACTGTGTCTGGTTTGACAGTGCCAAGTGCCTCCTGCAAACTGACATCAGGAACCTGGCCTGGTGAGTTTTGTTTCTCAGGGGAAAGGGCATCGTTCGTGTCCAGGGCCCGGTGGCCCGGAGTGGCCGGCTGCCTGCTGAAATTCCGCATGCTTCAGGATATCTCCCAGATGCAAGGTGCCCCCACAGGCAACTGTGTCTGGTTTGACAGTGCCAAGTGCCTCCTGCAAACTGAGATCAGGAACCTGGCCTGGTGAGTTTTGTTTCTCAGGGGAAAGGGCATCGTTCGTGTCCAGGGCCCACTGGCCCGGAGTGTCCGGCGGCCTGCTGAAATTCCGCATGCTTCAGGATATCTCCCAGATGCAAGGATCACCCACAGGCAACTGTGTCTGGTTTGACAGTGCCAAGTGCCTCCTGCAAACTGACATCAGGAACCTGGCCTGGTGAGTTTTGTTTCTCAGGGCAAAGGGCATCGTTCGTGTCCAGGGCCCGGTGGCCCGGAGTGGCCGGCTGCCTGCTGAAATTCCGCATGCTTCAGGATATCTCCCAGATGCAAGGTGCCCCCACAGGCAACTGTGTCTGGTTTGACAGTGCCAAGTGCCTCCTGCAAACTGACATCAGGAACCTGGCCTGGTGAGTTTTGTTTCTCAGGGGAAAGGGCATGGTTCGTGTCCAGGGCCCGGTGGCCCGGAGTGGCCGGCTGCCTGCTGAAATTCCGCATGCTTCAGGATATCTCCCAGATGCAAGGTGCCCCCACAGGCAACTGTGTCTGGTTTGACAGTGCCAAGTGCCTCCTGCAAACTGACATCAGGAACCTGGCCTGGTGAGTTTTGTTTCTCAGGGGAAAGGGCATCGTTCGTGTCCAGGGCCCGGTGGCCCGGAGTGGCCGGCTGCCTGCTGAAATTCCGCATGCTTCAGGATATCTCCCAGATGCAAGGTGCCCCCACAGGCAACTGTGCCTGGTTTGACAGTGCCAAGTGCCTCCTGCAAACTGAGATCAGGAACCTGGCCTGGTGAGTTTTGTTTCTCAGGGGAAAGGCCATGGTTCGTGTCCAGGCCCCGGTGGCCCGGAGTGGCCGGCTGCCTGCTGAAATTCCGCATGGTTCAGGATATCTCCAGATGCAAGGTGCCCCCACAGGCAACTGTGTCTGGTTTGACAGTGCCAAGTGCCTCCTGCAAACTGACATCAGGAACCTGGCCTGGTGAGTTTTGTTTCTCAGGGGAAAGGGCATGGTTCGTGTCCAGGGCCCGGTGGCCCGGAGTGGCCGGCTGCCTGCTGAAATTCCGCATGCTTCAGGATATCTCCCAGATGCAAGGTGCCCCCACAGGCAACTGTGTCTGGTTTGACAGTGCCAAGTGCCTCCTGCAAACTGACATCAGGAACCTGGCCTGGTGAGTTTTGTTTCTCAGGGGAAAGGGCATGGTTCGTGTCCAGGGCCCGGTGGCCCGGAGTGGCCGGCTGCCTGCTGAAATTCCGCATGCTTCAGGATATCTCCCAGATGCAAGGTGCCCCCACAGGCAACTGTGTCTGGTTTGAGAGTGCCAAGTGCCTCCTGCAAACTGACATCAGGAACCTGGCCTGGTGAGTTTTGTTTCTCAGGGGAAAGGGCATCGTTCGTGTCCAGGGCCCGGTGGCCCGGAGTGGCCGGCTGCCTGCTGAAATTCCGCATGCTTCAGGATATCTCCCAGATGCAAGGTGCCCCCACAGGCAACTGTGTCTGGTTTGACAGTGCCAAGTGCCTCCTGCAAACTGACATCAGGAACCTGGCCTGGTGAGTTTTGTTTCTCAGGGGAAAGGGCATCGTTCGTGTCCAGGGCCCGGTGGCCCGGAGTGGCCGGCTGCCTGCTGAAATTCCGCATGCTTCAGGATATCTCCCAGATGCAAGGTGCCCCCACAGGCAACTGTGTCTGGTTTGACAGTGCCAAGTGCCTCCTGCAAACTGACATCAGGAACCTGGCCTGGTGAGTTTTGTTTCTCAGGGGAAAGGGCATCGTTCGTGTCCAGGGCCCACTGGCCCGGAGTGTCCGGCGGCCTGCTGAAATTCCGCATGCTTCAGGATATCTCCCAGATGCAAGGAGCACCCACAGGCAACTGTGTCTGGTTTGACAGTGCCAAGTGCCTCCTGCAAACTGACATCAGGAACCTGGCCTGGTGAGTTTTGTTTCTCAGGGCAAAGGCCTTGGTTCGTGTCCAGGGCCCAGTGGCCCGGAGTGGCCGGCTGCCTGCTGAAATTCCGCATGCTTCAGGATATCTCCCAGATGCAAGGTGCCCCCACAGGCAACTGTGTCTGGTTTGACAGTGCCAAGTGCCTCCTGCAAACTGACATCAGGAACCTGGCCTGGTGAGTTTTGTTTCTCAGAGGAAAGGCCATCGTTCGTGTCCAGGGCCCGGTGGCCCGGAGTGGCCGGCTGCCTGCTGAAATTCCGCATGCTTCAGGATATCTCCCAGATGCAAGGTGCCCCCACAGGCAACTGTGTCTGGTTTGACAGTGCCAAGTGCCTCCTGCAAACTGACATCAGGAACCTGGCCTGGTGAGTTTTGTTTCTCAGGGCAAAGGCCTTGGTTCGTGTCCAGGGCCCAGTGGCCCGGAGTGGCCGGCTGCCTGCTGAAATTCCGCATGCTTCAGGATATCTCCCAGATGCAAGGTGCCCCCACAGGCAACTGTGTCTGGTTTGACAGTGCCAAGTGCCTCCTGCAAACTGACATCAGGAACCTGGCCTGGTGAGTTTTGTTTCTCAGGGGAAAGGGCATCGTTCGTGTCCAGGGCCCACTGGCCCGGAGTGTCCGGCGGCCTGCTGAAATTCCGCATGCTTCAGGATATCTCCCAGATGCAAGGAGCACCCACAGGCAACTGTGTCTGGTTTGACAGTGCCAAGTGCCTCCTGCAAACTGACATCAGGAACCTGGCCTGGTGAGTTTTGTTTCTCAGGGGAAAGGCCATGGTTCGTGTCCAGGGCCCGGTGGCCCGGAGTGGCCGGCTGCCTGCTGAAATTCCGCATGCTTCAGGATATCTCCCAGATGCAAGGTGCCCCCACAGGCAACTGTGTCTGGTTTGACAGTGCCAAGTGCCTCCTGCAAACTGACATCAGGAACCTGGCCTGGTGAGTTTTGTTTCTCAGGGGAAAGGGCATCGTTCGTGTCCAGGGCCCAGTGGCCCGGAGTGGCCGGCTGCCTGCTGAAATTCCGCATGCTTCAGGATATCTCCCAGATGCAAGGTGCCCCCACAGGCAACTGTGCCTGGTTTGACAGTGCCAAGTGCCTCCTGCAAACTGAGATCAGGAACCTGGCCTGGTGAGTTTTGTTTCTCAGGGGAAAGGCCATGGTTCGTGTCCAGGCCCCGGTGGCCCGGAGTGGCCGGCTGCCTGCTGAAATTCCGCATGGTTCAGGATATCTCCAGATGCAAGGTGCCCCCACAGGCAACTGTGTCTGGTTTGACAGTGCCAAGTGCCTCCTGCAAACTGACATCAGGAACCTGGCCTGGTGAGTTTTGTTTCTCAGGGGAAAGGCCATCGTTCGTGTCCAGGGCCCGGTGGCCCGGAGTGGCCGGCTGCCTGCTGAAATTCCGCATGCTTCAGGATATCTCCCAGATGCAAGGTGCCCCCACAGGCAACTGTGTCTGGTTTGACAGTGCCAAGTGCCTCCTGCAAACTGACATCAGGAACCTGGCCTGGTGAGTTTTGTTTCTCAGGGGAAAGGGCATCGTTCGTGTCCAGGGCCCGGTGGCCCGGAGTGGCCGGCTGCCTGCTGAAATTCCGCATGCTTCAGGATATCTCCCAGATGCAAGGTGCCCCCACAGGCAACTGTGTCTGGTTTGAGAGTGCCAAGTGCCTCCTGCAAACTGACATCAGGAACCTGGCCTGGTGAGTTTTGTTTCTCAGGGGAAAGGGCATGGTTCGTGTCCAGGGCCCGGTGGCCCGGAGTGGCCGGCTGCCTGCTGAAATTCCGCATGCTTCAGGATATCTCCCAGATGCAAGGTGCCCCCACAGGCAACTGTGTCTGGTTTGACAGTGCCAAGTGCCTCCTGCAAACTGACATCAGGAACCTGGCCTGGTGAGTTTTGTTTCTCAGGGCAAAAGGCATGGTTCGTGTCCAGGGCCCGGTGGCCCGGAGTGGCCGGCTGCCTGCTGAAATTCCGCATGCTTCACAATATCTCCCAGATGCAAGGTGCCCCCACAGGCAACTGTGTCTGGTTTGACAGTGCCAAGTGCCTCCTGCAAACTGACATCAGGAACCTGGCCTGGTGAGTTTTATTTCTCAGGGCAAGGGCCATGATTTTTGTCCAGGGCCCGGTGGCCCGGAGTGGCCGGCTGCCTGCTGAAATTCCGCATGCTTCAGGATATCTCCCAGATGCAAGGTGCCCCCACAGGCAACTGTGTCTGGTTTGACAGTGCCAAGTGCCTCCTGCAAACTGACATCAGGAACCTGGCCTGGTGAGTTTTGTTTCTCAGGGGAAAGGGCATCGTTCGTGTCCAGGGCCCGGTGGCCCGGAGTGGCCGGCTGCCTGCTGAAATTCCGCATGCTTCAGGATATCTCCCAGATGCAAGGTGCCCCCACAGGCAACTGTGTCTGGTTTGAGAGTGCCAAGTGCCTCCTGCAAACTGACATCAGGAACCTGGCCTGGTGAGTTTTGTTTCTCAGGGGAAAGGGCATGGTTCGTGTCCAGGGCCCGGTGGCCCGGAGTGGCCGGCTGCCTGCTGAAATTCCGCATGCTTCAGGATATCTCCCAGATGCAAGGTGCCCCCACAGGCAACTGTGTCTGGTTTGACAGTGCCAAGTGCCTCCTGCAAACTGACATCAGGAACCTGGCCTGGTGAGTTTTGTTTCTCAGGGGAAAGGCCATGGTTCGTGTCCAGGCCCCGGTGGCCCGGAGTGGCCGGCTGCCTGCTGAAATTCCGCATGCTTCAGGATATCTCCCAGATGCAAGGTGCCCCCACAGGCAACTGTGTCTGGTTTGACAGTGCCAAGTGCCTCCTGCAAACTGACATCAGGAACCTGGCCTGGTGAGTTTTGTTTCTCAGGGGAAAGGGCATGGTTCGTGTCCAGGGCTCGGTGGCCCGGAGTGGCCGGCTGCCTGCTGAAATTCCGCATGGTTCAGGATATCTCCCAGATGCAAGGTGCCCCCACAGGCAACTGTGTCTGGTTTGACAGTGCCAAGTGCCTCCTGCAAACTGACATCAGGAACCTGGCCTGGTGAGTTTTGTTTCTCAGGGCAAAGGGCATGGTTCGTGTCCAGGGCCCGGTGGCCCGGAGTGGCCGGCTTCCTGCTGAAATTCCGCATGCTTCAGGATATCTCCCAGATGCAAGGAGCACCCACAGGCAACTGTGTCTGGTTTGACAGTGCCAAGTGCCTCCTGCAAACTGACATCAGGAACCTGGCCTGGTGAGTTTTGTTTCTCAGGGGAAAGGGCATCGTTCGTGTCCAGGGCCCGGTGGCCCGGAGTGGCCGGCTGCCTGCTGAAATTCCGCATGCTTCAGGATATCTCCCAGATGCAAGGTGCCCCCACAGGCAACTGTGCCTGGTTTGACAGTGCCAAGTGCCTCCTGCAAACTGACATCAGGAACCTGGCCTGGTGAGTTTTGTTTCTCAGGGGAAAGGGCATGGTTCTTATCCAGGGCCCGGAGTGGCCGGCTGCCTGCTGAAATTCCGCATGCTTCAGGATATCTCCCAGATGCAAGGTGCCCCCACAGGCAACTGTGTCTGGTTTGACAGTGCCAAGTGCCTCCTGCAAACTGACATCAGGAACCTGGCCTGGTGAGTTTTGTTTCTCAGGGGAAAGGGCATGGTTCGTGTCCAGGGCCCGGTGGCCCGGAGTGGCCGGCTGCCTGCTGAAATTCCGCATGCTTCAGGATATCTCCCAGATGCAAGGTGCCCCCACAGGCAACTGTGCCTGGTTTGACAGTGCCAAGTGCCTCCTGCAAACTGACATCAGGAACCTGGCCTGGTGAGTTTTGTTTCTCAGGGGAAAGGGCATGGTTCTTATCCAGGGCCCGGAGTGGCCGGCTGCCTGCTGAAATTCCGCATGCTTCAGGATATCTCCCAGATGCAAGGTGCCCCCACAGGCAACTGTGTCTGGTTTGACAGTGCCAAGTGCCTCCTGCAAACTGACATCAGGAACCTGGCCTGGTGAGTTTTGTTTCTCAGGGGAAAGGGCATCGTTCGTGTCCAGGGCCCGGTGGCCCGGAGTGGCCGGCTGCCTGCTGAAATTCCGCATGCTTCAGGATATCTCCCAGATGCAAGGTGCCCTCACAGGCAACTGTGTCTGGTTTGACAGTGCCAAGTGCCTCCTGCAAACTGACATCAGGAACCTGGCCTGGTGAGTTTTGTTTCTCAGGGGAAAGGGCATCGTTCGTGTCCAGGGCCTGGTGGCCCGGAGTGGCCGGCTGCCTGCTGAAATTCCGCATGCTTCAGGATATCTCCCAGATGCAAGGTGCCCCCACAGGCAACTGTGTCTGGTTTGACAGTGCCAAGTGCCTCCTGCAAACTGACATCAGGAACCTGGCCTGGTGAGTTTTGTTTCTCAGGGGAAAGGGCATGGTTCGTGTCCAGGGCCCGGTGGCCCGGAGTGGCCGGCTGCCTGCTGAAATTCCGCATGCTTCAGGATATCTCCCAGATGCAAGGTGCCCCCACAGGCAACTGTGTCTGGTTTGACAGTGCCAAGTGCCTCCTGCAAACTGACATCAGGAACCTGGCCTGGTGAGTTTTATTTCTCAGGGCAAGGGCCATGATTTGTGTCCAGGGCCCGGTGGCCCGGAGTGGCTGGCTGCCTGCTGAAATTCCGCATGCTTCAGGATATCTCCCAGATGCAAGGTGCCCCCACAGGCAACTGTGTCTGGTTTGACAGTGCCAAGTGCCTCCTGCAAACTGACATCAGGAACCTGGCCTGGTGAGTTTTGTTTCTCAGGGCAAAGGGCATGGTTCGTGTCCAGGGCCCGGTGGCCCGGAGTGGCCGGCTGCCTGCTGTAATTCCGCATGTTTCAGGATATCTCCCAGATGCAAGGTGCCCCCACAGGCAACTGTGTCTGGTTTGACAGTGCCAAGTGCCTCCTGTAAACTGACATCAGGAACCTGGCCTGGTGAGTTTTGTTTCTCAGGGGAAAGGCCATCATTTGTGTCTAGGGCCCGGTGGCCCGGAGTGGCCGGCTGCCTGCTGATATTCCGCATGCTTCAGGATATCTCCCAGATGCAAGGTGCCCCCACAGGCAACTGTGTCTGGTTTGACAGTGCCAAGTGCCTCCTGCCAACCGACACCTGGAACCTGGGCTGCTGAATTTTTTCTTTCAGGGAAAATCCAGCCCTGGTGTTTATTAACCTGTGGTCCTGAGGGTCCAGCTGCCTGTTTCGCACGCTGAAGGTTTCTCTCCAGATGCCAGATACGTCCACAGCAAACTCGGGCTGGTTTGAGAGTCCCAAGTGCCTCCTGCCAGGAGACACCCGGTGCCTGGGCTGCTGAGTTTTGTCTTTCAGGGTAAAGTCCGGCTTTTGTGTTCGCTGCTTGTGGCTCCGAGTGGATGACTGCCAGCTCATTTTTCCACAGCACAAGATTCCACCCAGAGTTGAGATGCCTCCACTGCAAACTCACGCTGCTTTGAGAGTCCCAAGTGCCTCGTGGAAACTGACACCTGAAACCTGGGCTGCTGAGTTTTGTCTCTCAGGGAAAAGTCCTGCTTTTTTGTCCAGCTTCCTGTGGCCCTGAGTGGCCGACAGCCAGCTGATTTTCTGCGCTTTGCAGGATTCTCTCCTGACCCAAGATGCAACCACCGCAACTCAGGCTGCTTTAAGAGTCTCAAGTGCCTCCTGCCAATGGACGCCTGGTACCTGGACTGTAGAGTTTTGCTTGTCATGGAGAAGTCCAGCCCTCTTGATCAGCTGCTTGTGGCCCTAAGAGTCCAACTGCCTGGTGAAGTTCCGCACGCCGCAGGATTCCTGCCAGATGCCAGATGCCTCCACCGCCATGTCAGGCTGTTTTGTGAGTCTCAAGTGCCCCCTTCAAACTGATACTTGGAACCTGGACCGGTGAGTTTTGTCTCTCAGGGAAAAGTCCTGCTTTTTTGTTTAGCTGGCTGTGGCCCTGAGTGGTCGACTGCCAGCTGATTTTCTGCACTTTGCAGGATTCTATCCGGACCCAAGCTGCCATCACGGCAAACTCATGCTGCTTTGAGAGTCCCTAGTGCCTCCTGTACGCTGGCACCCGGAGCCTGCTCATTTATTTGCTATTGTTTCAGTTGCAGTGGAGGCAACTACCCATTTTCTGATTTTAAATGGATTCACTTGAAGCAAGCTTTGTGTTTTTCACCTTTTAACAGTTATCTTCGCTTCTGGGCACTTCTTTTAGTTCCTGAGGGTCGCGTATCTCAGAGAAGGGCCTGTCCTGCGTATTGTTACCCTTATGCTGCCCAGGCGACTATCATTTTTCTAATTTTTGTTTATAATGTAGATGTCCTTCATTAGAGGTCCCAAGGAGAGTTAGGTCATTCATATCATTAGTGCTCTCCTCTATCTTACTTAGTAACATGTAAAACACGGGTTAGTACTCACCAAGAATTACATAACTTAACAGCAAATTATCTAATTTATCTAATCATGCTACTTGAACACAGAGTCGTGTTTGTTACCTGCATCTGCCGCTTTAGTCCAAGGTGCTGTAGCAAAAAGGAAAACATTTGCTTTTCTCTGAAGAGTTTTCTCCTGCAGCAAGCCCTTTACCCCTGCAAACTGAAGTCAGAGGAGCCAAACAGGTGCAGCTGCTCTGAAGGCTTTTATACCCGGTAGGATTTGCCCCCTCCCTTTTCCCAGGTGCCGTGACAACGAGAGGCGGGCCCCATCAGGGGTATATTAACCCCAGGCTTTGCTAAGGGGCTTCATTCCCTCCTTGGGATTTGCTCAGGTAAGAGCTCTCCTCTCATTTCAGCCAAGAGGCTCTTTGAGCTTATATTAGGTTGTTTTCAGCAGGTGCTTTTGGGCACACAAAGTAACAGAAGCTTTGAAGATACCGTGCGGAAAACAGCACGGAGTAGAGGGAATATTTAAGTTCAGGATATTGGGTTGTGGGTTCAGAGGTGGTAAGGTGTTTTTGTAATTTCTGGTTTTGGTCTTTTTTTTTTGGGTTTTTGGGTTTTTTTTAGCAGAAATGCAAATTCCTGAATTTCCACCTTGTGTCCAGTAGGGCATTTTTTTTCAGTAGATTTATAACCTCCCAAAAGGGATTTGCCCTGTGTCCAAGATACTATTTGAGATTGAGGCTTCAAATGAATGAAGTATTATGACTAGGAGAGGGAGCGTGAAGAGTTTATAGTAATTCCAGTTAGGAGTTATCGTGGGTGGTTTTGAAGGCACCAGGGTGAGAAATAGTGTGTATTTGAGTGCCCCCAAGGTTTTTGTCTAGCACAGCACGCCTTACAGCCAGCAAGCTCATCCACCACAGTCAGCAAAATGCTACGTAACTGTGTTAATTCAGGTGCCACTCAGAATAACAGCCACACCGTCGGACAGAGGATGAAGACGACAACTCGAGGACCCAGGCACCCTCAGGAGAGGGCAAGCAGCCGACTTGCTGGGCTTTGGCTCACGTAACACAAAACTCATACATTGTTTTCAGTTTACTTTATCCTAGCCGACTCAAAGGTTAACAGGCGAGCGTGGCAGACGTTCTCCGAGGCGTACTCATTTCAGTCCAATGTGGACTCACATCACCGGTCATCCCAAAGCCCGCAGCATTCATAAGAGACCCAGGCATCACCAGGAGAACGGCGAGCAGCGGAACCGTCGGGTTTCGGCCGACGGGCCGCCGAGACAACTCACCGATGTCTGGTTTTCTTTCTCCTGACAGACTAGGAGACAGCAGCCCGGTGATAGTAGGAACTTCCCAGACAGCCCGGCGGCCTTCCTTTGCACCCCATGCGGATTCTCATTCCCAGACATCCAAAAGATAAGTCGAGGGCCATGACTCACAGAGGGGATGGAAGGGGGTTGCCACATCAGGTCTCACCAGGAGGGATTTTTGAGTCAGCTTTGGAGCTGAGGATATCCAGGATATGTCATCTTAAGACCACACAAAAGCAAAGCGTCACTTTTGAACCCAGCGCCGAGACGCACAGGGCAGAGCAGTTCCGGCACGTGTCGTGTCACATGGGTATTGCGCCTTGTGTGTCATTTGGCTGTCTCTTGTCTTTTCCCTTAGCCCTTTGAGAGGCCTATCAGAAACCCTGGCATCCTTTTCAGCATCTGCGATCTCTGCATTTCTCGGTCTGGCACCAATGCCGTAGGACTTTTGACTCAGGAGCTCAGACAGGCATCAGAACCGCACCTCTCTTTAGAAGCATCCAGTCAGATGTCTTTGAAGATGGACAGCTGCGCCCCGCAAGGATCCATTATTGCGGATTAGGACTCGTAAGAACGTGAGGATAGGTAGAGGATTCTGACTGTAGGATTCTCAGACATTCATCTTTGCAGTTCTTAGGAATCATTCAGTTAGCATCATCTTCCTCCAGGGTTCTCTGAGCCTCTTCAGCTTGCCATCGGTCTCACCTCAGTCATTTCATTTTGCATTCTCTCAGTCCTTGCAGTCATTCTTCTTGCCGAGTGACTTCTGTCCCTGTTGTGTCCCCTTTGTTTGTCACGTCCTGTCCTGTGTCACAGATGTCTGCACATATTTGTGTCGGAGCCGCTCCGCCCCGCTGCATAGTCCAGCGCCATAGTACAAATCCCGGGGCCTTGAAATTTGTAGTGCGGGGTATAGTTGGATTCTAGATGCTATTCCTAGATGTGCAAAGATGTTTGGAGGTGTGAAGTTATCCTCCAGCCCTTTCACTTTTGTCCTGACTTTCTTTCAGATGCAGATGGGTAAAATACATGGCAGAGCAGGCCATCCCAGGTGATCAGGTTCCCCCGAGCAGGTCAGTCCCTGTTTGTCTGTGCAGGGGGAGTGTAAGTGGTGACTTTGTGTTACAGCATTGTTCTTTTTTCTTTATTTTTAGGAAATAAAGCCTTCTAGCAGCAGTCAAGGCGAGGTGGTCAAGGTGAGCAGTGACTAGTGGACAGAAGTTGTTGTTATTGCTGAAATCTCAATTTCTGGTGCAACTCTAAGCACGCATGTTCGTTTGTGTGCTTTAGGCAATCCATTTGGAGTACACATAACTCCCCGTCAGACACTGGCCGACGTACCGTGATTGTTGTTTTTTGGAGCCCTGTGGAAGTATTACAGGACTCGGTGAGGAAGCCTCTGCCTTTTCGATTTAAAGGAGTCACCCGGAGAGACTTTGGCAATGCCGAGGAGTCGCGGCGAGTCGGGAATAGGGAGGAGGAGCGGGGATCCACTCCGGTTTCAGCGATGCCGCATCACCTTGTCTCCTCTAAAGCGAGGCAAACCCCGCGACGACAGCGTCAGCCTCCGAGTGCAGCCAAATCGTCCAGCCCACAGAGGCGGGCATTGTTAGGAGAACAGTGAGTAGCAGAATTGTTGGGTTTTGACCGATGTGCTGCCACGATAGAGCATTGATGTTTGGTTTTCTTTAATGTAGTTGACTAAGAGACAACAGCCAGGCGACAGCAGGAACTTCCCAAGCGGCGGGGCGGCCTTCTTTCGCACCCGAGTCAGACCGGCATCCGCAGATAAGTCGAGGGCTACGACCCAGAGAGGGGATGATAGCGGGGTGCTGGGTTGGAACTCACAGGGAGGGATTTTTGAGTCTGCTTTGGAGATGGGGACGTCCAGGAAGCGGCCCCTTAGGCCACACAAAAGCCAAGTGTCATTTTTGATCCCAGTGCTGAGGTGCTCAGGGCAGAGCAGTCCCGGAGCGTATCGTGTCACTTGTCTATCGTGCATTCTGTGGTTGGCTTTCTCAGGTCTTTTACCTTAACCCTTTGAGTGGCCTATCAGAAACCCTGGCATCATTCTTAGCATCTGCGATCTCTGCATTTCTCGGTCTGGCACCAATGCTGTAGGACTTTTGATTCAGGAGCTGAGACAGGCATCAGAATTGCATTTCTCTTTAGAAGCATCCAGTTCAGATGTCTTTGAAGGTCTCATTCCGAGCCGTACGGACAGCAGCGCCTCGCAAGGATCCATTATCGCGGATTAGAACTCGTAAGAACGCGAGGATAGGTAGGGGATTCTGACCGTAGGATTCTCGGACATCCATCTTTGTAATTCTTAGAAGAAATCATTCGCTTAGAAAATTCTTCCTCCAGGGTTCTCTGAGCCTCATGGGCTCACCATCGGTCTCATCTCAGTCATTTCATTTTGCATTCTCTCAGTCCTTGCAGTCATTCCTCTTGTCAAGAGATTTCTGTCCCTGTTGTGTCCCCACTTTTTGTCCTGTCCTGTGTCACAGGTGTCTGCACATATTTGTGCCGGAGCTGCTCCGCCTTGCCGCATAGCCTGGTATAATAGACAAATTCTGGGGGCTTGAAATTTGTAATGTGGGGTGTAGTTGGAGTCCAGATGCTATTCCTAGGTTGACCCAAGATGTCTGGAGCTGTGAAGTTGTCCTGCAGCCCTTTGACCTTTGTCCTAACTTTCTTTCAGATGCAGATGGATAAAATCCATGGCGGAGCAGGCCATCCCAGGTGAGCGGGTTCACCCGAGCAGGTCAGTCCCTGCAGTTTGTCTGTGCAGGGGGAGTGTAAATGGTGACTCTGTTACAGCATTTTTCTTTATTTTAGGAAGTAAAGGCATATAGCAACAGTCAAGTTCAAGTGGGCAAGGTGAGCAGTGGGCAGAAGCAGTTGTTATTGCAGGGGTCTCAATTTCTGGTGCAACTCTAAGCCTCTGTTCTCGTTTGTGTGCCTTAGGTAATCCACTCAAGTTCTGCTAAGCCCCTGTCACCAAGCCGCTGATGGACCAAGTTTGCTGCTCTTGTGAGCCCTGTGGAGGTATTGCAGGACTCTGTCATGAAGCCTTGAAATTGTCTATTTAAAGGTCCCTTCTGGATAGCCCTCAGGCATGGCCGAGGAGTCACGGTGAGTCTGGGAGGTATTGAGGGGGAGGGAGGGTCCACTCACTTCTCATCTCGCCTTTACCCAGGTGTAGCCTGAGACGTCGGCGTTGGCCTGAGAGCACTTCCGAAGCGTGCGGCCCGAGGAGCCGGTCATTCATAGGAGGCGGTGAGTAGCAGAATTGTCGGATTTTAGTCAACGTGCTGCTAAGATGCCACACTGATGTTCGGTTTTCTTTCTCTTGACAGACTAGGAGGCAGCAGCCCCGTGACAGCAGGAACCTCCCAGACAGCCCAGTGGTCTTCCTTCGCACCCGATGCGGATTTTCATTCCCAGACATGCAAGAGATAAGTCAAGGGCTGTGAGTCACAGAGGGGGTGCAGACGGAAGGGGGCTGCTGTGTCAGGACTCGCCGGGAGGGATTTTTGAGTCAGCTTTGGAGCTGAGGATATCCAGAAAATGTTGTCTTAAGCCCACACAAAAGCCAAGTGTCATTTTTGATCCCGGCGCTGAGGTGCGCAGGGCAGAGCAGTGCCGGTGTGTGTCGTGTCAGTTGTCTGTCGTGCCTTATGTGTTGTTTGGCTGTCTGATGTCTTTGACCTTAGCCCTTTGAGGGGCCTCTCAGAAACCCTGGCATCATTCTTAGCATCTGCGTTCTCTGCATTTCTTGGCTTGGCACCAATGCCGTAGGACTTTTGACTCGGGAGCTCAGACAGGCATCAGAATTGCATTTCTCTTTAGAAGCATCCAGTTCAGATGTCTTTGCAGGTCTCGTTCCGAGCTGTACGGACAGCTGCGCCTTGCAAGGATCCATTATTGCAGATTAGGTCTCGTAAGAACGTGAGGATAGGTAGAGGATTCTGACCGTAGGATTCTCAGACATCCATCCTTGCAGTTCTTAGGAATCATTCAGTTAGTATCTTCTTCCTCCAGGGTTTTCTGAGCCTCATCAGCTCACCTCAGTCATCTAATCTTCCATTCTCTCGGTCCTTGCAGTCATTCTTCTTGCCGATAGATTTCTGTCCCTGTTGCGTCCCTGTTGTTTGTCCTGTCCCGTGTCACAGGTGTCCGCACATATTTGTGCCGGAGCTGCTCCGCCCTGCTGCATAGCCTGCTGCAATAGGATGAGTCCCAAGAATTTGTAATTTGTAATGTGGGATGTAGTTGGACTCTAGATGGTATTTCTAGATTGACCCAAGATGTCTGGAGCTGTGAAGGTATCCTACAGCCCATTGACCTTTGTCCTAACTTTCTTTCAGATGCAGATGGATAAAATCCATAGCAGAGCAGGCCATCCCAGGTGAGCGGGTTCACCTGAGCAGGTCAGTCCCTGCAGTTTGTCTCTGCAGGGGGAGTGTAAATGGTGACTCTGTTACAGCATTTTTCTTTATTTTAGGAAGTAAAGGCATATAGCAACAGTCAAGTTGAAGTGGGCAAGGTGAGCAGTGGGCAGAAGCAGTTGTTATTGCAGGGGTCTCAATTTCTGGTGCAACTCTAAGCCTCTGTTCTCGTTTATGTGCCTTAGGTAATCCACTCAAGTTATGTCAAGTCCCCATCACCAACCGGCCGACGGACCCAGTTTGCTGCTTTTGTGAGCCCTGTGGAGGTATTGCAGCACCCTGTGATGAAGCTTTGAAATTTTCTGCTTGAAGGTCCCTTCTGGATAAACCTCAGGAATGCTTGAGGAGTCACGGTGAGTCAGCGAGGTATTGAGGAGGAGGGAGGGTCCACTCAATTCTCAGCAGTGCCACGTCACCTCGTCTCCCCTTTACCCAGGCGTAGCCCAACACGGCCGCGTCGGTCTCGGAGCACGGCCGAAGCGTGCGGCCCAAGGAGCCGGTCATTCATAGGAGGCGGTGAGTAGCAGAATTTTTGGGTTTTGGTTGATATGCTGCTAAGATGATGCACTGATGTCAGGTTTCCTTTATCTTGACAGACTAGGAGACAGCAGCCCGGTGACAGCAGGAACCTCCCAGACAGCCTGGCGGTCTTCCTTTGCACCCGATGTGGATTCTCATTCCCGGACAGCCAAGAGATAAGTCGAGGGCTGTGACTTACAGAGGGGATGGAAGGGGGCTGTTGTGTCAGGACTCACCAGGTGGGATTTTTGAGTCAGTTTGGAGCTGAGGATATCCAGGAAATGTTGTCTTGAGGCCACACAAAAGCAAAGTGTCACTTTTGAACCCAGCGCTGAGGTGCGCAGGGCAGAGCAGTCCCGGTGTGTGTTGTGTCACGTGGCTATCGTGCATTATGTGTTGTTTAATGTCTTTGACCTTAGCCCTTTGAGGGGCCTCTCAGAAACCCTGGCATTATTCTTAGCATCTGCGATCTCTGCATTTCTTGGCCTGGCACCAATGCAACAGGACTTTCAGCTCAGGAGCTTGGACAGGCATCAGAATTGCACTTTTCTTTAGGAGCGTCCGGTCTGATGTCTTTGCAGGTCTTGTTCTGAACTGTACATACTGCTGTGCATCGCAAGGATCCATTATGGCAGATTAGGGCTTGTAAGAATGCAAAGATAGGTAGAGGATTCTGACCATAGGATTCTCAGACATCCATCTTTGTAGTTCTTGGAATAAACCATTGTCTTAGCAGGTTATTCCTCCAGGGTTCTGTGAGCCTCATCAGGTCGTCATCAGTCTCACCTCAATCATCTAATCTTGCGTTCTCTCAGTCCTTGCAGTCATTCCTCTTGCCATGAGATTTCTGTTGCTGTTGCGTCCCCATTGTTTGTCACGTCCTGTCCCGTGTCACTGGTGTCCGCACATATTTGTGCCGGAGCTGCTCTGCCCTGCTGCATAGCCTGGTGTAATAGGACAAATCCTGGGGGCTTGAAATTTGTAATGTGGGGTGTAGTTGGATTCTAGATGGGATTTGTAGATGGACACAAGGTGCCTGGAACAGTGAAATTATCCTGCAGCCCTTTGACATTTGTCCTGACTTTCTTTCAGATGCAGGCAGATAAAATCCATGGCAGAGCACCCCATCCCAGGTGAGTGGGTTTCTCCGAGCAGGTCAGTCACCGTTTGTCTCTGCGGGGTAAGTGTAAATGGTGACTCTGTTACGGCACTGTTCTTTGCTTTTGTTTTTAGGAAGTAGAGCTGGATATCAGCAGTCAAGGTGAGCGGTGACCAGTGGACAGAAGCAGTTGTTATTGCTGGGATCTCAGTTTCTGGTGCAACTCTCAGCCTTCTCTCTTCTTTGTGTGCTTTAGGCAATCCATTCGGAGTATGCCGAGCCCCCCCCCCCCCGGCCCCCCAACTGGCAGATGGATCGGGTTTGCTGCTCTTGTGAGCCCTGTGGAGGATCGGAGGACTCTGCGATGAAGCCCTGAACCTTTCTGTTTAAAGGTGCCATCCGGCTGGCCTTTGTCAGCTGCCGAGGAGTTGTGGTGAGTCAGGGAATAGGGAGGAGGAGCGAGGGTCCGCTCATGTTTCAGCAATGCCACATCTCCCTGTCTCCCCTTAAACCAGGCACACCCTGCCACGATGGCATCGGCCTCCAAGCATTGCTGAAGCTAACGGCATTAGGAGACGGTGAGTAGCGGAAGAGTTGGGGTTTGGGGAATGTGCTGGTAAGACCATACACTGATGTTTTCATTTCTTTAATGTAGCTATGAGGCAGCAGCCCAGTGACAGCGGGAACTTCCCAGATGGCGAGGTGGCCTTCTTTTGCACCTGATGCAGATTGGCATCCCCAGACATCTGAGAGATAAGTCGAGGGCTACAACTTGCCGAGGGGGCGAATGCGGGGTGCTGGGTTGGGACTCGCCGGGAGGGGTTTTTGAGTCAGCTTTGGGGCTGAGGCTATCCAAGAAGTGTCCCCTTAGGCTACATAAAGGGAAAGTGTCACTTTTGATCCCAGCGCTGAGGTGTGAAGGGTAGAGCAGATGACGGTGTGTCTTGTGTCACTTGTCTAACGTGTCTTGTGCTGTTTACATGTCTCATGTCATGCATCTTCTACCTTAGCCCTTTGCGGGGCCCATCAGAAACCCTGGCATCATTCTTAGCATCTGTGATCTCTGCATTTCTTGGCCTGGCACCGATGCAACAGGACTTTTGGCTCAGGAGCTCGGACAGGCATCAGAGTTGCATTTCTCTTTAGGAGCATCCGGTCCGATGTCTTTGCAGGTCTTGTTCCGAGCCGTATGTACTGCTGTGCATTGCAAGGATCCATTATTGCAGATTAGGGCTTGTAAGAATGCAAAGATAGGTAGGGGATTCTGACCGTAGGATTCTCAGACATCCATCTTCGCAGTTCTTTGACGAAATCATTCTCTTAGGAGATGCTTCCTCCATGGTTGTCTGAGCCTCATCAGCTCACTGTCAATCTCACCTCAGTCATTTCATTTTCCATTCTTTCAGTCCTTGCAGTCATTCTTCTTGTCAAGAGATACTAGACCCTGTTGTGTCCTCAGTGTTTGTCCTGTCCTGTGTCACGGGTGTCCGCACACGTTTGTGCCGGAGCTGCTCTGCCCTGCCGCGTAGCGTGGTGTAATAGGACACATCCTGAGGGCTTGAAATTTGTAGTGTGTGGTGTAGTTGGATTCTAGATGGTATTCCTGGGTTGACCCTAGGAAGTTGTCTGGAGCTGTGAAGTTATCCTGCTGTCCTTTGAACTTTGTCCTGACTCTCTTTCAGATGCAGACAGATAAAATCCATGGCAGAACTCCCTATCCCAGGTGAGTGGGTTCCCCCGAGCAGATCAGTCCCTGTTTGTCTCTGCAGGGGGAGTGTAAATGGTGACTCTGTTACAGCGCTATTCTTTTTGTTTATTTTTAGGAAGTAAAGCCATCTAGCAGCAGTTAAGGCAAAGTGGTCAAGGTGAGCAGTGACCAGTGGACAGAAGCAGTTGTTATTGCTGGGGTCTCAGTTTCTGGTGCAACTCTAAGCATCCGCTGTTTTTTTGGTTTTTTTTTAGGCTATCCACTTTCAATCCATGCCGGCTGAGGATGCCCAATGCCAGGTAGGTGCAAGCTTATGGTGTTCTTGTGGCTTATTTGTCAGGTTAGGGGGGTTGTGTTTTCACAGTATCTCAGCATGCTTTTTTGTTTTGTTTCTTGGCCAGTTCCATCACTGCCCTCGGTGTGCCAAGGAACAGATGTGAGGGGGTGAGTCTGTTTAGGCAGGGTGACTCATAGGCGAGCGTTATGCAGCAGCATGCTAAGCGTGTATCTTTTCTTTTTGCAGGTACCTTCCAGGCAGACTCTGGAGTCAAATCAAGATTTGAGATGAGCTGGGGCAGTGGTGTGGAGGAGTCCCGGGAATTACTGTCTTTGAGGGCAATAGTCACATTTTCTGTTTTGTCCTAGGTACCGCGAGGAGCTTCGTAGCCAAAGTTTGGAGAGAGCACCACCGAAGCACACGAGACCGTCTCAACGTCCACGTCCCACCGGGGATGGATTTTGTCAGCTCGTCTTCCAAAAGCTAAGTGTCGGGGTCCATAGTTGGGAGAAGGGGAAAAACCTTTACTCTCACAGGAGGCCATGTGATGTTAGCTTAGGGGAGTAATCTGTAGCAGAACAGGTCCCTCGGAAGTAAAGGGAGAGGGTTTCTCCTGGCCTCACCAGAGCCTTTGCCGGGCAGGGCAGTTCCAACCCGTCTCCGCGTTCTCGCAAACTTTGCGTCGTCAGCCTCCTTCGACTCTCGACGTCGTCGCGGATCTTTCTCCCGAGGAGCTCGCCTTCAGGTCCGGAGCTATAGCCACCGTCACCCGGCAGTCTTTGCTTCCTTCTCTAGGCCCACCGAGCCTCTCGAGCATGCTCTTAACTGCTTTGGCAGCAACTCCTTTTAAGGAGTTGTTTCATCATCACACGCTCTTGCCATAGGACTCACTTTCCTTCGGCATCTTTGGCCTCTGGCTCATATCACACTAGAAATCTTGAATCCATAAGGTGAAACTGCCAGGCGGTTTCCACTTGCGTCTGTCCTCTGTGTCCTCTGTGTCCTCTGTGTCCTCTGTGTCCTCTGTGTCCTCTGTGTCCTCTGTGTCCTCTGTGTCCTCTGTGTCCTCTGTGTCCTCTGTGTCCTCTGTGTCCTCTGTGTCCTCTGTGTCTGTGTTACATAGTCTGCATGCATTGTCTTCTGTGTCATAGGCCTTTGTTCCATCCCGATGCTGTATCGGCATCATTCTGTGCCATATTGGCCATATTTTACTCATGTTCCTTCCTGGACATTGCTTATTCTGCCATCTTTACATTTTTACTCTTTGAGACATGAAGAAGTACACAAGATGTTCTCATCGATCTTCCATCTCAGCTTTGGCATTGCCTTTTTTTCTCCGTGCCATTCTCTTGAGCTTCTACAGGGAGCGTCTTACACCCTCCTCACCGTATGACCACCATAGCTCCGTAGGTTCCGTCTTCTCAAAGGGTATAACGCTCAAGAATTCATCTTGCAGAGAGTTCTCAAGTCCTGGTTTATATTGTATGTGCTTATGTTGTCTGTACCTGTTTTGGTGTATATTGTATGTGATTATACTGTATGTACCCATGTTGGCTTATATTGTACGTTATTATTCTGTATGTACCTATGTTGGCTTGTATTGCATATAATTATCTCGGCATGTATTGTATGTACTTGCACGGTATGTAATTATGTTGGCTTATATGGAATGTACTCGTACAGTGTGTAATTATATTGGCTTATACGGTACGTACTTCTACTGTACGTACTTGTGTCGGCTTATATCGCGTGTACTTATATTGCGCCACTTTGGGTCCGAGCTGCCCTGCCCTGGCACGTAGTCACAGTTAGGTAGAACAGTGATAAAAACTTTACCATTCATCTGTCTTCTATGGGATTTGGCGTAGAAAACTTACGGGCCGAGAGCGGGGATAAGTCCTAGCTGTCAGCCACTCGTTGACCACCTCCCGTTGTCTCACAGGTCCCCGAGCCGACCGATTTTCCCGGAATCTACCGTTTGACGTCGAGCGGCAGCCGGATGACCCGTCGAAGCACGTTCTTCAGGATTTCGAGTAAGGGCCGCAGCAAGCGTGTAAGTCGAAGAGCATGTGTGAGAGCGAGCGACCGTCCACAGGCGCTCGTTGCCGCACGTGCGAGCGTATGCCGAGCAGTTCTAACCTTGCGTGTATGACCGTTGCCTTTCAGGTTTTTCAACACATTTTAAAATGTAGAATAAAAAATCCCCAGCCGGGGGTTTTTCCCCCCCCCCCCCCCGGCTGGGTTTTTTTTCCTCGGTCCCGGCTGGTCCGCGAGGTGATGTTCATCGCCAGAGTTTGGGTGCAGACCATCCTAGGACCGGGGTTTTCGTGAGGCAGGAGGATTTTTTTCAGAGGCTCCCGGGAACCACGTTCCCGAGGAGCGCCGCGAACGCGTGTCGGGGGTCAGGGGAGCGGTTGAGGTGTGAGCGAGGGTGGGTTTGCGTGTAAGCTAAAGGAAAGGTGTGTGCGTGTGTGTGTGTGTGTCGGTGAGTGGTTCTAACCTTGCGTGTATGACTGTTGCCTCTCAGGTTTTTCAACACGTTTTGAAACGTAGAATAAAAAATCCCCAGCCGGGGATGGTTTTTTTTTTTCCCCCCCGGCTGGGTTTTTTTTTTCCTCAGTCCCGGCTGGTCCGTGAGGCGACTTTCATCTCCAAAGTTTGGGGGCGGACCGTCCTAGGACCGGGGTTTTTGTCAGGTAGGAGGATTTTTGGAGGTTCCCGGGAACCACGTTCCCGAGGACCGACGATGTCTGGGGTCTTATTGAGCCGTGGAAACGAGAGCAACGGAGTGTTTGCGTGTAATGTGGAGGAGGCGTGAATGGCGGATGAGCGTTGCGTTCCGTGTGCCGCATTTGTTTTGGGGTTCCT